>NC_025997.2:99364241-99522695 GCF_000442705.2 Elaeis guineensis | reverse complement strand
AACCTGCTCCACCTCCTGCGACGGATACCAGAGATTCTCCTACCCGCTGGCAAGTCACGACAATGGACGCTGCTCACTCCCCGCAACTGATTCCACATGGCGAGCTACGGAGATAGCCACGATTCAGCTCCACTACCCCTCGCAATAAATTCTCCCTGACTACGGGCGGCCCACGACCAGACGGTTTACATTGACGTCGCCATCAATCCGTTACCTCCTCCGTCTATAAAAGGGGGACCCAGATACGTTATTCTCTAAGCTCATTTCTTATTCAAACTCTGCTAAATTCTCCGTTCGAGCACTCCATTCTTGTTGAGGCAGAGAACTGACTTGAGCGTCGGAGGGTCTTGCCGGAGCAACCCCACCTCCGGTTAGACTTCTTTGCAGGTCCCGGCGGCGACCGCGGCTTCCTCGACTCCAGCTTCTCCGGCGCAAGCAGATTTTGCACCAACAGGATTGGTGCTAGAAAAGGGGCCTGAACCTTCGCAGCACCCTAGTTCTTAAAGGAGTGTTCAACGGAGCCGTCCCCGACCGTCTCTCCGTCACCCACTCCTAACCTCCTTCGCGAGATCGACACTCCGATGCCTCCGTGCAAGGCGTCCACCGGCGGTCTACGGCTCCGCAGCCAGATCTCAGGCTCCGGCCTCCCTCCAGTTTCTCAGCCTCCTCCTCCTCCCCTCCGGCGGCGGCGGTCGGCGCGGAGCAATTTGACTTGATGGCACAGTAGGTCAAAGGCCTCGTCGAAGCCATACAAGCAATGCAGCAGCAGCAACCGCAGGCGTCGGCGCATCCGAAAAGGGCATCTCCGGAATGCCAGAACCCGACGGTGGGGCGGGCCACCTGGGCCAGCCGCCCTGTCCTTCTCGAGAAAACAAATCCGAGGGTAGAGAGCCCTCAATCGGATCACAACTCCACCCCTGGAAGATCCCTACCCCCGTTCTGCCAAAGGACCCTCGAGACTCAGAGTCGAGAGGATTTCCTGGACCGGAGGCTTCAGGAGATGAACCGGCGGATCGAAGAACTCCACCACGTGCCTCCCGCTCATGGTGAGGATATTTGCACTGACCCTCCCTTCTCTCAAATGATTATGCAGGAACCGATCCCGCCAAACTTCAAGCTCCCCCAGTTCGAAAGCTACGACGGGACTTCGGACCCGGTTGATCATCTGGAGGCTTCCGAACGATGATGCTACTTCACGGCGCTCCTGACGCCATTTTGTGCCAGGCTTTCCCATCTACTTTGAAGGGAGCAGTGAGGAACTGGTACTCGGCTTTGAAGCCGGGTACCATCTTTTCCTTCGATCAAATGAGCCACCAATTCGTGGCCCATTTTGTCAGCAGCCGACGTCCCCGGAAGGGTTCGGAGTCCCTCATCAACATCAAGCAGAGGGAAGGGGAGTCCATACGGGCCTACATCAACCGCTTCAACATCGCGGCGTTGGAGGTCCGGAACTTGGACCAGTCAGTTGCCATGGCCGCCCTGAAAGGTGGCCTTCAAAAGAATGATCTTTTGTACTCTCTGGAGAAGAAGTACCCCAGGGATTTTGTCGATTTACTGGCTCGGGCTGAAGGATACGCCCGAGCGGAAGAAGCCTTCAAAATGAAGGACGAGGAGACAGCAAGGGAGCGTCAAGCAGGAGATTCGAGTAAGCCCACAGTAGAGAAAAGGCCAAAGGAAGCCCGACCACGTTCTCGATCCCCTCCTGGACATAAGCGCGCCCTCACTCCACCCCGGGCACGCAGGCAGAGAAGCTCGGACCGCAGGGTTCGATGGGATTCCCCACTAGGGAAATTCCGCAGCTACGCCCCTCTCAACGCCTCAAAGGCCCAGGTACTGATGGAGGTCAGGGAGCAGCTCCCTAGGCCGGAGAGGATGTGCACACATCCCGGGAAGCGCAACCCTAACAAGTTCTGCCTCTACCACCGTGACCACGGCCACGACATCGAAGAATGCATCCAGCTCCAGGACGAGATCGAGGAGCTCACTCGGCGAGGTCGACTCGACAGATTCATCCACCACAGGCCTGAGGGTAGAGGAGACCGGTCAAGAGCCCTCCCACCGCCTGAACCGCAGAAAAGGGAGGAGCAGCCTGGGGATCGGCCTCCCATCGGGACCATCGACTCCATCACCGGAGGGCCTCAAGGAGGAGCGGGAAAATCGTAAATGTATCACTTATGATTTTGCCTTGAATCTACTTTTCTTTCTACCTAACGTGCCCCTCCCACCTAGCGTGGATGTATTATGACTGGATATGATCCCTCCAAAAACATAGCCATGTTAGGAACAGGAGGAGAACCTCGTCCTGACATGAGCAAAGTCGAAGGCCCGGTTCTTTTAGACCGGATGGGGGGAGAGGCCTTACAACGCCCTAATGTGCCCCCACAGCCTTGTTAGGGACAGGAGGAAAACCTCGCCCTAACTTGAGCAAAGTCAAAGGCCCAGTTCTTTTAGACCGGATGGGGGGAGAGGCCTTACAACGCCCTAATGTGCCCCCACAGCCGTGTCAGGAACAGGAGGAGAACCTCATCCTGACATGAGCAAAGTCGAAGGCCCGATTCTTTTAGACTGGATGGGGGGAGAGGCCTTACAACGCCCTAATGTGCCCCCACAGCCTTGTTAGGGACAGGAGGAAAACCTCGTCCTAACTTGAGCAAAGTCAAAGGCTCAATTCTTTTAGACCGGATGGGGGGAGAGGCCTTACAACGCCCTAATGTGCCCCCACAGCCGTGTCAGGAACAGGAGGAGAACCTCGTCCTGACATGAGCAAAGTCGAAGGCCCGATTCTTTTAGATCGGATGAGGGAGAGGCCTCACAGCGCCTTAAAGCACCCCCGCAAGCCAGGCTGGTAACGTGAGGAGAACCTCACGCCAGCTCGAGCAAAATGAAAAGCCCGGACTCCTACGGGAGCCGGGTTCCAATGCCAAGGAAGACCTCGCCCAGACTCCTACGGGAGTCGGGTTCCAACGCCAAGGAAGACTTCACCCGGACTCCTACGGGAGCCGGGTTCCAACGCCAAGGAAGACTTCACCCAGACTCCTGTAGGAGTCCGGGTTCCAACGCTAAGGAAGACTTCACCCGGACTCCTACGGGAGCCGGATTCCGCCTACAAGGAAGACTTCGCCCGGACTCCTACGGGAGCCGGGGCTCCATCCGCGACTTCTGCAGCTAGGGTCAATGGCGACGAAACTCGGCCGCCTAACAAGATCGGACGAAAGGAAAAGCCCCCCCCGACGACGTCTACATCAGACAAGCCAAACGTCAAGAAAGGTTCGGCAGACAACAATATTAGCGCGGCGCATGGACGAGGTAACGCAAAATACTCTTTTCATTTCATTTTCGATATATACACACTACGAGGCCAGGACGGCCAAGGAAAGAAGGACAAAACGATAAAAAGGAAATAACTACATGATAAGACAGAAAGGCAAAAGAGCTTTAAGGAGGTCCTGCTCCCTCCGACCTAGGGTTATCTACTCCGTCCCTCAACCAGGATTGCCTCAGGTTCTCTATTGCTTCTTCTAGTTCTTCCCTCTTTCGCAGCGCATCCTGGAGCGCCCGACGAAGCTGCTGGCTCTCAGCCTCCGCTTCTCGATGCCACTTCTGCAAAACTTCGGACTCCACCTCCGCGTCTGCGACGGCCTTCCGTTCAAGTGCCAGTTGGATCTTCACTTGTTGCAGCTCGGCTGTCTTCTCCCCGAGGGAAACAGAAATCCCTTCGACAGTGCCTCTCAGGGCTTGGAGCTCTTCGGAATCTTGGGCGGAAGTAAGCTGCGCCCTATTAGCCAGCTGCCTCTGGAGACAAATGACCTCATCAGCCACCATCCGGAATCTCCCTTTGTACTCTTTCGCTTTCCGGCGCCAGCTGGCCCGCTGCACGTCGTGGCTCATCTCGGCGTCTTGAAGCTGCTTCTGAAGGTCGGAGACCCTCTGCGACCACTTCTGTTCATCATCAACCCGGGCCAAGAGGCGGGATGAGTTTCCCTCCAGCTAGCCGATCTTCCTCTTCGCAGCTGATAGTTTGACCTTAAGGGCGCTGATCCTGGCTTCTTGAGCCCAAATTCGATCGCTGGTGCTTTTCTTGCATTCCTTGAGCTCCTTTGCGAAGCTCGTTTTCCTCCGGCTGTAGTCCATAATTTCCTTCACGTGGAGACTCCGAAAGTGGGCAGCCTCAGTGGCGGCTTCAGAATGGTCTTCTCTCGATTTGCGGAGCTCGCCTTCCGACTTCTTCAACTTCTTCGTCAGGTGAAGGACCTCCTTTTTCAACCGCTAGATTGTTGATTTCAGCGGGACCCCCAGGGGCAAGGGGAGTGCTTCAGCAGGGCACTGCCATCGGAAGGTGCAAGCGTCAAAGATCGACTCATTACAAGAAGAAGAGCAGAAGGAAGGAGGAGGGGGAAGGAGAAGCCATCCACAACAAGAAATTTGACTTTATTGATTGAATAACTTTGAAGACAAACAGAAAGGAAGTATGGCGACAAAATAAGAGCACAAGATCAGAGGTCTCAGACCTCAGGGGCAGGAGGTGGAGAACTCGGCGCGGGGGGTGCGACCGCGGTGGTGACGAACGAGGGGCCGGCCTCATCTTCAGACTCCTCAAGAAAGCCGAGGTCGAGTTCGGGGAACTTGCTTGGCCACCTTCTCTTGGCAGAGCTCGAACCCCTTGGTGAACGCCTCCTGGCCGAACTGGACGTTCAGTTCCCTCATCTCCGCGGAGGCCTTGAATTCCTCCACCGCAAGGGCCCTGGCCTCCGAGACCAGGACCGGAGTTTGCTCGACCAAATGGGCGACCTCGACCTCCGCCTTCCTCGCCGACTTCTCCAACATCCGTCTCTCCTCTTCCCGGGCTTGCCTTTCTCTTTCCAGGGCCTCCTGGAGGGCGACTACTTCGGTCGTCTTCGCTTGGAGGCGGGCAACCTCGGCTTGGCAGCGTTCCTCCACCTGAAGGAGGTCTCTCCTCATGCGGCTCATCGCCTCGACATAGGCAAAGAGCTGGTGCCCGATCTGCAAGGACGGATAGGGAATTATGACAAAGGTCGAGTGACCGTATAAATAAATATCCGCTTACCTCGAGGAAGGACCCCAAAGAGTCCCAAGCCCACTGCTCAGGATCGGTGCAGTCGATCCTCTGCACGACGTCGGACAGGATGCAGCCGTCGAGCAGCCGCCTGATCAAGTCCCTGTCGTTGAAGGGATTCTCCGATCCCTCCTCGGAGCAGACGGACTCGTCTGCAGCAGCTCGGTGGCTACTCGCCCTACGAGCTACCATTTTTCTCCTCCTCCCCGCAGCGGGCGCCTCCGTGGGGCGAACCCCCAGAGCGGGGGCCTCAGTGGTCGGGCTCCTCGAGGAGGCTCGGGGAGCCCCTGGCTCGGCATCCGAAGGAATGTCGATGGCCGGGGCCGCCTGGACGGGCGTAGCCAAGCTCGTCTCCTCCGCCCTGGCCCTCTTCGCCGATCTGGAGGCCGTCGCGTCCTTCCTCTTCTGAGCCCTCATGCCCCTGGCAAGCATCCGCGTTATTTCGGCGTCCATTGCTAAAAAAAAAAAAAAAAAGAGAGAAAAAAAAGGAGAGAGAAGAATGATGAGAAAAGAAAAAGGGAAAAAGAAGCAACACCGATCAATCAAGAGTCAAAAAAAAAAAAAAAAGAGAAAGAAAAAGAGGAGAGTGGGAAGGAAAAAGAGGCAAAGAGAAGAAGAAGAGGAAGGTGAGAAAAAAAAAAGATAAGATGAATACTTGCTGGATCCTGAGGGCTCAGGCCGATGTTGAAAAGAAGCTGCTCCCTCAGAAGATTAGGAAGGGAAGGAGCGGGATAAGTTAGGAGCTTCTGGGCGGCCTGAAGGTCGTCCTCCCCCAGGCTGGGAGCCCGGCGGACAGAATCCCTCAGAGACCCCCAAGGGGGCAGGCCCAGTTCCAGGGTCGGGAAGTGGATGAAGAGAAATTTCCCCTTCCAATTGTGAATCGAAGAAGGGGGCCCTTCAGCAACCCCTTCTTACCAAACTGAGGGGAGAAGTACCACCAGTCCTTCGCCGAAGGATGGCGTTTGAAGGTATAAAAATGCCTAAACAAGGAGAGGGACGGCTGAACCTCGGCTATGTGGCAGAGAGAGAGAAATCCTATCAAAAACCTAAAGGAATTCGGGGCCACGGAAGCGAGAGAAATGTCCAAGAAGTGGAAGAAGGCAGCGACAAAGACAGGAAGCAGAAGCCGGAGTCCGGCACGGAACGCTTCCTGATACAAACAGAAGCGACCGAGAGGAGGAGTGCTGGCCCGATCAGAGGGGCCAGGTAGCTCCAGGTCGTACTCCGGAGGAACCCCATACCGAACCCTTATCAGAAGGAGTTCATCCGAAGTCGACGAACATGGAATAGCGCTCGGTGCAAAAATCGGGCGAGGTCCTGCCCCGGACGTGGGTTCGTCCGTAGAGACAGCGACCTGGGGGTTTGAAGCGGAAGAACTCTCAGAACTGCCGGGAGCAGAAGAGTCAGAGGACATTTTGGGTAGTTTCGAAGGAAGGATCTAAAGGACCCTAAAAAGATAGATCGAAAGGGGAACGAGAGGCCGAAGGCTAACTCGGGGGGAGGCACAAAAGTAATGAAGAGAGGAGAAGCCCCTAGGCGGTGAGAGGAAGGTTGGCACTAACCTATGTTACTCTGAGGGACCTGGAGGACGAGAAACGGGAGGCGCCTACGGCTCGAGAAGACGATCACTAGAGCAGGGCTCTCGAAGAAGAAGACAGACACCAGCGAAAACTCAGGAATGGAGTAGGGCGCCTGAAGGGGGGAGGACGGGTTTAAATAGACCCTGAGATCCGACGCCATAATGATCACGAATCCCCCAGGCCAGTCCACATCCGACACGTGTCCCACTCTCCCTGGCAGACGGCTAAAAATGGCTGACGGTTGGCAGGATCATAATTGCACCGTACCTAGGCCAGTGTACCTGCGAGATTTTCGAAGCATCCCCTCGTACCGCTCCAATTCGAAAAGACTCCGGCACGCGCTCATTTAATGCCAAAATATCTGGAGGCGGCAGGGCGCAGGATTCGAAGGGACGGTTCCGGCTGCGCCCATCTCTCTCTGTACTTCCTTCGTTTGAAATTCAAACTCGGAAGTAGGGGGACTGGTGTTGGGTATAAAATACCCACAGCCGAAACCCTTAGCGGAATCGACTACAGCACAGCTCCGCCCGGACTCCTACGGGAGTCGGGCTCCACCGCCGACATCGACTGCAGCACAGCTCCGTCCGGACTCCTACGGGAGCCGGGCTCCGCCGCAGACATCGACTGCAGCACAGCTCCGCCCTGACTCCTACGGGAGCCGGGCTCCGCCGCCGACATCGACTGCAGCACAGCTCCGCCCGGACTCCTACGGGAGTCGGGCTCCACTGCCGACACCGACTGCAGCACAGCTCCGCCCGGACTCCTACGGGAGCCAGGCTCCGCCGCCGACATCGACTGCAGCGCAGCTCCGCCCGGACTCCTACGGGAGCCGGGCTCCACCACCGACACCGACTGCAGCACAGCTCTGCCCGGACCCCTACGGGAGCCGGGCTCCACCGTCGACATCGACTGCAGCGCAGCTCCGCCCGGACTCCTACGGGAGCCGGGCTCCACCGCCGACATCGACTGTAGCACAGCTCCGCCCGGACTCCTACGGGAGCCGAGCTCCGCCGCCGACATCGACTGCAGCGCAGCTCCGCCCGGACTCCTACGAGAGTCGGGCTCCGCCGACGACATCGACTGCAGCACAGCTCCGCCCGGACTCCTACGGGAGTCGGGCTCCGCTGCCGACATCGACTGCAGCGCAGCTCCGCCCGGACTCCTACAGGAGCCGGGCTCCGCCGCCGACATCGACTGCAGCACAGCTCCACCTGGACTCCTACGGGAGCCGGGCTCCGCCGCCGACATCGATTGCAGCGCAGCTCCGCCCGGACTCCTACGGGAGCCGGGCTCCGCCGCTGACATCGACTGCAGCACAGCTCCGCCCGGACTCCTACGGGAGCCGGGCTCCACCGCCGACATCGACTGCAGTGCAGCTCCGCCCGGACTCCTACGGGAGCCGGGCTCCACCGCTGACACCGACTACGGCGCAGCTCCGCCTGGGCTCCTACGGGAGCCGGGCTCCGCCGCCGACATCGACTGCAGAACGGCTCCGCCCGGGCTCCTACGCGAGCCGGGCTCCGTCCTCAACAACGACTGCTGGTAATCCCCGTCTGGACTCCTACGGGAGCCGGACTTCACCTTTAACTCTAATTGCAGGGAGACTTCGCCCATACTCTTATGGGAGTCGGGCTTCATCCTCGATGCCAACCATTGCAGCCGCAAGCAGACTCCGCCCGGACTTTTATGGGAGCCGGGCTCCGTCCTCAACAACGACTGCTGGTAATCCCCGTCCGGACTCCTACGGGAGCCGGACTTCGCCTTTAACTCTAACTGCAGGGAGACTTCGCCCGTACTCTTATGGGAGCTGGGCTTCATCCTCGATGCCAACAACTGCAGCCGCCAGCAGACTCCGCCCGGACTCCTGCGGGAGACGGGCTTCGTCCTCGGCTCCAACGACTGCAGACAGATTTAGTCCGGGCTCCTACGGGGGCCGGACTCCGACCACTGCCGAACTTCATCCGATGTGTCTGCACCCTCTGGCAGGCCACCATAACGGCCACGACCCTGCTCCACTTCCTGTGGCGGATTCCACGCAGATCCATCATTCCCTGGCAGGCCGCAGTAACCATCGCCGCTCTGCTCCACGTCCTGTGGCGGATTCCGCACAGCTCCACTACCCCTTGGCAGGCCACAATAACGGCCACGAACCTGCTCCACCTCCTGCGACGGATACCAGGCGATTCTCCCACCCGCTGGCAAGTCACGACAACGGACGCTGCTCCACTCCCCGCAACTGATTCCACGTGGCGAGCTACGGAGATAGCCACGATTCAGCTCCACTACCCCTCACAATAAATTCTCCCTGACTACGGGCGGCCCACGATCAGACGGTTACAGACGTCGCCATCAATCCATTACCTCCTCCACCTATAAAAGGGGGACCCAGATACGTTATTCTCTAAGCTCATTTCTTATCTCAAAACTCTGCTAAATTCTCCGTTCGAGCACTCCATTCTTGTTGAGGCAGAGAACTGACTTGAGCGTCGGAGGGTCTTGACGGAGCAACCCCACCTCCGGTTTAGACTTCCTTTGCAGGTCCCGGTGGTGACCGCGGCTTCCTCGACTCCAGCTTCTCCGACGCAAGCAGATTTTTGCACCAACAATTTGGTTTGAGAAATTAAATTAAAACAAGTCATAAGATAGTATCCTAGTAAGACTAGGATTCCACCTTGCACCACATAAGCCCCCCCCACTCTCTCTCAAATTCCATGCCAATCTCCTCTTATTTTGTGTGATAAAAGCCCTCTCCCAGGTCCCTCCCACATCCAAAAGGTTTTCTCTCTTCTTTCATACATAGAAAGTGGTTGTGGATCAAATCAAAGTAGGAATAAATTTGAATTTCAAATTCTATGAGATAGAGTTTTAGAAATCCAAAACTCTTTCTTTTTTGCATCAAATTTATCAAATTTTTTTTTGAAATTTTTGTGGATTTTAGGGCACTCATTATGCACCCTTTTCTGGTGGTCCATACATGAAAATAAGGAAGAGGAGCTCAAGAGTTGGACGCCCCTTATCTTGCCATGTTTGGATAAGCCTTGACTAGGTATTTGACCTAGACAAGGACTCTATCATATCTCTCTCTATAAAATGAGTTTTTTTATAAAATTTTTGGTGAACATAAAAATTTAAGAGACCTTTGGTGTATCCAAAAATTAAAGAGAAAGACCTTTGGGTCATGGAGATATAATAGACACAAGACAGGGTGTCTAGGAGAGAGTAAAGAGAAAAAGAAGAGGGTCTTTTTCTAGGGTTGTTAGTTTCATCTCTTCCCTTCCTCCATCTTGAGTTTTCTGAGAGTATCTCAGATCTAAAACTCCTCCTCCTACTTCTCATCTTTGGAAGAGCCCAAATCAAGAAGAAAGAGGCACCTGATTGAAGAAGGATCAGTGCAGTACTAGTATACTATGCTGATTTTTTGAAGCAGGAATTCTGGTCAAGATTCGTGGGCTCGTGTGGATGACTCCTAGAGACCGGATGCATGTGCAGTTTGCAACATCATCCTCAAGCCCGGATCAGCAAGGTTAGAATGTCTAACTTGCAAGGTAATAGATCTGATCTATTGTTTAATACATACATTAGATGTAGTATAGAAACAGGTTGATATGATCAACATGTAGTTCATGCTCTATATATTTTAATTTTTGATTTAATGCTATGTAATAATCGTGTAATAGAATCTTAGATCTAAGGATTCTCTAGTTTTAAAAAAAAAATTTTGATTTATTTTTGTCTTTTGCTGCTTGATCTTGAAAAAGTTTCAAGATCTAATCCTGAAACCCTAAATCTGGTTCCTTTAGTGTCTACTATGGGACTATATCATTTTTCTTAAGATAGGTCCGAAATTTTTCACTAAGATATTTTTCTCCTCGATCTAATTGAAGAACCTTTATAAAATTTTTAATTTGTTTCTTTACTTCATGTCTGAACTCTTTGAACTTTTCAAAAATCTCAGACTTATGGTGCATCAAATTTACAAATCCATACCGTGAGTAATCATCGGTAAAGGTTATGAAGTAGAGATAGCCTCCCCTAGTCTATATATTGAATGGACTGCATACATCAGTGTGCACCAGGGCTAACATCTCAGTGGCCCTTTTCTTTTGTCCTACAAAAGGCAACTTAGCCATCTTTCTTTGAAAATAAGACTCACAGACTGGATAAGACTCAAAAATCAATGGTCCGAGAAGATCATCCTTTTTCAATTTGTTAAGTTTGTCCTTTTTAATATGGCCTAGCCTAAGGTGTCATAAATATTTTTGGCTAATTTTATTTCTAGATCTCTTAGACCCTACGGAATTTACTATTTGCTCGTTCACATTAACACTTGCATCCACAGGCAAATGATAAAGACTGTCTATCATATAGGTGCGTGCAACATATATTTCCAAAATAAATTGTGCGCAAGTCATTATTAAAATGGAAGTTATAATTATCTTGTGCCACCATAGATACAGAAATCAAATTTTTACTAGCCATAGGTACATAATAACAATCTTTTAATATTAAGCTAAATCTTGACGGTAATCACAAAGTGTAGGTCCTGATAGCTATAGTAGCAACTTTTGCCCCAATGCCGACTCAAAGAGTAATCTCACTTTCTCTCTGCCCTCTAACTTCCTATAGACCCTGCATAGAAGTACACAAGTGTGCACTCAAACCAGAATCTAGAACCCAATTGGAAGAAGAAGAAATTGTTAGATTCAGTTATGAGTAAATCAGATGTGCCTTCAGAAGGATTGAAGACATGAGTCAATTTCTCAGAATTGAGATGTAATCCCAAGTTCTTAAGCTAGTCATTATGATTGAACTCGGTCAACCTATTGGTGTCAAAGATTTAGGCTAATGGGTTACAACTCGACATGGTAATCTATCGAGAGAACAGTTTCAAATTAGATGTTTGTACTTGGTTAATGTTTGTTCTAGGGATTTTAAAAATAATAAGGCTCCCACTATTTCTACAAATCTCTCACACTCCTCAGATGGAGAATCAAAAATCTATGCATGATCATTTTCTAGTGGGCACTCCCACTGATCCATGTGCACCTCACCTAACAGTTATTGGTAACACATGAACCAATGAGTGGACAATACTTTGTCCATTGCTTCACTAAGCAAGATGCAGCAAGTTCAATCTCTAAGTCCTGCAGCCTCACTTAACAGTTATGGACATATTTTTTAGTTAAGTCAGATCCATCGCTCACCAATAGGTGCAGAGCCGTCACTACAACAAAAGAGGTTATTAGCGATGAAAAATTTTCATCGCTAATAATTATTAGCGATGAAATATTTGTCGCTAATTATTCATCATAAATAATCATGTCATTGATAATATTTTATGATGAAAAAATATTTTATCGCTAATAAATGATATTTACAATGAATAATTTTTATCATTAAAATATTTTCATCAAAAAATTTTAATCATAAAAAAATATATTTATGATGAATTTTAACATCGCTAAAAATAAAATATTAATAGTGATGAAAACTTTTTCATCACTATTAATTAAATTAAAATATTTTTTAAAATAAAATCTTTAAAAATTTTTAGCAATGAATAAATTTTTATCACTATTAATTATATGTAAAATTTTAATAATTTTATATTTATTAAAAAATTAAATTATCATACTAAAATATTTTTGGCAACCAATATTTTATAAAAAATAATTCCATCACTAATAATTTAATCATATTTTTTAAAAAATAATTTATGAATATATTTTTTTAATTTATATCTATAATATTTTTTATAAATTAAAAAAATAAAAGTAAAAAAAATTTATATAATAAATAGATAAATAAATTTTATTATTTTGTTATATTAAATTAAAATTATAAGAGATTTTAAATAAAAATAAAAAAGTATATGAAGAAGTTGTCAAGTGTCAACATCTAGAGAACGAGCTGGAAAAGGGGTGTGCTCGAAAGAGCTAGGATCGGCCTGTTGCTATCTCATCAACTGTATCGTCAGCTCCATCTGCACCATCTGCTCTATCATCTATATCTGGAACTATTGATACTCGTCGATGCGTACAACCAACTCCTGAGCTCGCTGCTCAGCCTGCCTCTGCACCTTCGTCAGTCGAGCCTCGCACGTAGAATGGATGTCAGCCCTAGATGAGCATGACGATGAGGGAGCAGTGATCCCATACCCTAGACCCCTAACATAATAGGGTCTTGTACCAAGCACCTAATCATAGATCTCATCATCTGTGGGTGCGATCGAGCCCTCAGGGATAGGTTGGGATCTCATATCTGTCATACAAATCTTAAAAATTAAATTTATAGCTATTTTAATTTTGTAATAAAAATCAGACTGTGAATGAAAAAATAATTCAAAAAAATTACAAAGAGCTCCGGGCTCCCCGTCGTTGATGGGTTCGCTGGTAGATATCGATCATACCAAGAAGCTCGCCACTCTCAGCATCTCTCTGTAATTTAAGAATTAATTAAAAAAAATTTAAATAACTACAGAATTATATACTAATTAAAAATTTAAAGTTACCTACCATGTGCTCCATGTGACGAGCGAACGACCTCGAACTCCCATAATGCAGTACGATCAGTCTCGCCCGATTCATGACATTCTGGGCACATCTTCTCTGTACAATTATCAGTCAAATTAGTACATAACAAATTTAATTTAAGAATAAATAATTCAATCATTACACTCTAAAAAAAGAAAAAGTTTGGATGTGTAACCTGATATGCCGGATCCTAGTAATGCCGGTATATGACAGTCCAGTCATCCATAGTGATACTGTCATAGGGTTGCTACCGCGCTGCCTCCTTCCCATGATCCTGCATCACATGGTACCAATGCTAATATATGTGATGGCAATAATTCCTGAAATGCAATGATAAATGAGTGTCCATGGCTCGCCTCACACGATCCTCCTCAAAATCAATGATGTCGAATACACCCTGCCAATAACAAATATTAGAAGAATACTATGTAAATTAAATATTTATAATATAATTTATTTTACCTGTAAGTGGATGTACAAAATCTCTCTTTGAGCCGGTAGAACATGATGCCAATCGAAGAGTGTCATGGAAGCATAGCTGCGGTATATGATGCCCAACTCAGTCTACCACGGCTCGCACCATCCCCTAATAGGCCTGGTGTAGTCGACTGGTATCTCGATCTGGAGATGCTATCTTGAGTGCTCGCATCTCCAATGCTTTAGAATGAGGTTCTTCGATGGATCTCACCCTCATCTCACTATAGATGAAGATTGGCCTAAAATAATAATAAAAAAATAATTACTATGATAGCTATCCAAATAAAAGAATCAAATTTTATTATATAAAAAGTATAATAATATTACTCGGATCCATCTCATTGGGACCCACCTCATTGGGATCTGCCGATGCAGGATCCTCTGATAATGGAGCCGGTGCGGCAACGGAGATCGATGAAGGCACCTCAACCTCCGAGCTAGACTGTGAACGCGAATGTTGTCGTCTGTCTCCTAGTGCCATATCTACAATAATTAATATATAAATAAATATAATATTGAATAATAACAATAAAAAATAAATAACATTCTCATGAATATAATTATATCGCATACCATTATTGCAAGAGAAGATTGTGTAGGGAAATGTGTCCCAAAAAGCCAATCGTCAAGCTATTGACGGTTGAGCAACCAAGTATTGTAATTGATTTGTTAATAAATAAAATATATTTGACATTTTCATCATAAGCTTTCATCTTCAAATAAACTCCGTTGTTATGATGAAGTCCTTAGGACTATTTAGATTCGATAAAGAGAGGATTTATCGATTAGTCCTTAAAACAGTTCACGACCAAATGATAGGCTGTTAATAAGGACGATAGCTTCTATCGAGCATAGGTCACTGTAGGCCATATGGGTTGGTTGTCCTCTTAACCAAAGAGTGTGGAGACACTGGTATGATATATAGGTGAGATGTACTGGTACATCATCATTGAACATGACCAACTCCAGAGTATTCTACTATCGAGAATGTCTCTAATGGGATATAGGTATAAATGTCCCTTAGACCTGAGATCGCCTCAGTGACTTGCAAGCAACTCACTGTGCTTTGGTACTGGACTAACTAAATTTTTAATTCAGGGACGGAAGGTTTCTGGGCACAGTCAAGTACTTGTGAAGTCAGAATGTGATCGAGATGGGATTGATGACTCCAAGAGTTGGAGAAGAATGAGTCGCTGTATTTCAATTTAGCAAAACCTTGGCCAGGATAATCCATCAGATGGATTTGATATTTTGAAATACAATGTGGACAATCTGATCAAAGTTGATAGTTGAACTCTGGGGTATTCTATGATCATTTTGGTCAAGGGGATGAATTATATGAAAACTATATCCGCATGGGTTCTAAGGATGTTGTTCTACACATTCGACCTATCCGATCATTGGGTACCATTGTTAGATGGTCACTTCGATTGGTATAGAAATTTGTTCCTGTGCTACCAGCTTAGGTTCGGACCTATGAGGTCACACACATTAGAGTTCATGATCCGATCGGATGGTTGATCAACGATTAAGAATCGTTCTAGGCTTAAATGATCAATACGATTGACATTTAACCCAGTGCGAGTGTTGCAGAAGGATCGATTAGCAATTTGATTGCTAATTAGCTTAATTTGATTAAGCCAATGGGCTGCGAATAAGTCTAATTAAATATAATTTAATTAGATTTGGTTTGGACTTGATTGGATCAAGTCCAATTGATTTATTGGATAAGCCAAGTGCAAGGAAAAAACTAGTCCAAGTTCAACTAGGACTTAGGTCAATCTAATTTCTAATTTGATTAGAAAATTAAATCAAATTTAAATCTAATTTAATCTGATTAAATTAGGTTCTAAATTGGATTAAAACCTATTTTATTTTGGTTGATCTAATTTTGGTTTGATTTGATTTGAGAAACCAAATTAAAACAAGTCATAAGATAGAATCCTAGTAAGACTAGGATTCCACCTTGCGCCACATAAGCCTTCCCCACGCCCTCTCTCTCATTCAATGCCAATTTCCTTTTATTTTGTGTGACAAAAGCCCTCTCCCAGGTCTCTCCTACATTCACAAAAGGTTTCCTCTCTTCTTTCTTACATGGAAGGTGGTTTGGATCAAATCAAAGAGGAATAAGTTTGGATTTCGAATTCTATGAGATAAAGTTTTAGAAATCCAAAACTCTTTCAATTTTGCACCAAATTTATCCAAATTTTCTTTTGAATTTTTTATGGCTTTTAGGGTACACATTGTGCACCCTTTGCTGGTGATCCATGCACAAAAATAAGGAGGAGGTGCTCAAGAGTTGGGCTCCCCTTATCTTGCCCTGTTTGGATAAGCCTTGACAAGGTATTTGACCTAGACAAGGACTCTATCATATCTCTCTCTATAAAATGAGTTCTTCATGAAATTTTTGAAGAAGACAGAGATTTGAGAGGCCTTTGGGCCATCCAAAAATTAGAGATAAAGACCTTTGGGTCGTGGAGATATAATAGACACAAGATAGGGTGTCTAGAGAGAGAAACGAGAAGAAGAAGAGGGTCTTCTTCTAAGGTTGTTTGTTTTCATATCTTTCCTCCTTCCATCTTGAGTTTTCTGAGAGTATCTCAGATCTGAAACTCCTCCTCCTATTTTTCATCTTTGAAAGAGTCCAAATCAAGAAGAAGGAGACACCTGATCAACCATCAAAAAATGATCAGCGCAGTACTGTGCTGATTTCCTGAAGTAGGACTTATGATCGAGATTCGTGGGCTCGTGTGGACGACTCCTAGAGGTCGGACACATGTGCGGCTTGCAACATCATCCTCAAGCCCAGATCAGCGAGGTTAAAACATCTAACTTGCAAGGTAATAGATCTGATCTATTATTTAATGCATACATTAGATGTAGTATAGAAATATGTTGATATGATCAACATGTAGTTCATGCTGTATATATGTATTTTAATTTTTGATTTAATTCTATATAATAATCATGTAATAGAATCTTAGATCTAGGGATTCTCTAGTTTTAAAAAATAAATTTTGATTTATTTTAGTCTTCCACTGTATGATCTTGAAAAAGTTTCAAGATCTAACCCTGAAACCCTAGATCTGGTTCCTTCAATTGGTATCAGAGCCTAGGTTCTTTATTACATGATTATTTATGCATGCTTAGATTATTTCTTAGATTAGATCTAATTTATAATCTAATTATTAAATCTAAAATTAAAATTTTAGATCAATCACGAACTGCAAGGTTGTCCTGCTGTAAGGCTTACCCCTTACAGTGCAAAGGTTGTCCTAGTTTGTGTAGATCTATCTTTAATCATAAATTTGTTAGATATGATCTAGATTAAATTTATGATTTATTAAATTTAAAAAATATTTAAATCTAAAATAAAATTTCTTTGTTAATAATTTTTATGCAAAGAAATTATTTAAAGTTAAAATTATTTCAATTACATGAACCTGTTTAGATTAGATCTAAAGTAGTTTCATGTTTATTTCACTTGTATCTTGATTATGAATCAAACATGCAATATGGTTGGTAGAATCATATTGTAAAATTATTTTACAAATATGAAAATTATTTTTTGAAAAGCCGAACCCAACCCTCAGCCCAAAACTTAATTAAGAATTAAGAAGTTGTTTGATTAGGTTCTAAGATTGTGAATTGAAGAACCTAAGACACAAACCATAACACATTGGGTTAATGGGTTTGTGGGAATTAGGTCCATTAATTGGGTTAGACCTATTGTTAGATTAAAGATGGACTTAATTAGAGAATTGACTAAATCTAATCAATTGTTGTTTTAGATTAGATCAAGGATTCTATAGATCAATTACAATAGTTGTAGTTGGTCAAGTCCATGTCTTTAACGAGAACCAAATGGACTTGATTCTTGACTAAGCAGTCTAGCATGAACTATTAGGTTGATCTAATCGAAACTAATTAAACTAGTTGGTGTCTAAGGTAAACCAGATCGGTGGTTTTTAATTGGGAGCTCGCTTACCTGGCCATTTTTGATGGTGTCTAAGGCAAGCTTTGGCAGACTCTCCCACTGATCGAACTTACCTGGCCTCTTGATGAAATTATATTTTGATCAGATCACTTGACTATTCGAGCTGATCCATGTCAGCTAGGTAAATCAGTGTGACTGATTTAGGTGCTCCTAGACCAGCCCTTTTAATGGTCTCCCTTAAGCTGACTTGGTGAAGCCAGTGGGAGGATCATGATAAGCTGGTTCATCTGACCTCATCCTCTAAATTATTTAAATCTTCTAAAATTATTAGGTCCTTAAAATGATAAAGTTATGGAGATAACTGAGTCATAGCCTCCCATTAAGGTGTTTGATAATGAGTCCATTAACTCAATAATCATTGCAGACCCAAAGACCTGGTGTTTGTTGACTAATGGAATTATCACTCATCATATGACAACTTGGAAGTGTCTCTCTAATGGTGGTTAGGTGAGCCAACCAAAGTTGGGCTTAATCATTCGTTGGTTAGATACACCAAGTATGATCATGTTAATGGTTGGACCTAACCGGATCGTTACAGTGGAGGCCAAAGCCTACTGATTAGGTTTCTGGGGCAAAATTAAAATTACTAGAAATTGTTTAGAGAAACAATTGGTTATGAACCTACCCTTAGATGTACATGGGTTGGCCAACCAAAGTTGGGCTTGTGTGCAGTCTAAGTGGATTCTAGTACCCATTAAGGAATTAGGGTAATTCCTCGAATTGGAGGTAGAGGCTACCAATTCGAATAAAATAGTGGGAGAAACCTTTTGATTAAAGTCCAAATCTTTAGGTTTAATGAATCAATTACTAATTAGGTTATGGTTTTCTTTTGTGCAAATATGGCCACTTCCCTATCACTCCGATCATTGTTGGACAATGATAAGTTGGTGGGACCCAACTTCGATAGCTGGTACCAAAAGTTGAAGATTATCCTGGAGCATGAACGGATCCTATAATGTGATAATGGATCCTGCACCTGAGGAGCCAGCTACCAATACACGTGGAACAGTCAGAGACACTTATCAGAAGTGGCTCAGTGACCGGACCACGATGCGCTGTATCATGCTGGCTGCCATGAGTGATGAGTTCAGTCGCAGATTCGAGACGGCTCAGTGAAAGGACATGCTTCAAGTGTTGGAGGATGCCTTTGGCACACCCGATAACGTGGAGAGGCACAAGACTAGTTGTGCCATCTTCAATGCCAAAATGCGGGATGGTGCCTCTGTCACTGATCATGTATTGTGCATGATCGAGCTGATGGAATGATTGAGCAAGCTCGGCTTTCCCTTGCATGAGCAGCTTGGGAAAGATGCAATACTGAACTCGCTGCCCAAGTCTTATCTTCCATTCCTCACTCATTATAGAATGACAAAGCCTGAAGAGAACTACCACAGGTTACTGGGGTTGCTTCAGAACTTTGAGAAGGATCACCAACTTTACAAGGAGTCTGTGAACTTAGTGGGAGGTTTGTCTTCTAGTTCTCGACCTTTTAAGAAAGGGAAGAAGAACAAGAAGAAGAAAGTGAAGAAGGTGCAAGTTCAGTCTGGGACATTAGTGCAGGGCCAGACCAGAAAGATCAAGCCCGATAAGAGTCTGTTCTACTAGCAAGCACCCTAGATTATATAGTGTGTCAGATATCTACTTATGGCACTATAGGCTAGGTCATATAAACAAGAACAGAATAAACAGGTTGATTCAAGAGGGAATCCTCGAAGTCAGTGATTGTGAATCACTTCCAACCTATGAGTCCTGTCTTCTTGGTAAAATGACCAAGTCACCTTTTACTGGAAAAGGTGAGAGAGCTACTGAGCTCTTAAGCCTAGTACATACTGATGTATGCGGGCCCATGAGCACCAGTGCTAGAGGTGGATATTTCTACTTCATAACTTTCATGGATGACTTATCCCGATATGGATATGTCTATCTGATGAAACATAAGTCGGATTCATTTGAAATGTTCAAACGATTCCGAAGTGAAGTTAAAAAACAAACTGGGAAGAGTATTAAAACTCTTCGATCTGATCGAGGAAGAGAATACCTTTCTAGTGAGTTTCTCATATATCTAGGAGAGAATGGGATTCTCTCCCAATGGACTCCTCCAGGAACACCACAGCATAATGGTGTGTCTGAAAGAAGGAATCAGACTCTGTTAGACATGGTCCGATCCATGATGCATTTTGCTAGCTTGCCGATATCCTTCTGGGGATATGCACTCGAATCCGCTTGTTATCTGTTAAATAGGGTTTCAAGTAAGTCTATAATTACGACTCCATATGAGATATGGACAGGACGTAAGCCAGCACTTTCACACCTTAGGGTCTGGGGGTGCCCGACCTATGTCAAATGATTAGTCACAAACAAACTTAGATCTAGGTCTGACAAATGCTCATTTATAGGGTACCTCAAAGAGACAAAAGAATATTTTTTCTACCATGCTGATGAACGAAAGGTGTTCGTCAGCCTTAAGGCAATTTTTTTTTTAGAAAAAGAGTTCCTTGGTGAAGGAACCATTGCCTTTAAGGTTGAACTTGATGAAGTTCAATAGGTAGAAGGACCGACATCAATAGCTGAACCTGAGTCAGATATGATTAGATCAGATTCGAAGCCCAATGTACCTGCATCATTAAGGCGATCCGATAGAGTACCGCATCAGTCGGACAGATACTATGATTTTTTAGTCCGAGACGGTGATTCCATCGAACTTGATGAGAATAATGAGGATCCGATCACCTATATGGATGCAATGTAGAGATCTGATTCCGAGAAATGGCTTGAAGCCATGAAATCCAAAATGGAGTCCATGAAGGTCAATGTTGTATGGACATTGGTTGACCCACCTAAAGGGGTTAAACCCATTGGGTGTAAATGGGTCTTCAAAAGGAAGAGAGGCACAGATGAAAAAGTGGAGACCTATAAAGCCCGTCTGGTCGCCAAGGGGTATCGTCAACGTTATGGTATTGACTATGATGAGATATTTTCTCCTGTGGCAATGCTCAAATCTATTCAGATAATGCTTGCAATAGCTGCCCATCTGGATTATGAGATCTGGCAGATGGATGTAAAGACAGCTTTCCTGAATGGAGAGCTGACCGAAGAGGTTTATATGATACAACCTGAGGGGTTTACATCCACAGATGAGTCCTAGGTGTGCAAGCTTCAGAGATTCATTTATGGATTGAAGCAAGCTTCTCGGAGTTGGAACATGCATTTTGATAAGGTGATCAAAACGTATGGCTTCCTTAAGAATGGAGAAGAGCCCTGCATCTATAAGTGGGCAAATGGTCCAGTTGTGGTATTCCTTGTCTTATACGTGGATGACATTCTCTTAATCGGGAATGATATCCCCGCACTACAAGGAATAAAAGTTTGCTTGTCATCACAGTTCTCCATGAAGGACTTGGGTGAAGCATCCTACATCCTAGGGATGAAGATCTATAGGGATAGATCTGAAAAGATGCTTGGATTATCTCAGTCCATGTACATGGACACTGTGCTGAAGAGGTTCAGTATGGAGAATTTCAAAAAGGGCTATCTACCGATAGGCCATGAAATTTCTCTCTCTAAAAAGGATTGTCCGACAACTCCTGAAGAGAGAGAGCATATGAGTAGAGTCCCATATGCTTCAGCTGTGGGATCTATCATGTATGCCATGACATGTACAAGACCAGATGTGGCATACTCACTAGGAGTAGTGAGTAGATACCAATCTGATCCTGAAGAAAATCACTGGAAAGTGGTTAAAGCCATCCTTAAGTATTTGAGAAATACTAAGGACCAATGGTTGGTTTATGGCGAGTCAGATCTAAAACTTGTGGGGTTCACAGACTCTAGCTTTCAATCTGACCATGATGACAGCAGGAGCGTGTCGGGTTATATCTTTACTCTGAATGGTGGAGCCATCTCCTGGAAGAGTTCCAAGCAGCATACTGTGGCAGACTCTGTTTGTGAAGTGGAGTACATCGCAGCATCGGATGCCACGAAGGAAGCTGTGTGGCTGAGAAAATTCATCAACGAGCTCGAAGTAGCACCATCCCTCGATGGTCCGGTCCTGCTCTACTGCGATAGCACTGGTGCCATAGCTCAGGCGAAGGAATTCAAAGCACATCAGTGGATGAAGCACATCTTGCGTCACTTCCACCTGGTCTGAGAGATCGTGGATCGAGGTGATGTCGACCTTCAGAAGATCGACGGAAAGGGAAACCTAGCCGACCCCTTCACTAAAGCCCTGACGATAAAGGAGTTCAACAACCACAAGTCGAAGATGGGTATTAGATACTGTGCCGAGTGGCTTTAGGACAAGTGGGAGTTGTTGGGAAATGTATCCCAAAAAGCCAATCATCAAGCTGTTGACAGTTGAGCAACCAAGTATTGTAATTGATTTGTTAATAAATAAAATATATTTGGTATTTTCATCATAAGCTTTCATCTTCAAATGAACTCTGTTGTTATGATGAAGTCCTTAGGACTATTTAGATTCGATAAAGAGAGGATTTATCGATTAGTCCTTAAAACAGTTCATGACTAAATGATAGGCTGTTAATAAGGACGACAGCTTCTATCGAGCATAGGTCGCTGTAGGCCATATGGGTTGGTTGTCCTCTTAACCAAAGAGTGTGGAGACACTGGTATGGCATACATGTGATATGTACTGGTACATCATCATTGAACGTGACCAACTCCAGAGTATTCTGCTGTCGAGAATGTCTCTGATGGGATATAGGTATAAGGGTCCCTCAGACCTGAGATCGCCTCAGTGACTTGCAAGCAACTCACTGTGCTTTGGTACTGGACTCACTGAATTTCTAATTCAGAGATGGAAGGCTTTTGGGCACAGTCAAGTACTTGTGAAGTCAGAGTGTGATCGAGATGGGATTGACCACTCCAAGAGTTGGAGAAGAATGAGTCACTGTATTTCAATTTAGCAAAATCTTGGGCAGGGTAATCCATCAGATGGATTTGATATTTTGAAATACAATGTGGACAGCCTGATCAGAGTTGACAGTTGAACTCTGGGGTGTTCTATGATCATTTTGGTCAAGGGGATGAATAATATGAAAACTATATCCGCATGGGTTCTAAGGATGTTGTTCTACATATTCGACCTATCCGATCATCGGGTACCATTGCTAGATGATCACTTCGATTGGTACAAAAATTTATTTTTGTACTACCGGCTTAGGTTCGAACCTATGAGGTCACACACATTAGAGTTCATGATCCGATCAGATGGTTGATCAATGATTAAGAATTGTTCTAGGGTTAAATGATCAATACGATTGACATTTAACCCAGTGCAAGTGTTGCAGGAGGATCGATTAGCAATTCAATTGATAATTGGCTTAATTTGATTAAGCCAATGGGTTGAGATTAAGTCTAATTAAATATGATTTAATTAGATTTAGTTTGGGCTTGATTGGATCAAGTCCAATTGATTTATTGGATAAGCCAAGTGCAAGGAAAAAACTAGTCCTAGTTCAACTAGGACTTGGGTCAATCTAATTTCTAATTTGATTAGAAAATTAAATCAGATTTAAATCTAATTTAATCTGATTAAATTAGATTCTTAATTGGGTTAAGACCTATTTTAATTAGGTTGATCTAATTTTAGTTTGATTTGATTTGAGAAACCAAATTAAAATAAGTCATAAGATAGAATCCTAGTAAGACTAGGATTCCACCTTGTGCCACATAAGCCTTCCCCATGCCCTCTCTCTCATTCAATGCCAATTTCCTCTTATTTTGTGTGACAAAAGTCCTCTCCCAGGTCTCTCCCATGTTCACAAAAGGTTTCCTCTCTTCTTTCTTACATGGAAGGTGGTTTGGCTCAAATCAAAGAGGAATAAGTTTGGATTTCAAATTCTATGAGATAGAGTTTTAGAAATCCAAAACTCTTTCAATTTTGCATCAAATTTATCCAAATTTTTTTTTAGAATTTTTGTAACTTTTAGGATATACATTGTGCACCCTTTGCTGGTGATCCATGCATGAAAATAAGGAGGAGGTGCTCAAGAGTTGGGCGCCCCTTATCTTGCCATGTTTGGATAAGCCTTGACTAGGTATTTGACCTAGACAAGAACTCTATCATATCTCTCTCTATAAAATGAGTTTCTTTATAAAATTTTTAAAGAGGACAGAGATTTGAGAGACCTTTGGGCCATCCAAAAATTAGAGAGAAAGACCTTTGGGTCGTGGAGATATAATAGACACAAGATAGGGTGTCTAGAGAGAGAAACGAGAAGAAGAAGAGGATCTTCTTCTAGGGTTGTTTATTTTCATATCTTTCCTCCATTCATCATGAGTTTCCTGAGAGCATCTCAGATCTGAAACTTCTCCTCCTACTTTTCATCTTTGGAAGAGTCCAAATCAAGAAGAAGGAGGCACCTGATCAACCATCAAAGAATGATCAGTGCAGTACTAGCATACTGTGCTGATTTCCTGAAGCAGGACTTCTGATCGAGATTCGTGGGCTCGTGTGGATGACTCCTAGAGGTCGGACACGTGTGCGGCTTGCAACATCATCCTCAAACCCATCTCAGTGATGTTAGAACATCTAACTTGCAAGGTAATAATCTGATCTATTGTTTAATACATACATTAGATGTAGTATAGAAACATGTTGATATGATCAACATGTAGTTCATGCTGTATATATATATTTTAATTTCTGATTTAATGCTATGTAATAATCATGTAATAGGATCTTAGATCTAGGGATTCTTTGATTTTAAAAAATAAATTTTGATTTATTTTAGTCTTCCGCTGTATGATCTTGAAAAAGTTTCAAGATCTAACCCTGAAATCCTAGATCTGGTTCCTTCAGATTGAACGAAGAATATAGATCTGCTCATCAATATTCATATATTCCTTGATGTGTAGATTCTCCTCCAAATCATAATAATCGATATATGTGTCATCTTCTATCTCATCATCATTTATGAACTGATCATCGCCCTCCAACTCATCAAGATTAAATATAAAATCAGTTTCAACTTCGTCGGATGGTAAATCAACCCTATTTAAAGGTGCCGTCACAAGTTCTTCATCAACAAAAAGCTCGACTAATATTTGTTCTTCTTGCAGAAAAACTTTCTCTTCTTCTCTTCATGTAAATCCAAATTTTTATCTATCTCTAATCGGGTTGGTATGTTATATACACCTCTAGGTATTATTTTTTATACAACATGCCAATTACCTCGATACTTTAGATTCTTCAAATATATTACTTATTTCGCTTGAGTTGCTAATATATATAGCTCATTTTGGTACCATATTCGTGCAAAATTTACATTGATAAAGTGTGAATCGATATGAATATCGATCTTTTTATTACTAATATCTCATCATGCACACTGAAATAAGAATACAAAATTACTGGACCCATACTTTAGTTCTATGATATCTACCAGTACACCATAATAATCAATCTCTTCTTCTCCTTCATATCCTGTTGTAGCAATTCCACTATTCTGGGTCCGTCGTTGCATCTCAAGCTTTCTTGTGTGAAATTTCATTCCTCTAATGATACAGGATGCATAGTGATTAACCCTTCGATCGGAACCACATGCTAAATCGTACAACTCATCGATCGCACCCACTTCTTTATTGAAATACTTATGTTTCATTTACACCATAATATAAAAAATTATGTTTGTTCAAATAATATTATTTATAATTAAATAAATAATATATCATTAATGTAACTTACAAGATCACCAAACTATTTTATAAATTTTCTCCTATATCAATCATCGGCATCCATATTATTCTCTCTACATAGTATACTCTTGTGCTCATTGCAACAAGTTATGATTTTTAATTTTACATCGATATGAAAAATTTATTTAAAATATTAAATAATATGCTAAGATGGTACTTACTCAATAAAATCTTTAATTTTTTCATAATTATTTAGAACATAAAAATATACCTTGGATAGCTCGTTCACGTCCACAAATTCAAAATCTCCTTACATCAATAAGTCGAACCATTTGTTTAAATATAGACAACATCGGTTCATTGTCACCCCATTCCCAGTCTACATTATGATCTATACGATTGAATCTTATTTTAATATCGTCAAGATACATCGAGCAGAATATGACACACTTCATAGCTACATATGCTTTCACTATAGACCCTTCAGGCCTTATTTTATTACGCACATACTTTTTTAAGGTACAAAAGAATCTACCAATAAAAATAAATTTAAATTTTAGAAATGCATTTACATCTTATAATTGATATGACAAAATGCGTATAATTTTTTTACCTTTCAATAGGATACATCCATCGATAATGTACGGGTCCGATCAAAAGAGCTTCTTTTGGAAGATGAACAGCTAGATGCACCATAACATCAAAAAATGATGGTGGAAATTTTTTTTTTAACTTATAAAGAATGAGTACGATATCTTTCTCTAATCTCTTAAGTCAATCTTCAATTTTTGGTAATATAGTTCTCAGAAAAATACTTCCAGCTTAATCAATACAGTTTGAACATCACCACCCAAATAGCCATGTATAACCATAGGAAGCAAATGTTGCATCATCATATGAGAGTCATGACTTTTCATTCTAGAGATATTATCGTCGTTGTTCCCAACACACTACAATACGTTTGAAGCATATGCATCAAAAAATTTTATGATTTTGAACTATCCATAGAAATTCTTCTTTTCTTCACCAAATAGCGAATAACATGTAGGTGGCATAAAAAATCTCTCACCACGATGAACTAAATGCAACTCCGATTGGATTTTCATTTTTTATAAATCTAAATGAGCTTTTGTACCATCTTTAATTTTTTTTGGAATGTTCAATACAATACCGATGATATTATCATAAATATTCTTTTCAATATACATGACATCCAAATTATGATGAAGTAGTAGCTACTTCCAATATGGTAGTTTGAAAAAGATGCTTCGCTTCATCCAATTTAGCTCAACTTCAATACACTTCCACTTGTGAGTACTCGATATTTTTTCAAATTGGATGTTTTCAATGACTTCAAGTTGTTCTAAAATTTTTGCTCTACTTAACTCCTTAGGTGGGGGACATCGGTCGGACTTACCATCAAAATATTGGTTATAATGAGTCCTCCAAGAATGATTAGCAGGGAGAAACTGTCGATGACCCATAAAACATATTTTTTGTCTATGCTTTAAATGTAAAGAGGATGCATCCCTATTGCATATTAGACATACAAGATATCCTTTGATGCTCCATCCAGATAAATTTTTATATGCAGAAAAATTATTTATGATCTATAGAATCAAAGCATGCAACTTAAAATTACTTCGACTCACAGAATCATATGTCTATATCCCATTTTTCCATAGCTCCTTCAGATCATCGATTAAAGATCGTAGATATACATCAATTTCATTACCTGATGCTTTCGGATCCGAAATCAATAGTGATATAAAAATAAATGATTCTTTCATACACTTTCAAGGTAACACATTATATACAACTAGCATTACAGGCCACATGCTGTAAGAGGTACTCAGATTGCCAAAGAGATTAAATCTATCTGTCGTTAGACCAAGTCGGATATTGCGTGGGTCACTCGCAAAGTGCGGATGCTTTGCATCGAAGTCTTTCCACACTAAAAAGTCGGTCAGATGGCTAAGTATATTCTCCTCTGGAACCCACTGCTCATAATGCCATCTAATTTTTTTAGCTATCTTTGTAGACATATATAACCTTTGAAGTCTTGGAATCAATGAAAAATATCTCAAAATCTTTTGAGGTATCTTCTTTGCTTTTCTATTATCAGTTTTATATCTAGGCTCACCG
Organism: Elaeis guineensis; assembly: GCF_000442705.2. Taxonomy (NCBI): domain Eukaryota; kingdom Viridiplantae; phylum Streptophyta; class Magnoliopsida; order Arecales; family Arecaceae; genus Elaeis; species Elaeis guineensis. The sequence goes on along the minus strand of NC_025997.2, from coordinate 99,495,233 downwards.
TATTTCGAACATTCAGTTGCTTGTTCATTATCTTTATAAAATAATATACAGTCATTTTGCATGCATGCATAAGAATATAGTCAAGTCTCAATTCCTGCATATATATTTTTGCTTCAGAATATGATTTTGGAAGTCTCTCTTCATCGAAAAGAGCTGCTTTAATCAATATCAAAATTTGATCAAATGACTTCTGACTCCATTGGTTCACGATTTTAATATGAAGTAATTTTATCAAAAATTTTAACTTGGAAAACTTTATACAATTTGGATAGAGTGGCTCTCATGCATCCCTTACAAACTTTGCAAACTGTTCAAAAGTCTCTTCTACCTCAAACCGGATATTATGTTCATGATGAAAATTACTTTTAGATACAGTAGTACTCATGCATATATTTGAACAAGCACCCTGATGTAAATCATCTAATAATTCTCCTATACCACTATTTTTGATAGGTCCAGTAGCATCACTATCATCTTCAGTATCATCATCGTCGCACATCACTTCATTCAAATCACCCTTCCCATGCCATATCCAACAAGTATACTTCTTATCCATACCATAATATAGCAAATGCTCCTCAACAAGTGTTATGTGATAATATATCAAATTGACACATCTCTTGCATGGACACTTTATCCGACTAGCACTGTCAGCTTTATGCCGTGCAAAGTCAATAAAATTTCAAACTCTTTTTCGATATTCAGGCAAAAAAATACCTCTAGTATTCATTCAATTTTTGTTGATATCCATCTAACAATAAACACAAAATCATTAACAACCAAAAAAAGGTTCAGTGGTATTCTAGATTCTGATCCAAATTTTAGACTGAATCGCGATCCAAATTTTGGCCAAAATTTCGATCCAGATCTAGACACAGATCACTTTATACAAAACAACACATATTAAAAAATACATACTGAATAGTAGCATAGAAGATATCCTTCCATCAATTTAATGCAGTAAAAATGCATGATCCTATCCATTTCAAATCATGACTAACAGGTGTAGCTCTATCCCTTTTAGAAAAGTAATAATTGTATTATTGTTATTAGCGGATATTTCATCTCATTTTTGTGTAAATTTCGACAGCATCTCTCCATGGTTCTCCAAGTATACGACATGAATATGATGCCTACGCACCCTATCCACTATATATCTAGAGAATAATGGACAGATAACTACTGAATACCATATAATAAAATAAAATATCAACTATTAATAATAATAATATTATTAATTTTTTAAAAAGCTCGAATACAGGACATCCAAGAGTCGATCTCGATGAGGATCGACTCTTGAATAGGAATCTACGACTCGATGCAATTTAACTACCATCTTTGAACATGCATTCGAAGATGAATTTCTAATTTATCAAAAAAGAATAACTCCATTTTGAAATTTTTTCATCAAAAATTTCAATAGAATTTTTTCTAAAATAAAAATATTTTTTATACTTAATTATAATATCAGCAGCATACAAAATAGCACATAAAATAATTAAATTATAATAAGTAACAGCAATGTATATTATGTTAGTGAAAAAAATAATTAATCAAATAATTAAATAATTTCAACAGTAACAGTAAAAAATAATATGCAACAAATATAATTAATCAAATAATTAATCAAATAATTTTATCCCCACCGACGTCGGCCCCATCCTTGCCGGCCCGACCCCATCCCCGCTGGCCTGACCTGGCCCCATCCCTGTCGGCCCCTCGATGGCCCGAGAAAACATCAAAAAAAAAAAACTTACTGGCGGCGAATGCAAGCACCACCAGCCCAACCCGACAAGGCCCCATCCCCGCCGGCCCTAGCCCGCACCGTCGGCCCAGCCCGACCCCATCCCCGCATGCCCCGGCCTCATCCCCACTGGCCCGGCCCGACTCGGCCCCATCCCCGCCGGCTTGACCCCATCCCCACCGGGCCCCCAATGGCCCAAGAAAACACCAAACAAAAAGAAAAAAAAATATACCAATAATGGACGTAGGCGCCACCGGCCCAGCCCGCCCTGGCCCCATCCCTACCGGCCCCAGCCCATGCCGCTGGCCTGGTCCGACCCCATCCCCGCCGGCCCCCCATCCCCACCGGCCTAGTCCCATCCCTGCTGTCCCCTCGAGGGCCTGAGAAAACACCAAAAAAAAAGAGAATTTTTTTTTTATCGGTGGCAGACATAAACACCGCCGGCTTGGCCCCATCCCCGCCAGCCCCAACCCCATCCCCACAGGCCTGGCCTGACCCCATCCTTGCCGGCCCCACGGTGGCAAAAGAAAACCCAAAAAAAAAAAAATTTATCGATGGTGGATGTAGGTGCCGCCAGCCCGGCCTGATCCGGCCCCATCCCCATCGGCCCAGCCTAGCCCCATCCCTGCCAGCGTCTCCCCCATCCTTGACAGCCCACCGGTGGCCCGAGAAAACACCAAAAAAAAAAAAACCTTACCTTATCGGCGGACAGCAATGGATGGCGACGGCGACGGCGGACGGCGACGACAGTGGCCGGACGACGGACGTGGCCGGGAGAGGGGGGAGAGTAGAGAGGGGAAGGGGGGACCAGTTTTGCACGAAACTGGGGGCGAGGGGAAGAAAATGGGTTTCGTGATGGGACTTGATGGGATGCAACTTATTAGCGATGAAAATTTTCATCGCTAATAATTTATTTTTGTCACTAATAATTGCATAAAAAATATTACTTACGATGGAAGAAAAAATTTCATCGGTAATAATGTGATTAACGATGGAAAAAATTTTTGTCGCTAATAGTTCCTGCCAAAAGAAAATATTTCTCGCTAAAAAAAATTTTCCATAAAAAAAAATTATTTGTGATGAAAAGCTTTGCATCGTTAATTATATTATTAACGATGAAAAAATATTTTCATCACTAATAATTACTGAAAAAATTTCTCCTTTTTTCAAAAAATTTCTGACGAAAATAAACATTTGCCATGTGATGCAATTTAACTCCTTGGTTGGTGGGTCTTCCATAAAATATATATATATATAGCCAAGTTAGTATCAGAAAATAAACTTAAGCCATGTGATGCAACTTAACTCTTTGATTGGTGGGTCTTCCATAGAAAGTTTATATATATATATATATATATATATATATATATATATGGCCAAGTTAGGATCAAATCGACAGTATTTGAACTCAGATATGATCATATCAAAATTCTATAATAGAAGTTCTAAAGCAATAATTCTAGCCATTGAATGTGATCTAATATCTCAAAGCTGCTTGCACATAAAAAATCATATGATTTCTAATTCTTAACTTATGTATTTATGAGTCAAAAATTGAATAGTCTAAATAAAATTAAATTAAATATATTTTTTTGATCATTTGATGCATAGGTTAAGGATCTTCAAATCATATAGTATTTTTGTATATAAGCAATTTTGAAATAGTAGATTACATCCAATGATTTAGATCATTGATATAGGGTTTCCATTGTCTAGTTTTGATTTAATTGGATCTAAACATGTATATATTGCTTTGAAAGGATAAACACTTTGTAATCCTTATTGGCCTCTAAAGGTTTTACGATAGGTACCTCAAGTATTCATATATGGTCCTTGCCTCTAAAGATCTCATCATAGGTACCTCAACAATTCATACGTCATTTTATCATGTTAGAATCTACTTATATTTTAGACTATGATTGTGAAGTTATAATATAAGAACGGCAACCAACATAAACGTAAAAAAATGGTTTAGAGATATAAGTTTGGTTTTGTTTAGAATTGAATGAACAGTACTGTTTGATATTTATATGAGAATGGGTTTAGAATTGGGATCCAAGTCTTCCAATGAAAAATTATTTAAACTAGATCACATTGTCTAGGATGAAGGAAAAAAAAACCACCTTTTCCCTGTGTAGGATCTTCCAGATTTCACCAAATTTGGGGCAGAATAAATTTTATATTTTTATCCTATGCTATTTCACATCTAATGTCTATTAAATCTAATTTTATTATCTGATATTTAAAAACTAAAAGTAAATCTAAAAGTATGAGAAATATAGACATACCTCAAGGGTAATCTAATTACCCTGTAGATGATCGCAGCACTGTCTGAGGTTCTGATGTAGCCATGCAAGCGCCTGGCCTCTACCAGTAACCACATAGATAGGATCTAGAACATCTTCTCCTCATGATTCTATGCTCCAAAAATTAGATCAATATCTGATTTAAAAGTACTTCAGAACTCTTTCTGAAGTTGGAGCAGGAGCCTGTCGAAGATGTCCTGCAGCCTTCTGTTCCAGGCGTCACCACACCTTGTACCTTTGCCAGATGAACATTCAACTTCTTGGATATGAAGAGGGGAGAAAGAGAGCAGGGAGGACATAGAGAAGAGGGGAGGGGGTGGCAGCTAATGGGTTTTTTGCATAAAATAAATTCTATCTCGAAACCCTAGGTGCAGCAGGGTTTATAAAGATCTTGTATGCTGCGTAGTGCTACATCATTCGACCAATCAAAAAATTCCAATAAATTATGAAAAAAATTTGATTGATGGAGTGATGTCATCTGATCACATCAGATAAGAATCCCCATGCTCTCTCCTATGTTGGCACCAACTTTGGATAAGCACAAGCAAGGGTTGGCGCCAAGGAGTCCAAGTTGATCAAGAGTCCTGCAATCCTTATCCACTTGGGCGCCCACTTTAATCCAATTGAGCTCACACCATAATCTGATTATGGTGCCCAATTTGAAGTGAGTTGGATATGTGGACACTCCACAAAAATCTTCTAATGAATCTTCTTTAGTTTAAGACCCATATGTCAACTTTTGATAGATGTCCTAAAATGAAATTGGCAGGTACTAGAAATTAGCAGGTGTTGTCTTAAATTCATCTCATGAATTAAGACAAGCCTTTTCTGAGCTAGACAAGCTTCAATTAGACTGAGAGAAATCTTCTCAAGGTTCTCTGGATGAGCCAGATCACATTTGGCTCAATAGAGACATAAAAGATTACACGAGGAGAAAGTTAGGCTCAATCGAGTGCTAGCACGATTTCTTTGAACCTAATTGGATCTTATCCAAATCAATTGGGGTAGCCCAATTGATGACATCCAGACCCTAACCCTTATTTGTGTGATCCAGTTAGGTTCAATTCTGTATGGTAATGAGACATGTCATGATCTCATCATCGACATCATCGAAACTTCTTTCGATGGACCAGAACTCTTCTGATTCAGACAATTAGAATGATCGATCATCAAAATCATTCTAATTGCTTCCAAAATCCACTAGTGACACCTAGCAGTATGTGGTGGCAACCCATCAGAACTGAAGATGAACCTCTTGGTGCAGCTACCTGTGTGATTGAGTTTCTCTATCATGAGTCTCGATTGAATTAGGGTTAAGGTGAACTCGTCAAACCCAACATCAGACATATGAATCAATCGATCGATTCGAGTCCAATGTGAAATTCCAATGAAAAACTCTTTTTCATTATTTTACTCTGCCATGGCCATGGACTTAAGGACTCGATCTTTCGATCATCATAGGACTACTCCTCTCATCTACCAAGGTTGATAGATCCCATCTTGGTGCGATTTGGTTCCTACAATGGATATGCTACAGCCAACATACACCTCAGGGTTTTGAATGGCTAGGAGACCGAGTTATGGTGTAGTCAAACTATAACACACTCAAGGTGAACCATCGATGCACCTCAGGTCAAAGAACTAGACACACAACTGCAGCATCGAGCTAGTCATCGACGAGAAGGTAGACTTCTTTATAACTGCTCGAGGTGGTCACGCTCAGTACTCTCATTCTCAACGAATACTTGTACTCTTGCTTCAGTGTCTCCACATCGTAGACTCAAGACTCATCTACCTTAAGAAAGTGATGGTACACCAACCTTCCGGATCGATCACCATCCTCGTGATGATCCTATGGTCAGGAGCAGTTTATGAGTTAGTTATGTGAATTTATGCCTTAAATTTTCAACTCTTGAAAATATGAATTTACATTCCCACTAACTCAAAGGATGTATCACAGACACAATATACACAATGTGATAGAAGAATAACCTTTTTATTCATTTATTATCAAAATTATAAATTTATCCTTAGATCTGTACAAGAATGTATTAGCCAATCTGGCATCTAGGGCACACATCTAACAAACTCCCACTTGACCTAATGCCAATTAGCTACATATCTAAGTCCCATCTTCTCAAGGTGGGCTTCGATCTTCTGTTGGCCCAATGGCTTAGTCAGCGGGTCTGCCACATTGTCTGTGGAGTCGACTCTCTTGAACTCGACATAACCTTTTTCGAGGTAATCACGGAACAGATGGAATCGCCGCTCGATGTGCTTGGACTTCTGATGAGACCTTGGCTCCTTAGCTAGGGCTATTATTGTCGCAGTAAAGAGGGATGGCATCCAATGACATTACTCCAAGCTCTGCAGTAAACTTTTTGTACCAGAATGCCTCCTTTGCAGCTTCCGATGTAGCAATATACTCTGCCTCTATGGTGGAATCTACAATTACCTTTTGCTTGGAACTCTTCCAGCTAACTGCACCACCATTGCAAATGAACAGACTCCCAGATGTCGACTTTCAATCATCTATATCAGACATAAAGTCTGAGTCTGTAAATCCTTGAATCTGGATTTCTCCATTCCCAAAGACTAGAAACATATCCTTAGTCCTTCTCAAGTACTTAAAGATACATTTCACAGAAGTCCAGTGCTCTTCACCTGGATTCGACTGATATCTACTTGTGACACTCACAGCATGGGCTATATCAGGTCGTGTACATAGCATGGCATACATGAGGCTCCCTATTACCGAAGCATAAGAAATCTTGCTCATGCATTCAATCTCCTCAGGTGTGCTAGGGCATATCTTCTTGGAGAGATGAATGCCATGTCTAAAAGGCAATAAACCTCTTTTAGAGTTTTCCATGCTAAACCTCTTTAGCACCTCCTCTATGTATATTTTCTGTGAAAGTCCTAGCATCCTATTTGGTCTATCTCTATAGACCTTAATACCCAGTATAAAGGATGTCTCTCCTAGATCTTTCATAGAGAACTCCTTAGACAACCATACTTTGACTGAGGTCAACATGGGAATGTCATTCCCAATTAGGAGGATGTCATCCACGTACAATACGAGGAAAACAACTGCACTCCCACTGATCCTTTTGAACACACATGGTTCCTCCTCGTTCTTGATGAAACCAAACATTTTGATCACATCATTGAAACGAGTATTCCAACTCTGAGATGCTTGCTTAAGTCCATAAATAGACCTTTGCAGTTTGCAGACCTTGTGATCATCATCACTGGATGTGAAACCAAGTAGCTGTTCCATATAGATATCTTCCTTAAGATATCCATTTAAGAACGCCATTTTCACATCCATCTGCCATATTTCATAATCGAAATAGGCTGCAACAGCAAGCAATGTGCGAATGGATTTTAGCATGGCTACGGGCGAAAAGGTATCCTGATAGTCAATGCCTTCGTGCTGACTATAATCTTTCGCTACGAGCCTAGCCTTGAATGTCTCCACATTCCCATCTGCACCTATCTTTCTCTTAAAGATCTATTTACACCCAATAGGTACAATACCTTCAGGTGGATCTACCAAGGTCCAGACTTAGTTTGAGTGCATTGAGTCAATTTCTGATCTCATTGCCTCTAACCATTTCTCGGAGTCGATATATGATATCGCCTCGTCATAGGTCTTGGGATCATCACCATGAACCCCATTTCTCATGAGGAACATTTTCTTTACATCCTCTTGTATGGTACCTAAGTACCTTTCAGGAGGATGGGAAATCCTAGTCGATCTATGAGGTGGAAGAGGTTGTACTAGGACTGGTTCTGATTGATTAGGTTCCTCAGGTTCTTTAGCTCGTTGCTCTTGAGAGACATTCTCCTTGAGCTTAATTATTTTTCCAATGCCACCATCTTGAATAAACTATTTTTCAAGAAAAATAGTATTTCGACTCACAATCACATTGTGATCTTTCGAAATATAAAAATAGTATCCTAATGACTCTTTAGGATATCCTATGAACCGAGCTCTAAAAGACCTGAACTCTAACTTGTCCGTCTGCTGTCTCTTGACATGAGCCGAATAACCCTAAATTCTGAGATGATTCAGATTTGGCTTCTTACTATGCCATATCTCATACGGTGTGGTAGGAATGGTTTTAGAGGAAACCCTATTCAATACATAAATTGCTGTCATGAGACAATGTCCCCAAAGAAATTCTGAAAGGTCTGTGAAGCTCATCATGGAATGGACCATATCTAATAGGGTTCGATTTCTCCATTCTGAAACCCCGTTGAGTTGAGGTGTTCCAAGTGGAGTCCATTGAGAGACTATACCATTATCCTTAAGATAGTCTAAGAACTTTGAACTAAGGTATTCACCTCCTCGATCTGATCGAAGAACCTTAATGGGCTTTCCTGTTTGTTTTTTTACCTCATGTCTGAATTCTTTAAACCTTTCAAAGGCTTCAGACTTGTGTTTCATTAGAAACATATATCCGTACCTAGACATATCATCGATAAAGGTAATGAAGTTGACAAAGTTGCCTCTAGCCGGCACATCAAATAGGCCGCATACATCCGTATGTACTAGGGCAAGTAGGTCTGTGGCCCTTTCCCCATGTCCCATAAAAGGGAGCTTGGTCATTTTATCTTGAAGGCATGATTCACAAACTGGATATGACTCAGAAGTCAATGGACTCAGTAGCCCAGATTTCTCCAATTTGTTAACCCTGTCTTCCGCTATATGACCTAGCCTTAGGTGCCACAGATACTTATCATTTAGACTATCTCTAGGCCTTTTAATTCCTATGGCATTCACATTTTGCTCAATATTAAAAATAGATAAATCAATATGTAATTGATAGAGACTATTAATAATAAAACCATTTGCAACTTTATTATTTTCATAAAATATGTTACAATGATCTTTATGAAAGCTAATCACATAGCCTTCTTGTGCTAAACATGAAACAAAAATCAAATTCCTGCTTGCTGCAGGCACATAATAACAGTCTCTTAAAACTAAATCTAATCCTAACGGTAATCGCAGAGGGTAGGTTCCTACGGCCACAGCAGCAACTCTTGCTCCATTCCCGACATGTAGGATCATCTCCCCTCCCTCAGCCTCCTGCTCTCCTCAAAACCCTGCATAGAAGTACACAAATGAGCACTAGAACCAGTGTCAAGCACCCAACTAGATGCAGAAGAAATCGTAAGATTAGATTCGATAATGAGCATACCTCCAGAAGGACCATCCTTCTTATTCTTCAGGGTGGCCAGGTACTGAGGACAGTTTCGCTTCCAATGACCTTCTGACTGACAGTGGAAACACTTTTCCTTTTCAGAAGCCTTCTTCTTCGGTTTTGTCTTCTTGTTCTTACCATCCATCTTCTGCTTCTTCACGGACTTCTTTTTCTTTCCAAAAGACTTTCTCTTGGAAGAAGTCCGCTCCACAGTAAGAACTGAGCCTTTTGAACCTTTCATTGAAAGCTCAGCCATAACCAGCATATTCATTAACTCGGCCAAGGTATATTGCATCTTATGTATATGAAAGTTCATGATGAACTGACCATATGCATCAGACAAGGACTGAAGGATCACATCAATCTGAAAATTCTTGTCTAAGATGATACCGAACTTCTCAAGCTCCTCAAAATCTTTGATCATTGTCAAACAATGATCTTGGACTGACTGCCCATCACGCATCTTGGCCTTAAAATATTTTTGACAGACTTGATACTTAGTCGTGCGACTCTGTTCACCAAACAACTCTTGTAGGTGAGCCAACATTTGATGGATAGTCAAAATATTTTCATGTTGGCACTGCAAATCATCAGACATTGCACCCAATATGTAGTACCTGGCTTTGTTATCATCATCCATCAACTTTTCCAGAGACGCTCTCTGTTCAACAGTCGGACGTGCTGGCATGGCAGGTGGGTCCTGGTCCAAGACATGAGTCAAATTTTTGAAACCCAGAATAATTTTATAGTTCCTCAACCAGTCCTTAAAATTTCGTCCAGTCAGTCTATGAGTGTCTAGAATTTTGGTTAGGGGGTTTGAGACAAACATGTTTCCTGTAGAGAGTCAAAAGTTTCTAGTTAGATTTTGTAATCAGACTCAACCAATTTGTTTAGGATTTTTATTTTTAAACAAATTAGGCTCTCACTATTTTCTCAGATCCCTACACTCCCTTGGTAGAGATGTGAAAATCTCCATGATTAGTGATTTTTAGTGGGTGGTGCAGTCTCACCGACTGGCTCATCACCTCACCTAACAGTTATTGATGATGGGTCAATCGATGAGTGGATAACTCTTGTCCAATGATTCTCTAATCATGGTGCACCCAAAACTTGATCTCTAATTCGTGAAGCTCACCGTATCCGAGATATTGCTCCAATCCTTAGTTAAGCCAAACCCACCATTTGCACGAACTAGATTCCTGATTGGGTCCCTCACCGTATCTGAAATATTGAACACAACCCTTCCTCTAATCCGTAGCATCCAATGCCTAATGGATATGGTTGCATCTTTTCGGTGCAACTGAGCCACTGTAACCAGTCGAGAATAATCAACCTCGAGAAGGGCCCGCACATCCACAATGGTGGAAGACCTAGACTTAATATTTTCTTAAGGAGATTTGATTTAGGTCTCTTTAAACTTGACTTGACATAGTCATAACAATTATGACTAACCTACTGGCATGGGTTAGTTCGAATTGTTAGCTACCTCTAATCAGAATTGAGTCGACACATATGGCCAGGTAAGTGAGACCAGTGGGAGGGATATACCATTAACTCGACAAGAATGCATTCGAGTCGAGTAGCTCCCAATTAAAAATTAGTTAGTCGCACCTGTCCAACTTATCTTAGACACCAAATTTTCGAACCAGAACTAATTGAGTTAGTCTACAATCCAGGCTCTAACCACTGAGCCAAATTAGGTCTTAACTTGATCGAGTCACATCTAAATATGATTCGACCTTGACCTAGACTTAATCCTATTAGGTTGGTCAATTATTAGCTTTCATGATCCCACCTAACCAACTCTTGATTCAGTTTGATCAACCACTAGACCTAATTGAGCTACCAAGTCCGAATCCAATCTTATGAAAATGTCTTAGATCTAAAATTTTTAATTTTAGACCTAACTTAATTTCATAAGCTCAATACATTAATTATGTTTGGATTCATAAATAAAGCATGTAAAATAAATCCTAGGATTTGAAGATCTAGGGTTTTACAGAAAAGTAAGTTTTGATTTCTGATTAAGGATGAACGCGCGGCACCCCTACACGTTATATGAACACCCCATTGAATGAAAGGAGAGGGTCTTTAAACCTTACTTTGTTCTTATGACCGGACGGCCATGAGGAACACCTTAATCAGAAATATAAATTTAACTACAAAACTAGTTAAATCTAAATTAATATATCACATATACAATTTAAGATCTAACTAATACATGCTTTGCATACATCTCATGTATCAAAAATTAATCTAATTAACATGCTTTCAGATCTGATATATCACATGTAATATTTAAAAAATAAAATTTAAATTAAACTATTCAAAATAAAAACTATTCTAGACAAGTTACTAGAATAATTCTACAACTAGTCTAGGCATGCAACAGATCAATTTTATGAAATAATTAAAATTTTATTTTCTATTTTATGATCTGATTATAATAATTATAACATCAAGAAAATAAAGAATAAATTATATTTAATTCATATTTTAATTTCATTAAAATATAAAACTTAAGACTATTCATGGATTCAATTAATCCTAGTCTAGTCATGCATCTCATGCATGTTAGATCTTCTTAGATTTAATTTTAAATATTTTGATTTCAGATCCTATCATATTCGATATAAAATTTGAAATCATTTAATATCAGATAAATTAAAATTAAAATCAGATCTAAAATAGATCTGAAATAGAGCCAACAACCTGGCTCTGATACCACTTGAAGGAAAAAAAAACTGCCTTTTTCCTATGTAGGATCTTCCGGATTTCACCAAATCTGGGATGGAATAAATTTTATATTTTTATCCTATGCTATTTCAGATCTAATGTCTATTAGATCTAATTTTATTATCTGATATTTAAAAACTAAAATTAAATCTAAAAGTATGACAAATATAGACATACCTCAAGGGTAATCTAATTACCTTGTAGATGATCGCAGCACTGTCTGAGGTTCTGATGTAGCCATGCAAGTGCCTGGCCTCTACCAGTATCTACTTAGGTAGAATTTGTAACATCTTCTCCTCACAATTCTATGCTCCAAAAATCATATCAATATCTGATTTGGAAGTACTTCAGAACTCCTTCTGAAGTTGGAGCAGTAGCTTGTCGAAGATGTCCTGCAGCCTTCTATTCCAGGCATCATCACATCTTGTACCTTTGTCAGATGAATGTCCAACTTCTTGGACATGAAAAGGGGAGAAAGAAGAGTAGGGAGGATATAGAGAAGAGGAGAGTGGGTGGCATCTAATGAGTTTTTTGCATAAAACAAGTTCTATCTCGAAACCCTAGGTGCAGCAGGGTTTATATAGATCCTGTATGCTGCGCAGTGCCACATCATTCGACCAATCAAAAAATTCTAATAAATTTTGAAAAAATTTTGATTGGTGGAGTGATATCATTTGATCACATCAGATAAGAATCTCCATGCTCTCTCCTATGTTGGCACCAACTTTGGATAAGCACAAGCAAGGGTTGGCGCCAAGGAGTCCAAGTTGATCAAGAGTCCTGCAATCCTTATCCACTTGGGTGCCCACTTTAATCCAATTGAGCTCACACCATAATCTGATTATGGCACCCAATTTGAAGTGGTTTGGATATGTGGATACTCCACAAAAATCTTCCAATGAATCCTCTTCAGTTTAAGACCCATATGTCAACTTTTGACAGATGTCCTAAAATGAAATTGGCAGATGCTAGAAATTAGCAGGTGTTGTCTTAAATTCATCTCATGAATTAAGACAAGCTTTTTTTGATCTGGACAAGCTTCAATTAGATTGAGAGAAACCTTTCCAAGGTTCTCTAGATGAGTCAGATCACATTTGGCTCAGTAGAGACAGAAAAGATTACACGAGGAGAAAGTTAGGCTTAATCGAGTGCTAGCACGATTTCCTTGAACCTAATTGGATCTTATCCAAATCAATTTGGGTAGCCCAATTGATGACATCCAGATCCTAACCGTTGTTTGTGTGACTCATTTAGGTTCAATTCTGTATGATAATAAGACATGTCGTGATCTCATCATCGACATCATCGAAACACCTTTCGATGGACCAGAACTCTTCTTATTCAGACAATTAGAATGATCGATCATCAAAATCATTCTAATTGCTCTCAAAATCCACCAGTGACACCTAGCAGTATGTGGTGGCAACCCATCAGAATTGAAGATGAACCACTTGGTGCAGCTACCTGTGTGATTGAGTTCCTCTATCATGAGTCCCGACTGAATTAGGGTTAAGGTGAACTCGTCAAACCCAACATCAGACATATGAATCAATCGATCGATCCGAGTTCGATGTGAAATCTCAATGGAAAACTCTTTTCCATTATTTCACTCTACCATAGCCATGGGCTTAAGGACTCGATCTTTCGATCATCATAGGACTACTCCTCTCATCTACCAAGGTTGATAGATCCCATCTTGGTGCGATCTAGTTCCTACAATGGATATGCTACAGCCAACATACACCTCAGGATTTCGAATGGCTAGGAGACCAAGTTATGGTATAGTCAAACTATAACACACTCAAGGTGAACTGTCAATGCACCTCAGGTCAAAGAACTAGACACACAACTACAGCATCGAGCTAGTCATCGATGAGAAGGTAGACTTTCTTATGACTGCTCGAGGTGGTCGCACTCAGTACTCTCATTCTCAATGAATACCTGTACTCTTGCTTTGGTGTCTCCATACCGTAGACTCAAGACTCATCTATTCTAAGGAAGCGATCGTACACTAACCTTTCGGATCGATCACCATCCTTGTGATGATCCTATGGTCAGAAGCATTTTATTAGTTATGTAAATTCATGCCTTAAATTTTTAACTCTTGAAAATATGAATTTACATTTTCATTAATTCAAAGGATGTATCACAGACACAATGCACACAATGTGATAGAAGAATAACTCTTTTATTCATTTATAGTCAAAATTATAAATTTGCCCTTAGATCTATACAGGAATGTGTCAGTCGATCTGACATCTAGAGTACACATCTAACATAGGATGCATATCAGGTGACTTTGTTTCAATTTGCTTATATAATCTATTATTTTGATCATAAATATATATTATTTATGATGTAATATTTTCATCGCAACTAATCTGTTATTTTTAAATTTTTTTAAATACTAGCGACAAAATATTTTCATCATAAAAAAAGATATTAGTGATGGAAATATATTTTTTCATCTCTAATTGTCGAGTTTTTAAAATTTTAAAATTTTTTAGTTTTCACATATTAGCGACAAAAAATATTTGTCATAAATCATCAAAGATTTTACAGTAGATAAATGAAATTCTATCACAAATATAAATTATTTATGATGTAACCTTTTCATTGCAACTAATCTTTTATTTTTAAATTTTTTAAAATATTTTAAATATTAGCAATGTAAAAGTTTCATCATAAAAATAGATTTATTAGCGATAGAAAACCTTTGTTCTATCTCAAAACTCTTGATCATTTACAATGAAAATATTTTCATCACTAATAGCATAATTTTTAATAATTAAAAAATTTTTATTTTTTCATATATTAGCGATGAAAAATATTCATCATAAATAATCAAGGGTGTTACGATGAAAAATAAAAAAATCATCATAAATATGAAATTATTTATGACATAATATTTTCATCATAAATAATTTATATTTTTTTAATTTTTAATTTTTTTAATTTTTTATTATTAGTGATGAAATATTTTCAACGTAAAAATTTTAGTATTAATGACATAAAAACATTATCCATTGCAAATATCTTAATTATTTAGGATGAAAATTAATTCATCACTAATCATGGAGATTTTGAATTTTGAATTTTTTTTATTTTTCATATATTAGCGATGAAAAATATTCATCATAAATGATTGGTATTTTATGATAGAAAGTTTGTTTTCTGTCACAAATATTTTGTTATCTACGACATAATTTTTACATCATAAATAATTTTTAATTTTTAAATTTTTAAATTTTTAAATTTTTAAATTTTTAAATTTTTAAATTTTTTTTAAATATTATTGATGAAATTTTTATCATTAATAATTTTTATTTACAACATAAATGACTGTTTCATCATAAATAAGATAATTATTTATGATAAAAAATTATGTCATAAATAATCTTTAATATTTTTCTTCAAGTATTGGTGACAAAAATTTTTATCATAAATAAAAAATATTTATGATGAAAAATCTCTTTTTATCACAAACACTTGCATTATTTACGACAACAAGTTTTTCATCGATAATATTTAAAAATTTAAAATTAAAATAATATTTTATTATTTATGATAAAAATAATCATTATAAATTATTTATGTTCATGATGAAAATTTTTTTTTATCACTAATATATTTTATTTATGATGAAAATATAATATCATCGTAAATATTTTTTTATTAGCAATGAAAATTTTGAAACATCGTAAATAGCTTTATTTACGATGAAAATTTTTTTCATCATAAAAAAATTTATTGTAAAAATATTTTTTCTTGTAGTACGTCATTGGATCTCTTACCTAACAGTTATCGGGTCCAACCCTATCTTAACCCCAGGGTGTCGAATGCTAATAGAGTGGTTATGCCTTACTGATGTAATCGAACTAATGTAACCAGTCGAGAATGATCAATACTAGCAAGGCACCTACACCTTTACAACGATGGAAGACCGCTATACTTAATTTTTGATTAAGGAGATTTAGGTTCAGGTCTCATCCTTAATTAGTCATAACGATTATGACTAACCTATTAGCATGGGCTAGCTCGAGTCAATAATTAATCTAATTTAAAATATAATCATCTAAAATGGCCAGATAAGTTAAGATATGTGGGGGTGGCCCTGTTGCTTTTCTTACATACTAACAAATTGGTCAGATCAGACAATGAAATCAATTAAATAACCATCATTTATGTACTTACCTTAGACACCAAATTGATTGATCAAAATCGATCAGATTAGCCTATTGATCCGAGCTCGATCCATTAAGCTGAATTAGGTCTTAAGTTAAACGATAATATGTGGCCGTAAATTGATCTGACCAAACTACAACTAATTGGGTTGGTCAAGAGCATCTTTGACCTAATCTTAATCAATTTTTGATTCAGTTTGATCAATCGCTCAAACTAGATCTAATTGAGCTACCCACATCCTTAATTCCATATTTTATGCAATTAAAATTTAGATCTTAAATTTTTAATTTTAGATCTTTTAATTTCAAATCTTAATTCTCAATTAAGTACATTATGAATATGAATTTAGTTTAGATATCAAAATAATTTTTAATTTAAACTTATTTAGACTCCATCACATGCAATTTTTTTGCTATCAACAGACTCGAGTTGACTCACCTTGGAACTCGGGTAGACTTATCTGTGACGAACAAAAATTGTAAGCCCATGCCTACAAGATTGAGGCAACTCATACTCAAATAAGCTGACTAACTAGGGTGTCAAGTCAACTCCAATAAGAATCAGTCGACTCGTCAGGTACTTGAGTTGACTCAAAATGAATCTGAGTCGACCCAGCAAGCATGACAGCCATAATTTTAGGGTTTCATGCAAATAAATCTCATGATTTCAGATCGAGAATTTTGCAAAAATTAAGTTTAGATCATTTGTGTACAAACTATGTATTATATACATCATTTTTTGATCTAAAACTAATCAAACATATATCAATATATGCATGAAAATAAAATCTAGGTCTAAAACATATATCACATACATCTAGGATCTTATCCTACTAGAAATTTAATCTAATATATCGCATATGTAATCTATTAAATTTCAGATCAGATTATCTTTCACATAACACATATATGAACAATAATTCAAATCTAATCATGAAACATATATCATATACATGATCAAAAATTTAGATCTACATATGTCTACACATATCTTATATATGAACATGATGCAGAATTTTCATATTTTGATTTTAAAATTAGATCTAATTTTTGATCTGAAAACGAGATCAGATCTGATTCACGTCTGAATCTAAATTTAAATTTGAAGATAAAAATAAATTCATTTCAGATCTGAAACAATTACAACATGTCAAGCATAAGATGCAAAAATTTTCAAATCTACTAAACTATTATATTTTACATCATTCTAGGACAATCTTTCAGCATAACCAAGTTATGTCAAGACAATCTTATCTTAGGAAGATGTCTAACACATGAGATTAATTGAGATCTGATTTTTGCAAATCAGATTTCAAATTCATGCATGTCAAGATTGAACCTGTGGCTCTGATACCACTATTAAAAACTGATAGTTTCATGCATGTAGTTCAAAAATTTTTCAATCAAACACGCAGTGAAATAGATCTAGATTAAATCTTTTAATCTAACATGCATCAGATTAGATCTAAAAACTATCTAATTCTAGATCATATGATATGCATGCAATCTAAAAATAAATCATAGATCACATCTATATAGTGTAGATCACATTTACTAGCAAATCATATTTACTATACGAGTTGAGATCAGATCTCACCTTTACGTAGGTTGAAATATACCACAACCAATGATCCATGGATGTGACAAGGTTCCTCGAGCCACATAATTATCCGGCCTCCATAGGGATCCACATGAGATCCATTGTCCGATTAGAGATTGTCGAAGTCACCATGGTGCTAGCTCCCATATAGATTTTTCTCTTGATGACTAATTTGATGCCTTCTTTAAATCTCTTAGACTCCTCCAGAGATGTAGAAGGATCTATTAGGAGGAATAAGAGGTGGTGGAAGATGTAGAGAAGAAAAACTCCTTTTTCTTTTTCTCTCTTCCCAAATATACCAACACCCAAGGCCCTAAAAAACCCTAGGGCTTGCTTCATGCCAAGAAAGGAAGCACCGACCCCTTGAACCCACACCCCAAAATATTTTCATGTTAAAACTAGTCATGGAGATTTTTTCACGGTGAAAACTAATTGGTTTCAGCACAAAAAAAAAAAAACAAAATCCATTTAAGGTAGGCATCCCCAAGTGTTTTGATAAAATTAAACACTTAAAAAGGGTAAGGATAAGGGATTAACATGTTTGAATTCAAAACAATTTTGAACTCAAAACCAAAACATATTTTTATCCAAATTGAGCATGGAGCAGAAGGGGTGACTGTTGAAAATTATGTCTTAAAGCCAATTGTTTGACAATTGTGCTAATTATAAATGTATATAGATTGATAAATAATAAAAATTATGTGATATTTTTTATCATAAGGATACATCTTCTAACGAACTTCTATATTGTGATGATGTCCTTAGGACTACTTTGATCGATAAAGGAGGATTTATCGCGTAGTCCTTAAATTGGTTCACGACCAAACGATATGCTATTACTAGGACAATAGCGATATCAAGTGTAGGTCATTGTGTGCCATATACATTGATTGTCCTCGTAACCAAATAGTATAGAGATACTGGTATGGCATGCAAGTGAGATGTAGGAGTACATCATCACTAAACATGACCAACTATAGAGTACTCTGCTATCAAAGGTAGCTCGTGAAGGGTATGGGTATAAGTGTCCCTCTGACCTGAGACCACTATGGTGACTTGCAAGCAACTCACGATACTTTGGTGTCAGACTGAGTTTTTAATTTAGTAATGAAAGATTTTTAGGTGCAGTCAAGTACTTATCAAGTCGGTGCATGAGTCAAGATGGGATTGACCCCTCTGAATTAGTAGGAGATATGCATCAGTGTATTTTAATTTAGCAAAATCTGAGTCCGGATAATCCATATGATGGATTTGAAAAAGATTGAAATATAATATAGATGACTTATCTAGGATTTATAGTTAAATTTTAGGTCATCTTTGAGTATTAGGGTCAAAGGGATGATATATACGGTAACCATACGCCAATAGATCCTTGAATGTTGCTTCACCATCATTCGACCTATTCGGATGTCGGGTCATTATTGCTAGATGGTTACATCGATTGGTTCAAAAAAATATTTTTGTACTACCAACTTAGGTTCGAACCTATGGGGTCACACTCAAAAGAAGTTTCTGACTGATCATGTGGCTGATCAACAATTGAGAATCGTTCAAGGACTTAATCATCAATTCGATTGATGATTAACCTTATTTAAAAGTTATAATAAATTTATTTAGCAAGTATTAATGAATTAATAAAAAATTAATTAGTAATTAGATTATTGATTAGTTCAATTGAATTGAGCAAAGAGAATTAATAAAATCTAATTAAATTAGATTCAATTAGGTTTGACCTGATTAGGTTATGAGATACCAAATCGCTAAGGAAGAATTATCCCTGATTTGATCAGGACTTTGATTCAATCAATTTTTAATTTAATTAGAATTTGATTAAAAATTTATAAATTTAATTAGATTGAGTATCATATATTTTATTTGGACTGAATCAGATGTGATTTGGTTTGGATCCAAATAAGGAAACTTAAGAGTCCTTATTGGAATAGGACTCTTCTCCCTGTGCCAACCCAGATTGCATGCCATATATCTCCATACAAAAAATTATTTTGTATGATATTTTTTTACACCAATTAGTCCTTTTGCTTATCTATCTCACATCCAAATCTAATTTAATTTTGATAAAAGAAAGATTTTGAAATTAGATTTCAAAATATTCTTTATCAGGAGAATCTGTTCTCATCCAGATCAATCTCTCCATGCCAATAAATTTTTTTCTCCTTATATGTGTGACATTTTAAGGAGATTTTTTATAAAAGATCAGTTGGAGAATTGATTTATTATAAAAAAATATGGGAAGAGGTGTCTCATATTTTTTTGATATATTTATGGATGTAGAATTATGAAGGAAGGTAGAATCTTATAAGAGTCCAGGATCATTAGGACTCTTCACCCCACCTCCTTACATGCCTATAAAAGGGGCTTTTGTGGTTTCTTTTATATGCATAAATACTAGAAGAGAGCTCTTCACATGATAGAAGTTTGGGCATAGTTCATAGCATGAAAAATAGAGAGGAGGGTCCTCTCTTCTTTTTTTACTCTCATGGGGTGTGTGCAAAAATCTGAATTTTAGATTTTTGGTTCTAAGGGTCTGGAAGGAGGAAATAAATTAGAAAAAAAATATTTTTTTCTCCATCTTTATTTCACTTCTTCATCTCTTCTAAAAGTTCAACTTCAATCTCTGGAAAGGTTTTAGAGATTTAAAGAAAGGATTCAGATCAGTCAAGAAGAAAATCTTTGTGCGAGCTAGCACTCTCGAGAAGATTGATCAGATCGGAGCTTCGAGTGGATTTTTCGTAGAGGCCGGATGCATGTGCAGCTATGAGCAACCAGTAAGGATCCTCTCCATCATGTCTCTCAGTAGTGAAGATCATCGACCTGTGATCAGGTATGGAGTTCTGAACTCAGATTAGAAGTAGATGTGATCTACTGCTCACATGCATGCATGCTGATTTTATTTTTGAATTATTTCAGATTTTATATGCAATATAACATATCATAGATCCTAGAGTAGGTTAATTTAATGATTAGATCATATATATATTAGATTAATTTGATTAATCTAGTTATCTTTCACTATAATTTTTTCAAAAAAAATTCGAAATACATGTATGAAATCGTCTGTGCATCCCAACAATAGTATCAGAGCCTAGGTTCGTTATAACATGATTTATATGTATATGAAATTTAAATTTAAATTTTATTTAGATCTGATATATGATATTTTGATCTAAATTTAATTAATGATTGATCACACAAACTGCATAAGGTTGTCCTGCTGTAGGGTTAACCCCTTACAGTGAAAAGGTTGTCCTAGTTTGTGTTGATCCTTGATAAAATCTGATTTTATATCATGCATGTGATATTTATGATCTGATTTAGATATGATCTAAAGTTATAATTAATTCTGATATTATTTAGATTAGATCTAAATTCAAACATATATGATATGTGATTAGATTAGATGATATGATTTGCAAGTACTTGGATTGGGTTAATCACCAAGCCGTCTGGTCATAGGAGCAAGAAGAGTTTAAAGATCCTCTCTTTCCATTTGATGAGATGATCTTATGGCGTATAGGGGTACAATGTGATTAGATCCCATGAAGAAGAAAGTGAAAGGAGAAAATTTACTTTCTTGCAAAATCCTAGATCTTAAAATCCTAGGTGTTGTTGTATGTGATGTAAGTTGCAAAGAAGTTAGTTACATCTAATCTTGTTTAATAAAAATTATTTTGATTTAAAATCATAAAAAATTTAGATTTAATCTAAAAGATTTTATGATTTACATGTGAAAATTATTTTCAAAATCTTAACCATGTTGATGTGAAACTTAATTAAGAATTAAGTATAGAATCGATTAGATCTAGAATTATGATTTAAGATCTAATAACATTCATATAAAACATGGGGGCATGAGTTAGCTTAGTTTTGGTCCTCTTAATTAGATTAGACCTAAGGTTAAAATCAAAGAGTTAATAGACTAACTAGAGAAATTGATTAAATCTAACCAAATATTGAATTAGATTAAAATCAAGATTTTTCTAAAACCAATACAATAGTTGTAGATGATCAAGTCCATATCTTTGATTAGACCAAATGGATCTTGATTGTGGCTCAGTAGTTGAACCCAAATTATTAGGTTGGTCAAATCAAAACTAATTAATCAATTGGTGTCTTAAGTAAGTTCGGCATTTCGACCAGTGATTTTTAATTGGGAGCGGCTTACCTGGTCATTTCGATGGTGTCTAAGGCAAGCTTAGCCGACCCTCCCATCAATCTCACTTACCTGGCCAATTTGATGGATTATATCTTAATTAGATCGCTAAGTGATTCGAGTTGATCTATGTCATTAAGGTTGATTAGTATGACTGATCTAGGTGCCATTTCAACCAACATGACCCTGATCCAATTCAATGACATAGTGATGTCAGTGAGAGGATTGAGGTTTACTGGTTGATCTCTTTTCGTCTCTTCTCTAAATTGATTAAATTTTCTAAATTATTAGGTCTATAAAATGAGCTAGTTATGGAGATAACTAGATCATAGCCTTCCATTAAGGTGAATGATAATGGATCCATTATTTTTGATTGACATTACAGGTGCCATCCGTCTGATGTTCTCTCTAAATGATTAAATTATCATTCATCATATGATGGCTCTGTTGTACTATCTGATGATGGTTGCATTGACCAAGCCATCCTCGGGCCTAATCATTCATTAGTTAGAAACACTGAGTTGGTTCATATTAATGGTTTGATCTAACCAAAATTTTTAGTGGAGGCCCATCACCTACTGAAATAAAATTTGAGATAAAATTAATTACTAAAAATTATTTGAAAAAATAATTGATTAAGAACCTATCAATAGATACATATGGGTTGATCGAGCCATCCTCGAGCTTATATGCAGTCTGTGTGGATTCTAGTACTTGCTATAAAATTAAGATAATTCCTTGGATTGGAGATAGAGGCTACCAGTTTGACTAAAATAGTGGGATAACCTTTAAACTAAAGTCCAAGTCTTTAGGCTTAATCAATTCATAAACATAAAGATCTTCTATTTTTCTTTCAGTTATGGCAGATATCCATTGCTCCATTCACTGTTTGACAGTGACTGATTTATAGGATCTAACTTTGATAATTGATATCGAAAGTTGCAAATAGTTCTAGAGTACGAATGGATCCTAAATATGATTATAGATCCAACATCAGAAGTTTTCACATCTAAAACACATGATATGATCAAAGGCACTTATCAAAAGTGTTCTAATGATTGTATCACTGTGTGAGATTTTTTAGAGCAACGAAGAACATGAATTTAGTTGTAAATTTATTGATGCTTAGTGGGAGAAAATTCTTCAAATGTTGAAGGAGTTCTTTCACACCTCTGAAGATGTGTCTTCAGTAGGATAATAATTCTTTAAGAAAAAAAAAAAAGAAGGTACAAAAGAGTCATGTTTAGGCTAATGAGCCCGAACTGACAAAAGAGTCTAAGATTAACCTAGTTTGGTAGAGTCCCTTGATCCGAATAGGTAAAGGAAGAAAAATCAGCAAAGAGTTGTTGGACAAGGTACTTATATGATAACACCTTATGATTTCTCTATCTGTGACACTACTACCTAGATATTGGATATCAAAAGTCTATACAAATTGTTGCAATGACTTCAGGATAGTAGAAAGATTAGAAACAGCAAGAGCTTCCTGAATATTGGAGATGAAAGTTATGTTCCAATCCTAGTTTTAGGAATCATCGAGCTTAGTTTCAATTCTAACAATGTTGTTTTAGTAATTGTCACTATTGTCTAATGATTTTATGATATCATTATGAATAATATCAAAATCATGTGAACAACTAAGAAATAATATTTATGAATAGTCATAGCCTGTTAGTATAATGTACACAATAAACAAACCCTAAAATAGATAATATCATGAAGGTCTACCTTTGGTAATTTAGGCTCGGTTATATAAATAAGAATATGATCAATAGGAGATAATTCTCGAAGTCAATAATTATGAATCATTGTCAACCTATTAATCCTATCTTCTTATTAAAATGATCAAGTCACCTTTTGTTGGAAAAGGTGAATGAGCCAATGATGTTCTGAATCTGATATATACTGATGTATTGGATCTACGAACATGTTTGCCATAAATTTGAATTATTTAAAATATTCAAATAAGTCCATAATAAGATAGAGAAATAAACTTGAAAGAGTATTGAAATTTTTCGGTCAGATTGAAGAGAAGAATGCATTTCAAGTAAGTTTTGACATATCTAGAAGAGAATAGGATTCTCTCCTGTTGGAATCAATTTTGTTAAACATAGTTCGATCCATAATGGGGTTTACAAGTTTGTCAGTCTTCATTTAAGATTATGATCTTGACACTACTTGTTATGTTCTAAACTGGATTTCAAATTAATCAGTTGCAAAGACTCCATATGAGATATGGACTAGGCATAAGCTGATACTTTCTTATCTTGAGGTTTGGGAGTGTTTATTTTATATCGAGCATTTACAGATTGATTAGCTTAGATCTTAGTCTTATATATATTATTTTATAGGATAACTCTAAAGAATCTAGGAGATATAATTTTTATCTTGCTAAATAACAAAAATTGTTTGGTATTCCTTTTAGAAAGGGAGTATCTTGGTGAAGGTATTGATGCCTTTAATGTGAAACTTATGAAGTTCGACAGGTAGAAGAACCGACACAATCTAGTGAACCCATAGAACTGAATTTGATTAGATCAAACCCGAAATCCATTGTAGAGGCACCATTAAGGAGATCCATTAAAGTACCACATCTGTCAGATAGATACTTCGGTATCTAGGTCTAGGATGTGAACTTGTTGAACTCGATGAGGACAACAAGGATCTGATCACCTACATGGATGCCTTGCAAAGGTTCAACTCTGAATAATGGCTTGGAGCCATAGATCCAAAATGGAGTCTATAAAGGTCAATGATGTATGGACACTCGTTGATTCACTCAAAGGATAAAGCCCATAGAGTGTAAGTGGATCTTCAATAGGATCAGAGTAGTGTAGACGAGAAGGTGGAGACCTAAAAGACTCGTCTGGTTGCTTAAGGATATTGTCAATATTATGGTATTGACCATAACGAGATATTTTCTCTTGTGATAATGCTAAATATTTTGGAGTTGAAACGTGCATTTTGATAAGTGATCAAAATGCATGGTTTCATTGAGAACGAAGAAGAATCTTGCAAATAGAAATAGGTTACTAGTTCAATGAGTGTATTTCTTGTCCTGTATGTGAATAAAATTTTATTAATCAGGAATGACATTCCTTACATTATAGAAAATAAAAATTTTGCTATTATCATAGTTCTCCATAGAGGACTTTGAGAAAAGCCTCTCTCATCCTAGTAATGAAGATCTATAGAGATAGATCTAAGAGGCTGCTTAGGTTTTTCTAGTCCAACATACATAGGGTGTTTATGAGTAGAACTTATTCTATCATTACACAATGTATGAGACTGGATATAGTATACTCACTAGAGTAGTGAGTGGATACATGCAAGATCTGGGTTAGAATCATTGGTATAATATTCTGAGGTATTTGAGAAATACTAAGGATCGATGATTCGATTATGGAGAATCTGACTTAAAACTTATGGAGTATGACTCTAATTTTTAGTTGGACATAATAATAGCAAGAACATATCAGAATACATCCTTATCCTAAATAATGGAGCAATCTGTTGGAAAGATTTCAAGCAGAGCGATATAGCCAAATTCTAATTGCAAGGCAGAATGCATTGCAGCATTCGATGCTTATAAGAAAGCTATGTGATTGTACACATTCATTGGCAAGCTAGGAGTGGCACCTTCTGATGATGGTCCTACTGTATTGTACAGCACCAGAGTTATAGCTCATGCCAAGGAGCCGAAGTCCCATTAGCTTGCCAAGCATTCTGCATCGCTACCACTTTATTCAGAAAAACCTGTTAAGGTGACGTCAACCTTTAGAAGATTGATAGAAAGGAGAACGTGACCAACCCATTTTACTAAAGCCTCCGTATCTAGGAGTTCTGAGATGATAAATCGAAGATGGGTATGTGATACTATACTGATTGGCTTTAGTCCAAGTGAGAGTTATTGGAAATTATGTTCTAAAGCCAATTGTTTGATGATTGTATTAATTATAAATATATATGAATTGATAAATAATAAAAATTATTTGATATTTTTTATCATAAAGATACATCTTCTAACGAACTTCTATATTGTGATGAAGTCTTTAGGACTACTTTGATCGACAAAAGAAGATTTATCGTATAGTCCTTACATTGGTTCACGACCAAATGATACGCTATTACTAGGACGATAGTGATATCATGTGTAGGTCGTTGTGTGCCATATGCGTTGGTTGTCTTCGTAACCAAATGGTATGAAGATACTGGTATGGCATGCAGGTGAAATTTAGGAGTACTCATCACTGAACGTGACCAACTGTGGAGCACTTTGCTGTCAAGGGTAGCTCGCGAAGGGTATGGGTATAAGTGTCCCTCCAACCTGAGACCACCATGGTGACTTGCGAGCAACTCATTGTACTTTGGTGCTGAACTAACTGAGTTTCTAATTTAGTAACAAAAAGTTTCTTGGTGCAGTCAAGTACTTATCAAGTTGGTGCATGAGTCAAGATGGGATTGACCCCTCCAAATTAGTAGGAGATATACATCAGTGTATTTCAATTTAGCAAAATCTGGATCTGGGTAATCCATGTGATAGATTTGAAAAAAAATTAAAATACAATATGGATGACTTATCTAGGATTGATAGTTAAATCCTAGGTCGTCTTTGAGTATTAGGATCAAAGGGATGAATTATACGGTAACCATACACCAATAGGTTCTTGAATGTTGCTTCACTATCATTTGACCTATTTGGATGTCAGGTCATCATTGCTAGATGGTTACATTGATTAGTTTAGAAAGGTGTTCTTGTGCTATCAACTTAGGTTTGAACCTATGGGGTCACACTCAAAAGAAGTTTCTGACTGATCATGTGGCTGATCAATGATTGAGAATCATTCAGGGACTTAATCATCAATTCGATTGATGATTAGCCTTATGTAAAAGTTATAATAAATTTATTCAAAAAATATTAGTGAATTAATAAAGATTTAATTAACAATTAGATTACTGATTAGCTCAATTTGATTGAGCAAAGAAGATTAAATAAAATCTAATTAAATTAGATTCAATTAGGTTTGACCCGATTAGGTTATGAGATGACCTAATCATTAAGAAAGAATTATCCCTGATTTGATTAGAATTTTAGTTCAATCAATTTTTAATTTGATTAAAATTTAATTAAAAATTTATGAACCTAATTAGATTAGATTTCATATATTTTATTTGGGCTAAATCAGATGTGATTTGGTTTGGATCCAAATAAGGAAACTTAAGAGTCCTTATTAGAATAGGACTCTTCTCCCTGCACCAGCCCAAATTGCATACCATATATCTCCACATAAAAAATTATTTTGAATGATATTTTTTCACACCAAATAGTCCATTCCCTTATCTATCTCACATTCAAATCTGATTTGATTTTGATAAAAGAAAGGTTCTAAAATTGGATTTTAAAATATTTTTTGTCAGGAGAATCTATTCTCATCCAGATCAACCTCTCCATGTCAATAATTTTTTTCTTTTTATATGTGCAACATTTTAAGGAGATTTTTTGTGAGAGATTAGCTGGAGAATTGATTTACTATAAAAAAATATGGGACATCCCATATTATTTTGGTATATTTTTGGATGTAGAATTATCAAGGGAGGCAGAATCCTGTAAGAGTCCAGGATCATTAGGACTCTTCACCCCACCTCCTTACACGCCTATAAAAGGGGCTTTTGTGGTTTCTTTTATGTGTGTAAGATATTATAAGAGAGCTCTTCATATGATAGAAGTTTGGGCATGGTTCATAGTATGAAAAATAGAGAGGAGGGTCTTCTCTTCTTTCTTTACTCTCTTGGGGTGTGTGCAAAAATCTGAATTTCAAATTTTTGGTTCTAAGAGTTTGAGAGGAGGAAATAAATTAAAAAAAATTATTTTCTTCTCTATCTTTTCTTTACTTCTTCATCTCCTCGAGAAGTTCATCTTCAACCTCTGAAAAGATTCCAGAGATTTGAAGAAAAGATTCAGATCAGCCAAAAAGAAGGTCTTCGCACGAGCTAACACTCTCAAGAAGACTGATCAGATCGGAGCTTCGAGTAAATTTTTTGTAGAGGCCGAATGTGTGTGTGGCTACGAGCAATCAATAAAGATCTTCTCTATCATATCTCTCAGCAGTGAAGATCGTCGACCCATGATCAGGTATGGAGTTCTGAACTCAGATTAG
Organism: Elaeis guineensis; assembly: GCF_000442705.2. Taxonomy (NCBI): domain Eukaryota; kingdom Viridiplantae; phylum Streptophyta; class Magnoliopsida; order Arecales; family Arecaceae; genus Elaeis; species Elaeis guineensis. The sequence goes on along the minus strand of NC_025997.2, from coordinate 99,467,121 downwards.
AAGTAGATGTGATCTACTACTCACATGCATGTATGATGATTTTTTTTTTAGATTATTTTATATTTTATATGTAATGTAATATGTCATTGATCTTAGAGTAGGTTGATTTAATGATTAGATCATATGCATATTAGATTAATTTGATTAATCTAATTGTCGTCCATTGTAATTTTTTTGAAAAAATTTTGAAATACATGCATGAAATCGCCTATGCATCCCAACAGTGACATTCCTTCAGATTTGTATGAAAACATTTACACTAAAAATAAAATGGTGTGAGAATGGTGCAACCTAGAAAAGGGTGGCTCAAGGGAAGAAGAGTCCATTCTCATTTGGACTCTTGATTTCCTTATTTGATCCTTATCCAAATCACATATGGTTAGGACCAAATAAATAGGTAAACCTAATCTAATTAGGCACCTAATTACCTAAATCAAATCCTAATCAAATTAAGATTTAATTGAAGCCAAGTTCTGATCAAATCAGAAACTAATCTCCCTTGCAATCGGGTCAAATCCGATTCAAGTCAAACTAAATCCAATTCATTTAGACTTGATTCGAACCTCTTTGCCCAATCAAATTAAGCTAATTAGCAATCCAATTACTAATTAATTCTTCTAAAATTTACTAACACTTAGTGAATTATTTTATTATAACTTTTGCATAAGGTTAATCATCAATCATATTGATGATTTTATCCATCAATGATTCACAATAATTAATCAGTCATTTGATTAGATAAGAACCTCTTTCGTGTGTGACCTCATAGGTTCTATTCTGTCTGATAGTGAGATATACTATGATCTCTATTACAATATCATCGAAACTCTTTTTGATGGATCGAAGCAATTTCAATTCTGTCTTTCGAGGGTCATCGATCATCAAGATGATACTCGACGAGTCTCACAATCCACTAGTGACATCCAGTAGTATATAGTGATAATTTTAGAAGAATAAAAGTATGAACCTCTAGGTGTAGTTATTATATGATTCAGTCTTTTTATCATGAGTTCTGACTGGATGGAAGTCATGAAAAACTCATCAAATCCCATCATCAGTCATATGCAAGATCGGCTCGACTCGAGTTTACATATGACTCTCATAAAAAATCTCTTTCAATATTCACACATGCTTTGGTCAAAAATTTTCAGAACTCAGTCTCATAAATCATATAGAACTTCTCTTTTTTTATTAAGATCAATAGATTCCATCTAGATGCATTCTACTCCTAACAGCGAATCGGAACCTACTATAGCCAACATACACAGCAAAGATCTAAATGGCTGAAGATCAAAAAAATATACAGTCAAACTCAATAGTCTCACTGTAAATAGCCAATGACACCACAGGTCAAAGGATCACTCACACTACTACAGCATCGAGAAGACCACTGATGAGTGAGTAGACATCCAAGTGATTTCTCGTGTTAGTCATACTCAGTTCAAGTTGTTCTCTAACAACCATCTGCACTCTCACCCCAGTATCTCTACACCATAGACTCGAGACTCAACTATCCAGAAAGGAGGTGATCCATGTACTAATTTTAAATAGATTGATCATTATTTTTCATGATGATCCTTCGATCGGAAGCATTAAAAAACTAAGCACCAATAATGTATGTCTCAAATTCTCAACATGTTGAGAATATACAAAATCATCTTTGTTAATTTTTAGGATAAATCATGAACACATAAACATGATTGAAAATAAAAAAATCTTTTATTAATGATAAAAAATTTATAAGTACAAATACAAATCTGAAAATATAAATGTATCAGCCAAAAATTAGCTTTTTAGGATACACATCTAGCAGTAGCACACCAATTCCCAGTCACCATCAAACTGGAGGTCCTCATAGATCACTGGATGGGGGCGGACATGTGGCAGGCCCTTTGCAATCAGTGGAGCAGTGATGAGTATTCTGGTAGGTGGCAGAGGGCCCAACAGAACTGGACCACCCAGTGTGATTCGATTAGGCACATGGATGACTCGATCGGCACACATATTGTGGCCGACAGATTGATAAAAAATCTATAGCAAAACTCTTTACTAAAGCTGTAAAAACTCTTATATGTATGCTTTAATTAATTTAATTTAATTTTTTATTTATTATAGATACGACAGCTAGATCATCTACTAGACCAGTTGCAGTTGTGGGAGGCCACACACTAGTCTAGGAGGACTAATTTCTATTTAGATTTTACATCACGATAGATCACGATAAGAACTTTAAATTTTATTTACTAATTAAATTATTACAAAACTTAATTTTTATATTAGAACTAATGTATTTCTAAACTGTGCAAATGTGTTACATAGAATATATTGTTGAGAGGTATGGTGATGACCCATCTTCTCAGTCCCTTTTGACCTTGAGGGATGGCTCAGCACCATCGGGGGATGAGTAAGAGCTGGGTCATAGGATTCGACCATAGCTTCGATCCTCCATTGATTTGATATCTTTCAGCATCCTCATAGACCTCAACATTTACTTGAAGTGATGCACACATGGAAGAGGTCGTGCAAAGGGCTTCCTAGATGCTATCCGCGATATAGTTGTGGAGCTTCTCTGAGACTCACAGCTACATAACTGGCTAAGCTTATCATCCTAGCCATCACATCAAGTAATTATATTACTAAATCTTTTTACTTATTTTAAGTTTTCATATTTAGAAGCTTCATATATTTAGGTTTGAGTCTGAGAAGGAGATCTAAGGATTAAAAATTTAATTTAACCATCCAATCAATGGGCCAGAAGTGTTTATAGCTCCGTATCATCGAAAAGAATGTGTAAGAATAATCTGTTCGAGAATTAAAGAAGTATATCAAAAGATATACCTTCGTATCGAAAGATAAACCTACGTATCAAGACTAATATTATTTTATTTCTTTTATTATAAGATACTGAGACATCCAGCTCTTATCCACTAGCTACTGGAGAGGAGCAGGAGGAGGAGGAGGCAGACGACGATAAGGATCAGATCTGATTTTTTTTTTTGATGTATTGTATTTTTTTGATATTGATTATAAAAAAAATATATAATTTATATTTTTAATATAATATAATTAATTTTTAATTTTTGATTGTCATATTATCTTTAGATTTTAATTATAACAGGTATTAGGAACCATAATTCATTATGATTAATTAAAATAGATTTTAAAAAATATTTTTATTAATTTTTAAAAAATATAAAATTAATTATTAGTAATAGTATGAGCAATAAAAAATGCCATCACTAATACTTATAAGCGACAGCATTAGCAACGATATCGCACTCTTTAATATTTTTTTTAAAAAATTATTTAATTTAAAAATTTAAAAAATAGAGATGGCATTAGTGATGGTATTGTTTATCGTTAATAATTATTAGCAATGATATTAGCCATAAAAATACCATTGCTAATATTTTTTTATTTTTTTTAAATTTAATTTAAAAATTAAAAAATAATTAGCGATGAAATTGTTCTATCGCTAATGCCATCGCTAATAGTCATATTAGTGATGGTGATATTTTTCATCACTAATAAGAGTATTTAGCGATATGATTTTTTCAAATTGGCTGTTATGGTGGAATTAGCGATGGCGTTGTTATTAGCAATGGCTGGTAGACTATTAGCATTGGCAAATAACCATCGCTAATAGTTCAGATTCTTTTGATGATACTCAAATAGTGTTTGATGATCCAAATGGGATTACCATGATGATCTGAGATGATCGATAACCTAAATTTTGTGATGATCTGATTATTAATGACCTAAGAACATTGTGTAGTAAGTCATGGTCTGGTGATTAAAGATCCTCGGATATCCATAAGTAACTTATTTGGTATTCTATGGGGGTCCAAGATAAGTGATTATATAATTTTAAAACTTTTCATAATATATTTCATAAAAATATATTAATTATTATTATAAAATTAATATTTTAATTTATATTTATAATATATAATTTATTAATATGAATATTTATTTTGATTAAAAAAGTAAATAGAAGTAATATATTAAATATTTTATTATATAAATATAGATCACAATAAAATTACTCTAATTTACAATTATCATTGAATCATATATGATAATAATATGATTAATAATATCTTATAATGTAATATATATGATAAATATAATATATAATATTAAATATAATATAATATCATATATATAATATTGATATAATATATTAACGGTATATTGATATATTATTTTTTTTGCTAGATTCAGGGATACTTTTGTCTTTATATTTGAGCCCAAGATATCTCCCCGATGGTGATCTTGGATCCTTGACCTCGAGGATGAGTATCCCATCACTAGGTTAGGGGATAATTTGAGGAGTGGGGTGATTTGAAATTACTATCACAACGAATTACTATGGTACAACCAAATACGATGATCTTGTTACCTTTATCTAGATCATCTATGATCTTAGGTGGATCATCCTATACCAAATGCCCCCTCAGAATGGAATCAGAGAATAAATGCATACAAAAAGATGTGTTTCTACAGGGTAAGAAAAGTCTCTTGTTTTATGAAGAGACTCATGTTTCATGAGCAAGAAAAGTCATTTTACCAAGAAACAAGTTAAGAAATTTAGGGCACATTTGGTTTGCAACCAAAATCAAAATTGGAATTAGAATCGGAATGAATAAGAATGAGAATTGGAATAGCCATATCCTCCAATACATTTGATTTCTGATTAGAATCAGAATAGGAATGGGAATAGAATTTTAATATTAGGATAGAGTAGAGATTGGATTTGGGGGGATTAGGATATTCACATTCCTTTCTGAATCGGAATGGAAATGGGATTCCTCTCAACCAAATAGCTTGAATGGGAATCACTCATTCCTATTCGCATTTTACAATCCAACTCATCCTAGCCAAACATGCCCTCATGTGATTCATATTAACTTAAACATGATTAAATTCTAGTAGCAGAATCCCCACATGTGGGCCTAACTTTTAAGAACTTTTCTTTCCCTAAATATGTCAACGCTGTTATGCCATTAATATTGTTTCACAATGTTGATGCTTCTGCCTTCACCGATATTGACCATATAAGCCCTGTTGCCACAAAGGGGTCGATCTGGCTCAGACCAATGAGTTGAAGATCGAGCGAGGAAGAGACAGTTGTAGGATGGCTAGTCTGGACCTTTGAGTTAGATGTTGGCTTCGGGTCAGTGATCGATCTTTCAAACTAGATCTTGCAACACCACTAAAGACAAGAATTAAAGTCCTCATGCCAAGGGGTTCCTCGGTGGTGGATCTTCTGATGCCTGGATCAGTCTTCTGTGGAAGCAAACAGAAGAGGTCTGAGCTTTTTTAGAGAAAAGAGTGGAATAGGCTCTATCACGAGAGAGTGAAGAGTGGTAATTCAGAGGATGTGTTGCTGGAGATGGAGTTCTAGAGTGGAATCAAAACTACTCAAAGTCTTGTGGAAGAGCTAGATTCTAGTTTGTATGGGATCTAGCTTGGGGAAAAAGTAGGCAGGATAAGTGTTCACTTACTTTCTTCCTCTTACCTCAAGGGTCCGGGGAGTTAGATTTATAGATAGAAGGGGGTACCTATCCTCTAAGGAAACATGCGCCCTTTTTCCCCAGAGCTACAGAGACGTGATGTGTTCTGGTTGTTAGAGGATAATGGCTTTGCATGTCCGAAGGTCGTTAAGATTACGAATCTCACTAAGTGAAGGAAGGAGAGTAGCGAAATGGCCTGCCGCTTATCATCTAGTGAATGAAAGACTCTAGAACTCCTTGATGTGGTCATAAAAGTCCAGGTGGCAGAGGCTGGATAATCGCTTCATCACTTCCTCTTGAAGACATGCGTCGAGGTGCTGTTTGGTTGCCAGCAACACCATGGATGGGTCATCTTTGGGTGTATCAAGCCCTATTAATGCTGATATTTCTGGCACTCTAAGCTCACAGCTTTGTTCTTCTCCCATCACTGAGAAATTGCAGTGATTGCATCTAGAAGCCTAAAGGCTGCTACCAAATCACTTTGGTCACCCTTTGTACCTGAGCAAGTAAGTTGTTACACCCTCTCACCTCATAAGTGAGAGATTGGTGATTTACAGTGTTATCCATCAAAAATTTCTTCCCCCACTCTTGGATCTGGGGCACACTTGTGCTTGGGTCGAAGGATAATTAGGTATCACAGCTGTTGTACCACTTAAAATTGGGATTGCTTCTTAATGAATAAAAAGGAGGAGGAGGAGGAGGAGTGGGGTGGGGATGGGGATGGGGGTGGGGGAGGGGGGTGGGGATGGGGTTGGATCATCATTAGCATGTGAATTAGAACCACATGATGGATAACTATACTATTAAGGCTCCCACAAGCATTCCAAGCAGTATTCCCACATAAGATTCTAGGACCTATCTAGCAGAAGAAAAATTAGTACTGATACTTCAATAAGCATTAGCACCCTGTCCATAAACATCTGAAGTATTAGTGGAAGCACCACCATCAAGATCAATATTACCTCCATGATTATGAGGGTTACTTGTATCACTACCAGGATCGCACTTAAGTGTTAGGACCTCCACAAGTATATGAATTATTGATTAGCAACTATTGTACCTGTGTGAGCATTACATTCTGCATGAATTACCTCTTGGCATCGTCAATGTAAACTGGACTTCCATGACAACATTTGCTAACCTGCTTGCACAGTGATTATCTTTTCTGAGGTCACTAATTATAAGAAATTATTGCTTTTAGGCTTCGACTATGTCAATCATATTCAAGAATACAGTTTTTCGTGTCGACAATTAGTGCATCTTTGGACATTTGTAGCTCCTTTCAGTTTTGCCTAGGCTCCTGAATTTAAGAGTGTTCATGTCGCTTCATGGCATGTGTAACATCTGTCTCTAACATTCAACACAATGATTCGGAGCTTCAGTAAGGTTTTCTTTGATTTCTATTCTGATATGTTAGGAAAAGAAGATAAAGCTTGGATATCGTTTTATTGGAATTCCTTTTCAAGTGACTTTAAGGTTGAGTGCTTAGAAGCCAATTTCGTCGGAGGTGACTTAAGGATGCTCTTTTCAACCTGGTTGCAAATAAAGCCCCAGGTCCTAATAGCTTTTCTATAAGATTTTGTCGATCTTGTTAGAATATTATTCAACATGATGTGATGAATTTTTTTCTTCAAATTGTGAGACGGCATTGTTAGCGTGATACCCCAGTCCACCAACCTAGCTATTGCACAAATTTTAAAGCATGAAAAAAAAGAAAAAAAAGAATGGTGAAAAAGACTCTGATTGGGAGTTTTCTTCTTCCTAATTTTCGACAAAAATTAAAGCTAGGAAGGAGTCTAACTCCTACCACTCCATCAAAATTTGAAGGGACCAAGTTCCTTGTGAAACCTATCAACATTGGCTGCCAACTATCACGGGAGAAATCTCTCATTTTCTTCTTATTCTTCTAAGAAATCTTTCATTGTATTTACCAGATTCGTCGTCTAATTATTGTCGAAGCTCAATTACATCCTTTTAATTTTTTCTCCACATCTTACCTAGTCCTTGTATCATGATTTCCGATCGGTCATCACTGGATTTTTGAACAGAAATCAGGACCCCTATTTTTTCTTCCTTATTTGCCTATTCTTTTTGATTTTTCGATCACCTGGAAGGAAAGCATCGATCATGCTGCTGTAGCCCCGACCACTGCCAACCCTAGTCATACTGGCTATGGCTTTCGTTCTACAAAAAGAATGGGAACATTAGTCCCTTATTCTATCGAAAAAATAGAGGAAAAAGTAAAGAAGAAAAAGGAGAGGAAAGAAAAGAAAAGAAAAGAAAAGAGAGAGAAAAAAGTTCTCTCTCCCCTTCACTCTCTCCTGCTTTCTCTCTCTAATTTTTCACTTTTATTTCTCTCTACTTTTTCTTTCTAATTTTTCTATATAAATTGTGTCTCCCTCTTAAGGGTTATCTGGATTTTTGAGAAGATTATTAATGAGTGAGAACGATCCTACTTAAAGGATCCTGATCCATGATCACCGGACAATGTACTGGCATCGATCCTGATCAGACTAAAATCTTGTAGATTTGATTATCCGTGATTTATGTTGGACCATATGTATCATTCATGATTTGACTAAAATATTTGATCGGATAGATAAGGATGCTAGATAGTGTCACTTGATCAGTCCTGCTCCACATTGTTAATTTCTTTCTCCTCCGATATTCTCCCTCTACTTGATGTATGAACCCAATAAAGGATCCCAAGCCCTGTGACTTTGAATCCGAGTTGATTCCAATAGGAGATCTTGAACCACTCTATTAGTCAGACAGCATGCCCACACCATTTGAGTCTTTATCGAACATCACAAGATTTAGTACTTTTTAATCTATATTAACTCATTATAGGTTGAATGATCCTAATTAGATGAAACTATTGGATCAAATTGACCCTGATCGTTAGATGGCATACCACCTTCCACTTTGACTTTTATCGGATACTAATAGGTTTGATCACCATTAATCTTTGTTAAACCATCTCTCGTTTATTCTAATCATGATCAGATAAAATTATCTTGATTGAACTAATTGGAATGTTGGATGCTACCACTTTGTCAGTCTTATCAAGATATCAGAACTTAGGATTTTTATTCTTAAAACATTGATTATTAAATTTTGATTAAATATACTTTGAATAATAAGTTCTAAAGGATCCTCCAAAATTAATTAAATCTATTCATTTAGTATTCCACAAAGATATGTAATAAACTATCTTTTCGAGATAGTTTATAATTTATTTTGAAAGTAAATAATTAGTCTGAATTACATATGATTTATGAAACTCTATTTGAATGGAGAATGATTAGCAAATTTGAGATATTATGACTTTTTGATTTCTTATGGAATATGCATTTGTTGACTAGAATTATGACATATATGTTATCTTGTAAAGATATTTTCATTTATGCATTGAATTTGAACTCTCAACTTATGTTCAGTAGGCCAGCCAATGGGGATTATACATTGGTGTTCAATAGATCCTAACAATGGGGCTTGTAACTTGGTATTCAGTGGATCCTACCAATGGGGCTGTATATTGGTATTCAGCGGACTTTGCCAATGGGGGTTATACGTTGGTGTTCAATGGACCTTGTCACAGTACTCAGGATGTCAGAGTTTGAAGATCTTCTTATATTTTAAGGGCAATGATGATTGATCTTTATCGACTGTAGTAGAGGAGCCCATTAGGTGACTAGATATTTGATGGATCTAGAGGACTGATGTGCACCTGAGCACGAGCCTTTTCCTTTGGAAGGTTGCTTGGGTATGGTTTCCAACCAGATCTATCCTAAGAGAAAGAGGCATGGATCTCCAGTTTATTTACCCATCTTGTGGCATAAAAGATGAGATGGTGGATCACAACCTTTTTTTATGCCTGAGAGCTAGACAAGCATGTCACCTTACAAGCATTGTATCATCTTTCTATCCAGGTGGAGACTCTAGTTCAGGCTTTTCTGGACCTGCCGAGGTGGAGCTTCGAGGCTGCTATGAATAGGGTGGTTGGCACTCAAGCAGCTTACATTGCCTACTAGATTTGGCTGTTCAGAAATAATTTGGTATTTGAGTCTAGGAGGTGCCTAGTGAGATTTATTCTGAAGAGCCCTTATCTTGATAGTAGAGATGATTGATATGACTTTGAGACCCTAAGAGACCTTGGATTCCCACCCTGCTTTTTCAGTGACTTGGTGGATGTTTATCTCTTGGGAGTCTCTATTGGATGTATACCCTAAAAATCAAATTGACTGACACTTGTTAAATATTTTTAAGGCATAATTTATAAATTGACTTTAATATAAACAAAATTGGGTTATTTCCATTCACATTGCATTTAATAGTATCTGTGAATCATCCATTGGGTTAATGAATATGATGACACATATTCTTAAGAGTTGAGAATTTGAGATATGTTATTATAGTTAACTCATAAATCACTTCCGATCGTAGAATCATCATGGAAATAGTGATCGATCTGAAAGATTGGTGTATGATTACTTTTTTTGATAGATGAGTCTTGAATCTATGGTTGTGTGTTTAGTTCTTTGACCTGAGGTGCATCGGCCATTCACCTTAAGGGTGCTATAGTTTGACTACACCATAACTCGATCTCCTAGCCATATGGAGTCTTATGATGTATGTTGGCTGCAGTATGTTCATTATAGAAATTGGGTTGCATCAAGATAGGACCTATTGATCTTGGTAGAGGAGTAGTCCTATGTAAATCATGAGATTGAGTCCAAAAATCCACAGCCATGGCAATATAAAAGATAGAAAGGTGTTTCTATGGGATTTCACATTAGACTCGAATTGAATGATTCCATCATATGACAGTGATGAGGTTTGATGAGTTTATCTTAACCTTGGTCATGTCGGAACTCACGATAGAAGAACTGGATCACATGGTAACTGCACCTAATTTTTTTTTTTTAGTTTTGATGGGTTACCACTACATACTATTAGATGTCACTAATTGATTATGGGATCAATTAGAATCATTTCGATAATCGATAATTCTAATTGGCTGAACTGAAAAGAGTTTCAATCCATCGAAAAGAGTTTCGATGATATTGTTGATAGAGATCACAATATATCCCATTACCATACAGAATTGATCCTATAGGGTCACACAATAAAGGACTTTGATCTAGGATTGCTTAATTAGATTCAATTGATCCAATTGGATCTAAGGCAATCATGCTAGCACATGATTAGATCCGGATTTTGTTAGAAATTATATCCTAAAACCAATCATTTGATGATTGTGCTAATTATAAATATATATGAGTAAATAAATAATAAAAGTTATATGATATTTTTCATCACAAGATTACATCTTCTAACAAATTCTTATATTGTGATGAAGTCCTTAGGACTACTTTGATCGATAAAGAAGAATTTATTGCATAGTCCTTAAATTGGTTTACGATCAAATGATATGCTATTACTAAGATGATAGCGATATCAAGTGTAGGTCATTGTGTGCCATATGCATTGGTTATCCTCATAACCAAATGGTGTGGAGACACTGATATGGGATACAGGTGAGATGTAGGAGTACATGTTCACTAAATGTGACCAACTGTGGAGCACTCTGCTGTCAAGAGTAGCTCGTGAAGGGTTTGGATATAGGCGTCCCTCCGATCTGAGATCACCATGGTGACTTGCAAGCAACTCACTGTACTTTGATATCGAACTAATTGAGATTCTAATTCCATGATGGAAGGTTTTTGGATATAGTCAAGTACTTATCAAGTCGGTGCATGAGTCGAGATGGAAATGATCCCTCTGAATTAGTAGGAGATATGCATAAGTGTATTTCAATTTAGCAAAATTTGGGCTCGAATAATTCATGTGATGGATTTAAAAATTAATTGAAATATAATGTGGATGACTTATCTAAGATTGATAATTAAATCCTAGGTCATTCTCGAGTATTAGGATTAAAGGAATGAATTATATGGTAATCATATGCCAATAGGTTCTTGAATGTTGCTTCACTATCATTCGACCTATCCGGACGTCGGGTCATCATTGCTAGATGGTTACATTGATTTATTCAGAAAGTTATTCTTATGCTACCGACTTAGGTTCAAACCTATGAGGTCACACTCTAAAGATATTTCTGACTGATCATGTGGCGGATCAATGATTGAGAATCGTTTAAGGGTTTAATCGTCAATTTGATTGATGATTAACCTTATGCAAAAATTGTAATAAATTAATTCACCAAGTATTAGTAAATTAATAAAAAATTAATTAACAATTAGATTATTGATTAGCTTAATTTTATTAAGCAAATAAGATTAAATAAAATCTAATTGAATTAGATTCAATTAGGTTTGATCTGATTAGGTTATGAGATGATCTAATCGCTAAGGGAGAATTATCTCTGATTTGATCAGGATTTTGATTCAATCAATTTTTAATTTGATTAGAATTTGATCAAAAATTTATAAACCTATTTAGATTAGATTTCATATATTTTATTTGGGCTAGACCAGATATAATTTGGTTTGGATTCAAATAAGAAAACCTAAAGTCCTTATTGGAATAGGACCCTTCTCCCTGCACCAACCCAGTTTGCATGTCATATATCTCCACGCACAAAATTATTTTGTATGAGATTTTTTTATACCAAAGAGTATTTTTCCTTATCTATCTCACATCCAAATCTAATTTAGTTTTGATAAAAGAAAGATTCTAAAATTAGATTTTAAAATATTTTTTATCAGGAGAATCTATTCTTATCCAGATCAACCTCTCCATGCCAATAAATTTTTTTCTCCTTATATGTGCAATATTTTGAGGAGATTTTTTGTGAGAGACTAGATAGAGAATAATTTACTATAAAAAAATATGAGAAGAGGCATCCCATATTTTTTTAATATATTTTGGGATGTGGAATTATGAAAGAAAGCAAAACCTTGTAAGAGTCCAGGATCGCTAGGACACTTCACCCCACCTCCTTACATGCCTATAAAAGAGGCTTTTATGGTTTCTATTGTGTGTGTAATATACCAGAAGAGAGCTCTTCATATGGTGAAAGTTTGGGCATGGTTCATGGCATAAAAGATATGTTGGGAGTAGTATCCCAAAGCCAATCGTCAGCCTGTTGACGGTTGTGCTCATTCTTGTATTAGTATATAAATTATAAATAAATAAAAATTATTTTGATATTTTTATCAAAAATTATTTCATCTTCTAATGAACTCCTGTGTTGTGGTGAAGTCCTTAGGACTATTTAGACTCGACAAAGGAGGATTTGTCGTTTAGTCCTTAAACCTGTTCGCGATTAAATGATACGTTGTTACCAAGGACAACAACGTTTATCAAGCATAGGTCGTTGTGTGCCATATGGGTTGGTTGTCTTCTTAACCAAGGAGTGTGGAGACACTGGTATGGCATACAGGTGAGATATAAGGGTACATCTACACTGAACATGACCGACACCGGAGCTTTTTCTACTGTCAAGATTTGCTCTGATGGGATATGGGTATAACTGTCCCTCCGACCTGAGACCGCCATGGTGACTTGCAAGCAACTCACTGCACTTAGGCACTGGACTACCTAAATTTCTAATTCAGTGATGGAAGGCTACTGGGTGTAGTCAAGTACTTGACTTGTCGGTGCGTGTGTCAAGATGGGATTGACCACTCCAGTTCAGGAGCTGTGTACAGTCGTATTTCAATTTAGCAAAACCTTGGCCAGGGTAGTCCTAGTGAGGAGTCACAGGACTGTTTGAGTTGAGCACGATTCGGATGATCTAATCAGGGTTGACAGTTTAACCTTGAGTTATCCTATACACAAGGGTCAAAAGGGATGAATTATACAGTAACCATATTCGCGTAGATTTTATGTGTTGTGATTGTGACTATTCGACCTATCGAACATCAAATACTATTTCTAGATGGTCACTTCAATTAGTACAGAAATTGATTTCTGTGCTACCGGCTTAGGTTTGAACCTGCGGGGTCACACACATTAGAGGTTCCTATCTGATCTGATGGCTGGTGAAGAGTCCCACTGGACTGGAACTCTTTGACCAAGAGTCCTAATGCTCGGGGACTCTATGATTAAGAATCAGGATTCTCTGATCACGAGTTTCACACATTTTGGGTACCGAGGTTAAGAGTCCCACTGGTTTGGGACTCTTCGATCAAAGTTTCATATCGATGGACTTTGATGCTCGATTGCCCATCAAATTTGGACTAAGTATTTATGAGAGATTTAATTAGTAATTTGATCGCTAATTAACTCAATTTGATTGAGTAATTATTTTTGGATCAAGTTCAATTGAATTAGATTCAGTTGGGTTTGACCCAATTAGGTTAAGAGTTAACCTAATCATCGAAGTGGTTTGGTCCTTGATTTGATTAGGGGTTGGGCTTAGTCAATTTTTGATTTGATTAAGATTTTATTGAGCTTAATTAAGCCTAATTATATTGGGTTTAATTTAGTCTAATTGTGTCTAACCTATTTTAATATGGTTGGTTCAATTAGATTGCTTTAAAATTTCGAACCACATTGACTTATCTCCCTGTGCCACCTCACTTCACCTGTGCCCATTTGAATTCACGAGAAATGAGTTCTCATAAATTTTCTCCCATGCAGAAGCCTTCCCACACCCCTTTCTTTGTGCATTATTTTGAATGGATAATGATAAGGTTGGTTGGCCATTCAAATTCAAAGGATGTTTGAATTTGAATGGTTAACAAATCCCTTTGCCACCCCTTTAATTTGTGCGCCACTTCCTCCACACGAGAAAAGGTTTCTTGTGTAAACTCTCCACACACAAAGAAGCCCACGCCTTTCTTTCTCATGCCAAGAGTGGATAAAAATTGGTTGGTTGGCATTTGAATTCAAGTGAGCAACCACTTATCTTTATCCTCTCACACAGTAAAAATGTTGCAAAGATGTGGTCTTGCACCGTTTTAAAAGAAACGAGAAGGTGGGGTGTGCAACATCTGATCTGAGAGAGAAAAGGGGGTGTCAGATAGACCCTCTATGTGAGAAAAGAAAAGAAAAAAAGAAAAGAAAGAGTGGGCGCAAGGTTTTTCTTGTGTACCTTAGGGTTTCTGCCTAGGGTTCGGGAAGTGAGAATGTGAGCTACGAGTGTCGTGAGCCCACCAAATTTTTGGGAGAGCTTCAACAACCTCTTAAGTACATCTGTTGATGATTTGGAGTATCTGAGGAGTCGATAGATTAAGATCGAAGGAGTTCGATCAATATCGACCGTCGAAAGGGTTCTGCAACGAACTAGCATTCGTGAGGAGCAGATCAGACCGGAAGCTTCGTGTGGATGATCCGCAGAGGCCAGACATATTGTGTGGCTATATTACGATGATCAGACCTTCCCAACGATGATCAGACTGCAGTGATCGACTACCTGCACGAAGGTAATGTGTTCTGAACACATAATAGTAAAATATTTACTGTAGAGAATTCAAAATTCAAATTTAAATGCATGCTATATATATCATATTTAGATCCTTGTATAGAGTTAATATATATTAATTAATTAGATTAATTAATAATTTTTATTATAAAATTATAATTTTAAAAAAGTTTTAAAATTATCATTTTACCCCTGCACTAAAATTTCCACAAATGGTATTAGAGCAGGTTCTAAAATATGATATACATTTGCATGCATAGATTAAGTAGTAATCTAAAAATTTAAATTTAGAATTTGAATTTAAAATTTAAAATTCAAAATTTGAATTTTGAATTTTGAAATTTGATATTCAAAATTTAAAATTTAAAATTTAAAATTTGTTTGAAATTTCAAATTTGAAATTCAAATTTTAAAATTTAAAATTTGAAATTCAAAAATTTGAAATTTGAAATTTGAAATTTGAGATTTGTTTGAAATTTGAAATTCAAAATTTAAAGTTTAAAATTTGAAATTTAAAATTTAAATTTTAAAATTGATATATTTAGATATACTTAATCCAAGTAGCAAGTAGTCTAATTGGGTTGGTTGCCATGATCGTCCGGTCATCGAAGAAAAGTAGGGTTTAAAGGCCCTCTCCTCCCATTCGATGGGGTTCTCCTATGGTGGTAGGGGTGCCGATGCGATTATATCCCATGCAGACGAAGTAGCGAAAGGACTTAATTGTAAAGGTTTAATTATAAAATTTATCATGAATGTGTTAGATTAGATCTAAAGGAATATTCATGATTTATTTTGATTGAGTTATTTTCTGTTATGTAATTAGCAATAGGATTGCTGTTTATGAAATGTGCTGATCCATTTGTGAAATGAGTCAACACATTTGGTGACCAGAAAATAAAACCTTTCAAATTTGAAAATTTTTTTTGAAATGCCAAACCCTGACCCATCAGCCCAAATACTTAATTAAAAGAATTAAGTGTTGTCTAGTTGGTCTAGAATTGTGAATTAAGACCTAAGACAATTGCATAAACTTATGGGTCAATGGGTTAGATATATTAGGTCCATAATTGGGTTAGACCTAAGGTTAGCTTAAAGAAATGGACTAAATTAGAGTAATTGGTCAAATCTAATCAAAAATTGAATTAGATTAGGACAAGGATACTCTAGACTCAACTCCAATTGTTGAAGTTGAATGGGTCCATATTTTTAACTAGACCAAGATGGACTTAATTCATGGCTACGCAGTTGAACCCTATTACTAAGTTGATCAAATTAAAACTAATGAACCGGTTGATGTCTAAGGTAAGTTCGGTAGTCTGACCAGTGATTTTTATGTGGGAGCTACTCGTATTGATTCGATCTCTGACGAGTTAATGGCATATCCCCACCACTGATCTCACTTACCTGGCCAACCTGATGAGTTAGGTTTTGATTAGATCACTTGGTGATTAGGGCTCACCCATGTCATTAGGTAAATCAGTGTGACTGATTTAGGTGCTCCTAATGCCGGCTTTAATTAAATCCTTTTTAATCTGACTTGATGAAGTCAGTGGGAGGATTGAAATTGGCTGGTTCATTTCTTCTCTTCTATCCATTAATAAAAATCCTCAAAAATTATTAGGTCCCTAAAAATGATTAAGTTATAGTGATAACTAAGTCATAGCCTCCCATTAAGTGAGTGATAATGAGTCCATTAGTTTAATAATCACTGGAGGCCCAAAGGCCTGGTGCTTATTGACTAATGGAATTATCATTCATAATATGATAATTTGGTTAAGTTTTTCTAATGGTGGTCAAGTTGGCCGGCCAAAGTTGGGCCTAATCATTTATTGGTCAGATTCACCAAATCAAATCATGTTAATGGTTAGACCTAACCAGATCTTTCAGTGGAGGCCAAAGCCTACTAATTAGGTTCTGGGGCAAAATTAATTACTAGAAGTTGTTTAGAGAAACAATTGGTTATGAACCTATCCATAGATGCACATGGGTTGACCAACCAAAGTTGGGCTCGTGTGTGGTCTGTGTGGATTCTAGTACCCACTAAGGAATTAAAGTAATTCCTCGAATTGGAGGTTGAGGCTATCAGTTCATAAAAATACTGGGAGAAACTTTAGACTAAAGTCCAAGTCTTTAGTATTAATAATTTATGTACTAATAAAGGTCGGATTTTCCTTTATGCAGCTATGACCACTACCCTGTCGCTCCGATCATTATTAGATAATGACAAGCTCATGGGACCTAATTTCGATAGCTGGTATCAAAAATTGAAATCATCCTTGAGCATGAGCGGATCCTTTATATAGTAATGGATCCGGCACCCGAGGAGCCAGCCCCGAATGCTAGAGGGATGATCTGAGATACTTACCAGAAGTGGCTTAACGATCGCACCACCGTTCGATGTATAATGCTGGCGGCAATAAATGATGAGTACAGTCGTAGGTTCGAGAACGCCCAGCCACAAGAGATGCTTCAAATGTTGAACGACTCCTTTGGCATGACTAACGACATTGAAAGGCACAAAACTAGTTGTGCCATTTTCAATGCTCAGATGAGGGATGGGGCCTCAGTCATCGATCATGTACTGTACATTATCGAAATGATTGAGCACCTAAGTAAACTGGGCTTTCCCTTGCACGAGCAGCTCGCTTAGGATGCGATCCTTAATTCTTTGCCCAAGTCCTTCCTCTCCTTTCTTACTCATTTTCGGATGACAAAGCCTGCATTGAACTACCATGGCTTGTTGGGGTTGCTGCAAAACTTTGAGAAGGACCACCAGCTCCATAAGGAGTCAGTGAATGTTGTGGGAGGGTATTCTTCTAGTCGTCGACCCTTTAAGAAAGCGAAGAAGAATAAGAAGAAGAAGAATAAGAAGGTGCAGCCGCATGCTGGGACGTCAGCACAGGGTCAGACCAAGAAGTGCAAGCTTGACCAGAGCGAGGCAGAGTACTTTTTTTGCAAGAAGCAGGGGCATTGGAAGAGGAACTGTCCTCTATACATTGCCTCCTTGGATCCGAACAGGCTGAAGAAGAAGCTGTTGGGAATAGTGTTTCAAAGCCAATCATCAGTCTGTTGATGATTGTACTCATTTTTATATTTGTACATGAGTTATAAATTAATAAAAATTATTTTGATATTTTTCATCACAAAATATTTCATCTTCTAATGAACTCCTATGTTGTGGTGAAGTCCTTAGGACTATTTAGACTCGACAAAGGAGGATTTGTCGTTTAGTCCTTAAATCTGTTCGCGACCAAATGATACGTTGTTACCAAGGATGACAATATTTATCAAGCATAGATCGTTGTGTGCCATATAGGTGTGGGAAAAATTCAGTGCAGGGGTAAAATGGTAATTTTAAATTTTTTTCAAAATTATGATTTTACAGTAGAAAAATATTAATTAATCTAATTAATTAACATGAATTTATCCTATACTAGGATCTAAATATGATATATAGTATGCATTCATTTAAATTTAAAATTCAAATTCGAACAGTAAATACTTTATTGTAATGTGTTCAGAACACAATACCTTTGTGCGGATAGTAGATCGCTGCAATCTGATCACCGTCAGGAGAGTCTGATCATCAAGACGTAGCCATAAAGTGTGTCTAGCCTCTGTAGATCATCCATATGAAGCTCTCGATCTGATCGACTCCTCACGAGTGCTAGCTCATTGTAGAGCCCTTTTGATGGCGGATGCTGATCGAACTCCTTCGATCGATGTCTGTCGATTCTTCGGATGCTCTGGATCATCAACAGACATGCTTGAGAGGATGTTAAAGATCTTCCTGAGATTTTATGGACTCACGACACTCGTAGCTCACTTTCTCACTTTCCGAACCCCAGGCTAAAACTCTAGGGAACTCATCGAAAACCTTGCACCCACTTTTCTTTCTTTTCTTTCTTTTTCTCTTGAAAGGATATGGACTTTCTTCTCACGCACAAGACTTCTCACTCTTCAGAATTTTTCTCCAAAAATTTTCTTCTTACATGCCCCATTCTTCTCCTCCTTTTATAATAACGTCAAACATCTTATCCAAAAGAAAAGACAAAGATGAGTATTTGTATATTTGAATTCAAATCAAATTTTGAATTCAAATGGACACCAACTCATCCCTTATCCACTAAAGGTGTGAGGCATGGCTTAAATTATGCATGGAGTGATTTCATGAAAAATCTTTTCTCATGTAATAAATGGTGCGTAAAAAAAGGGATAAGGCGCAAAGATTGATTGCCCATTCAAATTCAAACTTTATTTTGAATTTGAATGGCCAACCAATCATCCTTATCCATTCATATGGCACATTAAAGTGGGGTGTGGAGAGGGCTTGGCGTGAGAAAAAAATTCATGAGAAGTTTCTTCTCATGAATTCAAATGGGTGCAATGGAAGTGAGGTGGCGCATGGAGATTGGGTCAAGGTGGTTTAATTATTTAAACCAACCTAATTGAACCAAATAAGTTAGGTCCAATTAGACTAATTTAAACTCAACTTAATTAGACTTAATTAGGCTCAATAAAATCCTAATCAAATTAAGAATTGACTAAGACCAACCCCTGATCAAATCAGGGACCAAACCATCTTGACGATTAGGTCAAGTCTTAACCTAATCGGGTCAAAACCAACTGAATCCAATTCAATTGGACTTGATCCAAAAATAACTACTCAATCAAATTGAGTTAATTAGTGATCAAATCACTAATTAAACCTCTCATAAATACTGAATCCAAATTTGATGGGCAATTGGGCATCAGAATTCATCGATGTGTAACCCTGATCGAAAAGTCCCAACCAGTGAGACTCTTGACCCCGTTACCTATAATGTGTGGAACTCATGATCAGAGAATCCTGATTCTCAATCATCGAGTTTCAAACATGTAGGATTCTATATCAGCCATCAGATCAGATAGGAACCTCTAATGTGTGTGACCCTGCAGGTTCGACCCTAAGCCGATAGCACAGGAACCAATTCCTGTACTAATCGAAGTGACCATCTAGCAATGGTACCCGACGTCCGGATAGGTCGAAGAGTTGCAATCGCAACACTCAGAACCTACATGAATATGGTTACTGTATAATTCATCCTTTTGATCCCTATCTTTAGGATGACTCAAGGTTAAACTATCAATCCTGATTAGATCATCCGAATCGTACTCAACTCAAACAGTCCTGTGACTCCTCACAAGGACTACCCTGGCCAAAGTTTTGCTAAATTGAAATATGACTATACACAGCTCCTAAACTGGAGTGGTCAATCCCATCTTGACACACACACCGATAAGTCAAGTACTTGACTACACCCAGCAGCCTTCCGTCACTGAATTAGAAATTCAGGTAGTCCAGTGCCTAAGTGCAATGAGTTGCTTGCAAGTCACCGTGACGGTCTCAGGTCGGAGGGACATTTATACCCATATTCTATCGGAGCAAATCTTGACAGCAGAAATAGCTCCAGAGTCGGTCACGTTCAGTGCAGATGTACCCTTACATCTCACCTGTATGCCATACCAGTGTCTCCACACTCATTAGTTAAGAGGACAACCAACCTATATGGCACACAATAACCTATGCTTGATAAATATTATCATCCTTGGTAACAACGTATCATTTGGTCGCGAACAGATTTAAGGACTAAAGGACAAATCCTCTTTTGTCGAGTCAAAATAGTCCTAAGGACTTCACCACAACATAGGAGTTCATTAGAAGATGAAACATTTTGTGATAAAAAATGTCAAAATAATTTTTATTAATTCATAATTCATGTACAAATATAAAAATGAGCACAACCGTCAATAGACTGACGATTAGCTTTGGGACACTATTCCCAACAATCTCCCACTTGGCCTAAAGCCAATCGGTGCAGTATCTAATACCCATCTTCGACATGTAGTTGTCGAACTCCTTCACCGCAATGGCTTTAGTGAATGGGTCAGCCAGGTTCTCCTTCCCGTCGATCTTCTAAAGATCGACGTCACCTCGATCCATAATTTTTCGGATGAGATGGTAGCGGTGTAGAATATGCTTCGTCCGCTGGTGTGCCTTTGGTTCCTTCGCCTGAGCAATGGCTCCAGAGCTGTCACAGTAGAGTAGAACTGGACCAACAAGGGAGGGTGCTACTCCGAGCTCGGTGATGAATTTTCTCAGCCATACCGCTTCTTTGGCAGCATCTGATGCTGCGACATACTCCGCCTCGCAAACTGAATCAGCCACTATGTGTTGCTTGGAACTCTTCCAGCAGATAGCCCCACCATTAAGGGTAAAAATAAATCCCGACATACTTTTGTTGTCATCATGATCAGACTGAAAACTAAAGTCTGTAAACCCTATAAGTCTCAAGTTTTATTCACCATAAACAAGCCACTGGTCCTTAGTATTTCTTAAATACTTCAGGATAGTTTTAACAACCTTTCAGTGATTCTCCCCTGGATCAGATTGGTATCTACTCACTACCCCTAGTGAGTATGCCACATCTGGTCATGTACATGTCATGGCATACATGATAGATTCCACTGCCGAAGCATATGGATTCCTACCCATACGCTCTCTCTCTTGAGGTGTTGTTGGACAATCCCTCTTTGAGAGAGAAATTTCATGGCCTATCGAAAGATAGCCTTTCTTGAAATTCTCCATGCTGAACCTCTTCAGCATAGTATCAATATACGTGGACTGAGATAAACCAAGCAACCTTTTAGATCTATCCCTATAGATCCTCATCCCTAGGATGTAGGAAGCTTCTCCCAGATCCTTCATGGAGAACTGTGACGACAGTCAAATCTTTATTCCTTGTAATGTAGGGACATCATTCCCGATTAAGAGAATGTCATCCACATACAATACAAGAAATACTACTACTGGACCATTAGCCCACTTATAAATGCATGGCTCTTCTCCGTTCTTAATGAAACCATACGTCTTGATCGTCTTATCAAAACGTATGTTCCAACTCCGTGATGCCTGCTTAAGTCCATAAATGGACCTCTGTAGCCTGCACACCTTAGACTCATCTGTGGATGTGAATCCTTTAGGTTGTGTCATATACACCTCTTCATCCAGCTCTCCATTTAGGAAAGCTGTCTTCACATCCATCTGCCAGATTTTATAGTCCAGATGGGCAGCTATCGCAAGCATAATCCGAATGGATTTGAGCATTGCCACAGGAGAAAATGTCTCGTCATAGTCTATACCATAACGTTGATGATATCCCTTGGCAACCAGACGGGCTTTATAGGTTTTCACCTTTCCGTCTGTGCCCCTCTTCCTCTTGAAGACCCACTTACACCTTATGGGTTTTACTCCTTCGGGTGGGTCAACCAATGTCCACACATCGTTGACCTTCATGGACTCTATTTCAGATTTCATGGCCTCCAGCCATTTCTCAGAGTCGGATCTCTGCATTGCATCCATGTAGGTGATCGGATCCTCATCGTTTTCATCAAGTTCGATAAGATCACCGTCCCGGACCAAGAAACTATAGTATCTGTCTGGTTGATGTGGTACTCTACCAGATCGCCTTAAGGGTGCTTGAACAATGGGCTCTGGATCTGATCTAACCAAATTCGGTTCAGGTTCAGCAACTTGTGTCAGTTTTTCCACCTGTCGAACTTCATCAAGTTCGATCTTAGAGGCAACAGTCCCTTCACCAAATAACTTCTTTTCCAAAAAGATTGCCTTAAGGCTGACAAATGCTTTTTCCTCATCAGCTAGGTAGAAGTAATACCCTTTGGTCTCTTTTGGGTACCCTATAAAATTACACTTGTCAGACCTAGGTCCAAGCTTGTCCGTAATTAAACATTTAACATAAGCCAGACACCTCCAAACCCTAAGATGCGAGAGTACTGGCTTACGTCCTATCCATATCTCATATGGCATTTTGGTTACAGACTTACTCGAACTCTATTTAGAAGGTAACAAGCCAATTCGAGCGCATATCCCCAGAGGAAGATCGGCAGACCAGCAAACCCCATCATAGATCGAACCATGTCCAGCAAGGTCCGATTCCTCCTTTCAGATACATCATTATGTTGTGGTGTTCCAGAAGGAGTCCACTGAGAGAGAATCCCATTCTCCTCAAGATATATCAAAAAATCATTGGAAAGGTATTCACCTCCTCGATCAGATCGAAGAGTTTTAATACACTTTCCAATTTATTTTTCTACCTTATTTCGAAATAGTTTGAACATTTCAAATGACTCTGATTTATGCTTCATTAAATAGACATACCCATACCTCGATAGGTCATCTGTGAAGGTTATGAAGTAAAAATATCCACCTCTTGCACTTGAGCTCATGGGTCCACATACATCAGAATGCACCAAACCCAAGAGTTCACTGGCTCGCTCACCTTTTCTAGTAAAAGGTGATTTGGTCATTCTACCAAGAAGACAGGACTCACAGGTTGGAAGTGATTCACCATCACCTACTTTAAGAATTCTTTCTTGAGCCAACCTATTTATTCTATTCTTATTGATATGACCTAGCCTATAGTGCCAAAGGTAGACTTCTGACACATTATCTATTCTAGAGCATTTACCGAAGGTTTGAACCACATTAACAGGTTGTGATAGAAAGTAAATTTTATTATTAAGTTGTCCAACAAATATTGTAACACCATTCAAAATAATATTGTAAATATTTCTTTTTATTAAAAATTGATAACCATTCATGGCCAAAAGGCCTACAGAAATAATATTTAATAAAAAGCTTGGACAATAGTGACATTCACTCAGAATTATGTTTCGAGAATTGATTACAAGGTTCATGATTCCTAATGCTAGAACTGGAACTTTGCTTCCATCTCCAACATTCAGGAATCTCTCACCTTCATCAAATCTCCTACTGACCTACAGACTCTGCATCGAATTGCAAATATGATAAGGGCTTCAGGTATCCAATACCCAGACAGTAGTATCACAAATGGAAAAGTTGCAAGGTGTTATCATATAAGTACCTTGCTTCTTCTTCGGCCTGTTCGGATCCAGGGATGCAATGTATAGAGGACAGTTTCTCTTCCAGTGCCCCTGCTTCTTGCAAAAGAAGCACTCCGCCTGGCTCTGGTCGGGCTTGCGCTTCTTGGTCTGACCCTGTGCAGACGTCCCAGCATGCAGCTGCACCTTCTTATTCTTCTTCTTCTTGTTCTTCTTCTTCCCTTTCTTAAAGGGTCGACGACCAGAAGAAGACCCTCCCACAACATTCACCGACTCCTTATGGAGCTGGTGATCCTTCTCAAAGTTCTGCAGCAACCCCAACAAACTATGGTAGTTCACTACAGGCTTTGTCATCCAAAAATGAGTAAGGAAGGGGAGGAAGGACTTGGGCAATGAATTAAGGATCGCATCCTTACCGAGCTGCTCGTGCAGGGGAAAGCCCAGTTTAGTTAGGTGCTCAATCATTTCGATCATGTACAGTACATGATCAGTGACTGAGGCTCTATCCCTCATCCGAGCATTGAAAATGGCACAACTAGTTTTGTGCTTTTCAACGTCATCAGGTGTGCCAAAGGAGTCGTTCAACATTTGAAGCATCTCCTGTGGCTGGGCGTTCTCGAACCTGCGGCTGAACTCATCATTCATTGCCGCCAGCATAATGCACCGAACGGTGGTGCGGTCATTGAGCCACTTCTGATGAGTGTCTCGGACCGTCCCTCTAACGTTCGGGGCTGGCTCTTCAGGTGCCGGATCTGTTACTACATAAAGGATCCGCTCATGCTCAAGGATAATTTTTAATTTTCGATACCAGCTATCGAAATTAGGTCCCATGAGCTTGTCATTATCTAATAATGATCGGAGGGACAGGGTAGTGGCCATAGCTGCATAAAGAAAAACCAGACCTCTATTAGTACATAAATTATAAATACTAAAGACTTGGACTTTAGTCTAAAGTTTCTCTCAGTATTTTTACGAACTGGTAGCCTCAACCTTCAATTTGAGGAATTACTTTAATTCCTTAGTGGGTACTAGAATTCACACAGACTACACATGAGCCCAACTTTGGTTGGTCAACCCATGTGCATCTATGGGTAGGTTCATAATCGGTTGTTTCTCTAAACAACTTCTAGTAATTGATTTTGCCCCAGAACCTAATCAATAGGCTTTGGCCTCCACTGAAAAGATCTGGTTAGGTCCAACCATTAACATGACTTGATTTGGTGAATCGGACCAATAAATGATCAGGCCCGACTTTCGTCGGCCAACCTGACCACCATCAGAAAGACTCAAACCAAATTATCATATTATGAATGATAATTCCATTAGTCAATAAGCACCAGGCCTTTGGGCCTCCAATGATTATTAAACTAATGGACTCATTATCACTCACTTAATGAGAGACTATGACTTAGTTATCAATATAACTTAATCATTTTTAGGGACCTAATAATTTTTGAAGATTTTATTAAAGGATAGATGAGAAGAAAATATCCAGCCAATTTCAATCCTCCCACTGACTTCACCAAGTCAGATTAAAAAAGGTTTAATTAAAGCTGGCATTAGGAGCACCTAAATTAGTCAAACTGATTTACTTAATGACATGGGTGAGCCCTAATCACCAAGTGATCTAATCAAAATCTAATTCACCAGGTTGGCCAGGTAAGTGAGATCAGTGGTAGGGATAAGCCATTAACTCGTCAGAGATCGAATCACTGCGAGTAGCTCTCGCTTAAAAATTACTGGTCAAAATACCAAACTTACCTTAGACACCAACCGGTTCATTAGTTTTAATTTGATCAACTTATTAAATAGGGTTCCACCGCGTAGCCATGAATTAAGTCCATCTTGGTCTAGTTAAAGATATGGACCCATTCAACTACAACTATTGGAGTTGAGTCTAGAGTATCCTTGACCTAATCTAATTCAACTTTTGATTAGATTTGACCAATTACTCTAATTTAGTCCATTTCTTTAAGCTAACCTTAGGTCTAACCCAATTATGGACCTTATCCATCTAACCTATTGACCCACAAGTTTATGCAATTGTCTTAGGTCTTAATTCATAATTCTAGACCTACTAGACAACACTTAATTCTTTTAATTAAGTATTTGGGCTGAAGGGTCAGGGTTTGGTATTTCGAAAATAATTTTTAAATTTGAAAGATTTTATTTTCTGTTCATCAAATTTGTTGATTCATTTCACAAATAGATCAGAATATTTCATAAATAGCAATCCTATTGCTAATTACATAACAGAAAATAACTCAATCAAAATAAATCATGAATATTGCTTTAGATCTAATCTAACACATTCATGATAAATTTCATAATTGAACCTTTACAATTAATTCTTTTCACTGCTTCATCTGTATGGGATATAATTGCAGCACACCCCTACCGCCATAGGAGACCCCATCGAATGGCAGGAGAGGGCCTTTAAACCTTACTTTTCTCCTATGACCGGACAGCCATGGCAACCAACCCAATTCGATTACTTACTACTTGGATCAAGTATATCTAAATATACCAATTTCAAAATTTAAATTTCAAATTTTAAATTTTAAATTTTAAATTTTAAATTTTTGAATTTTAAATTTTAAATTTCAAATTTTTGAATTTCAAATTTTGAATTTTAAATTTTGAAATTCAAATTTCAAATTTTGAATTTTAAACTTTTAAATTTTGAATTTCGAACAACTTTCAAATTTCAAATTTTAAATTTCAAATTTCAAATTTAAACTTTTAGATTATAACTTAATCTACGCATGCAAATTCATATATCATATCTTAGAACCCGCTCTGATACCATTTGTGGAGAAAATTCAGTACAGGGGTAAAATGGTAATTTTAAAAATTTTTCAAAATTATGATTTTACAGTAGAAAAATATTAATTAATCTAATTAATTAATATAAATTTACCCTATACTAGGATCTAAATATGATATATAGCATGCATTCATTTAAATTTGAAATTCAAATTCGAACAGTAAATACTTTATTGTAATGTGTTCAGAACACAATACCTTTGTGCGGATAGTAGGTCACTGTAATCTGATCACCGTCAGGAGAGTCTGATCATCGCGATACAACCACACAGTGTGTCTGGCCTCTACAGATCATCCACACGAAGCTCTCGATCTGATCGACTCCTCACGAGTGCTAGCTCATTGTAGAGCCCTTTTGACGGTGGATGCTGATCGAACTCCTTCGATCGATGTATGTCGATTCTTCAGATACTCTGGATCATCAACAGACATGCTTGAGAGGATGTTGAAGATCTTCCTAAGATTTTGTGGGCTCACGACACTAGTAGCTCACTTTCTCACTTCCTGAACCCCAGGCTAAAACTCTAGGGAACTCACCGAAAACCTTGCACCCACTTTTCTTTCTTTTCTTTCTTTTTCTCTTGGAAGGATATGGACTTCCTTCTCACGCACAAGACTTCGCATGCCCCAAAATTTTTCTCCAAAAATCTTCTTCTTACACGCCCCACTGTTCTCCTCCTTTTATAACAACGTCAAATATCTTATCCAAAAGAAAGGATAAAGATGAGTAATTGTATATTTGAATTCAAATCAAATTTTGAATTCAAATGGACACCAACTCATCCCTTATCCACTAAAGGTATGAGACATGGTTTAAATTATGCATGGAGTGATTTCATGAGAAACCTTTTCTCATGTAATAAATGGGGCGTAAAAAAAAGGATAAGGTGCAAAGATTGATTGCCCATTCAAATTCAAACTTTATTTTGAATTTGAATGGCCAAGCAATCATCCTTATCCATTCATATGGCACATTAAAGTGGGGCATGGAGAGGGCTTGGCGTGAGAAAAAAATTCATGAGAAGTTCCTTCTCATGAATTCAAATGGGTGCAATGGAAGTGAGGTGGCGCATGGAGATTGGGTCAAGGTGGTTTAATTATTTAAACCAACCTAATTGAACCAAAAAAGTTAGGTCCAATTAGACTAATTTAAACTCAACTTAATTAGGCTTAATTAGGCTCAATAAAATTCTAATCAAATCAAGAATTGACTAAGTCCAACCCCTGATCAAATCAGGGACCAAACCATCTTGACGATTAGGTCAAGTCTTAACCTAATCGGGTCAAACCCAACTGAATCCAATTCAATTGGACTTGATACAAAAATAACTACTCAATCAAATTGAGTTAATTAGTGATCAAATCACTAATTAAACCTCTCATAAATACTGAATCCAAATTTGATGGGCAATTGGGCATCAGAATTCATCGATGTGTAACCCTGATCGAAAAGTCCCAACCAGTGAGACTCTTGACCCCGTTACCTATAATGTGTGGAACTCATGATCAGAGAATCCTGATTCTCAATCATCGAGTTTCAAACATGTAGGATTCTATATCAGCCATCAGATCAGATAGGAACCTCTAATGTGTGTGACCTTGCAGGTTCGACCCTAAGCCGATAGCATAGGAACCAATTCCTGTACTAATCGAAGTGACCATCTAGCAATGGTACCCGACGTCCGGATAGGTCGAAGAGTTGCAATCGCAACACTCAGAACCTACATGAATATGGTTACTGTATAATTCATCCTTTTGACCCCTATCTTTAGGATGACTCAAGGTTAAACTGTCAACGCTGATTAGATCATCCGAATCGTGCTCAACTCAAACAGTCCTGTGACTCCTCACAAGGACTACCCTGGCCAAAGTTTTGCTAAATTGAAATATGACTGTACACAGCTCCTAAACTGGAGTGGTCAATCCCATCTTGACACACGCACCGACAAGTCAAGTACTTGACTACACCCAGCAGCCTTCCATCACTGAATTAGAAATTCAGGTAGTCCAGTGCCTAAGTGCAGTGAGTTGCTTGCAAGTCACCGTGACGGTCTCAGGTCGGAGGGACATTTATACCCATATTCTATCAGAGTAAATCTTGACAGCAGAAATAGCTCTGGAGTTGGTCATGTTTAGTGCAGATATACCCTTACATCTCACCTGTATGCCATACCAGTGTCTCCACACTCATTAGTTAAGAGGACAACCAACCTATATGGCACACAACAACCTATGCTTGATAAATATTGTCGTCCTTGGTAACAACGTATCATTTGGTCACGAACAGATTTAAGGACTAAACGACAAATCCTCCTTTGTCGAGTCAAAATAGTCCTAAGGACTTCACCACAACATAGGAGTTCATTAGAAGATGAAACATTTTGTGATGAAAAATATCAAAATAATTTTTATTAATTCATAATTCATGTACAAATATAAAAATGAGCACAACCGTCAATAGACTGATGATTGACTTTGGGATACTATTTCCAACAAACTCCCACTTGGCCTAAAGCCAATCGGTGTAGTATCTAATACCCATCTTCGACTTGTAGTTATCGAACTCCTTCACCGTAATGGCTTTAGTGAATGGGTCAGTCAGGTTCTCCTTTTCGTTGATCTTCTGAAGATCGACGTCACCTCGATCCATAATTTCCCAGATGAGATGGTAGCGGCGCAGAGTATGCTTCGTCCGCTGGTGTGCCTTTGGTTCCTTCGCCTGAGCAATGGCTCCAGAGCTGTCACAATAGAGCAGAACTGGACCAACAAGGGAGGGTGCTACTCCGAGCTCGGTGATGAATTTTCTCAGCCACACCACTTCTTTAGCAGCATCTGATGCGGCGACATACTCTGCCTCGCAAACTGAATCAGCCACTGTGTGTTACTTAAAACTTTTCCAGCAGATAGCACGACCATTAAGGGTAAAAATAAATCTTGACACACTTTTGCTGTCATCATGATCAGACTGGAAATTAGAGTCTGTAAACCCTATAAGTCTAAAGTCCGATTCACCATAAACAAGCCACTGGGCCTATGTGTAGTCTGTGTGGATTCTAGTACCCACTAAGGAATTAAAGTAATTCCTCGAATTGGAGGTTGAGGCTACCAGTTCATAAAAATACTGAGAGAAACTATAGACTAAAGTCCAAATCTTTAGTATTTATAATTTATGTACTAATAGAGGTTTGATTTTTCTTTATGCAGCTATGGCCACTACCCTGTCCCTCCTGTCATTATTAGATAATGACAAGCTCATGGGACCTAATTTTGATAGCTGGTATCGAAAATTAAAAATCATCCTTGAGCATGAGCGGATCCTTTATGTAGTAACAGATCCGGCACCTAAGGAGCCAGCCCCGAACGTTAGAGGGATGGTCCGAGACACTTATCAGAAGTGGTTCAACGATCGCACCACCGTTCAGTGCATTATGCTGGCGACAATGAATGATGAGTTCAGCCGCAGGTTCGAGAACGCCCAGCCATAGGAGATGCTTCAAATGTTGAACGACTCCTTTGGCACGCCTGACGATGTTGAAAGGCACAAAACTAGTTATTTCATTTTCAATGCTCAGACGAGGGATGGAGCCTCAGTCATTGATCATGTACTGTACACGATCGAAATGATTGAGCACCTAAGTAAATTGGGCTTTCCCCTGCACGAGCAGCTCGGTAAGGGTGCGATCCTTAATTCATTGCCCAAGTCCTTCCTCCCCTTCCTTACTCATTTTCGGATGATAAAGCCTGCAGTGAACTACCATGGCTTGTTGGGGTTGCTGCAGAACTTTGAGAAGGATCACCAGCTCCATAAGGAGTCGGTGAATGTTGTGGGAGGGTCTTCTTCTGGTCATCGACCCTTTAAGAAAGGAAAGAAGAAGAACAAGAAGAAGAAGAATAACAAGGTGTAGCTGCATGCTGGGACGTCTGCACAGGGTCAGACCAAGAAATGCAAGCCCGACCAGAGCCAAGCGGAGTGCTTCTTTTGCAAGAAGCAGGGGCACTGGAAGAGGAACTGTCCTCTATACATTGCCTCCCTGGACCCGAACAGGCTGAAGAAGAAGCAAGGTACTTATATGATAACACCTTGCAACTTTTCCATTTGTGATACTTCTGCCTGGGTATTGGATACCGGAAGCCCTTATCATATTTGCAATTCGATGCAGGGTCTGCAGGTCAGTAGGAGATTTGATGAAGGTGATAGATTCCTGAACATTGGAGATGGAAGCAAAGTTTCAGTTCTAGCATTAGGAATCATGAACCTTGTAATCAATTCTCGAAATATAATTCTGAGTGAATGTCACTATTGTCTAAGTTTTTTATTAAATATTATTTCTGTAGGCCTTTTGGCCATGAACGGTTATCAATTTTTAATAAAAAAAATATTTACAATATCAATTTGAATGGTGTTACAGTGTTTGTTGGACAACTTAATAATAGAATTTACTTTCTATCATAACCTGTTAATATGGTTCAAACCTCCGGTAAACGCCCTAGAATAGATAATATGTCAGAAGTCTACCTTTGGCACTGTAGACTAGGTCATATCAATAAGAACATGATAAACAAGTTGGCTCAAGAACAAATTCTAGAAGTAGGTGATTGTGAATTACTTTCAACCTGTGAGTCCTGTCTTCTTGGTAAAATGACCAAATCACCTTTTACTGAAAAAGGTGAGCGAGCTAGTGAACTTTTGGGTTTGATACATTCTGATGTATATGAATCCATGAGCTCAAGTGCAAGAGGTAGATATTTCTACTACATAACCTTCACAGATGACCTATCGAGGTATGGGTATGTCTATTTAATGAAGCATAAATCGGAGTCGTTTGAAATGTTCAAACTATTCCAAAATGAGGTAGAAAAACAAACTGAAAAGTGTATTAAAACTCTTCAATCTGATCGAGGAGGTGAATACCTTTCCAATGATTTTTTGACATATCTTGGGGAGAATAGAATTCTCTCTCAATGGACTCTTCCTAGAATACCACAACATAATGGTGTATCTGAAAAGAGAAATCGGACCTTGTTGGACATGGTTTGATCCATGACAGGGTTTGCTGGTCTGTCGATCTCCCTCTGGGGATATGCGCTCGAATCTGCTTGTTACCTTCTAAATAGAGTTTTGAGTAAATCTATAACCAAAATGCCATATGAGATATGGATAGGACGTAAGCCAGTACTCTCGCACCTTAGGGTTTGGAGGTGTCCGACTTATGTTAAATATTTAATTACGGACAAGCTTGGACCTAGGTCTGACAAGTATAATTTTAGAGGATACCCAAAAGAGACCAAAGGGTATTACTTCTACCTAGCTGATGAGCAAAAAGTGTTTGTCAGCCTTAAGGCAATATTTTTGAAAAAAAGAGTTCCTTGGTGAAGGGACTGTTGCCTCAAAGATCGAACTTGACGAAGTTTGACAGGTGGAAAAACCAACACAAGTTGCTGAACCTGAATCGAATTTGGTTAGATCAGATCCGGAGCCCATTGTTCAAGCACCCTTAAGGCGATCTGGTAGAGTACCACATCAACTGGATAGATACTATGATTTCTTGGTCCAGGACGGTGATCCTATCGAACTTGATGAAAATGATGTGGATCCGATCACCTACATGGATGCAATGCAGAGACCCGACTCTGAGAAATGGCTGGAGGGCATGAAATTCAAAATGGAGTCCATGAAGGTCAATGATGTGTGGACATTAGTTGACCCATCCGAAGGAGTAAAATCCATAGGGTGTAAGTGGGTCTTCAAGAGGAAGAGAGGCACAGACAGAAAGGTGGAAACCTATAAAGTCTGTCTGGTTGCCAAGGGATATCATCAACATTATGGTATAGACTATGATGAGATATTTTCTCCTGTGGTAATGCTCAAATCCATTCGGATTATGCTTGCGATAGCTGTCCATCTGGACTATGAAATCTGACAGATGTTGGGAAATGTGTCCCAAAAAGCCATCGTCAAGCTGTTGACGGTTGAGCAACCAAGTATTGTAATTGATTTGTTAATAAATAAAATATATATTTGGCATCTTCATCATAAGCTTTCATATTCTAATGAACTTCGTTGTTATGATGAAGTCCTTAGGACTATTTAGGTTCAATAAAGAGAGGATTTATCGATTAGTCCTTAAAACTGTTCACGACCAAATGATAGGCTGTTAATAAGGATGACAGCTTCTATCGAGCATAGGTCGCTGTAGGCCATATGGGTTGGTTGTCCTCTTAACCAAGGAGTGTGGAGACACTGGTATGGTATACAGGTGAGATGTAAGGGTACATCATCATTGAACGTGACCAACTCTAGAGTATTCTACTGTCGAGAATATCTCTGACGGGATATAGGTATAAGTGTCCCTTAGACCTGAGATCGCCTCAGTGACTTGCAAGCAACTCACTGTGCTTTGGTACTGGACTAACTAAATTTTTAATTCAGGGATGGAAGGCTTCTGGGTACAATCAAGTACTTGCGAAGTCAGAGTGTGATCGAGATGGGATTGACCACTCCAAGAGTTGGAGAATAATGAGTCGCTGTATTTCAATTTAGCAAAACCTTGGCCAGGGTAATCCATCAGATGGATTTGATATTTTGAAATACAATGTGGACAACCTGATCAGAGTTGACAGTTGAGCTCTGGGGTATCCT
The DNA here is from genome assembly GCF_000442705.2 of Elaeis guineensis. Taxonomy (NCBI): domain Eukaryota; kingdom Viridiplantae; phylum Streptophyta; class Magnoliopsida; order Arecales; family Arecaceae; genus Elaeis; species Elaeis guineensis. The sequence continues at coordinate 99,433,823 of NC_025997.2, read as the reverse complement.
ATGATCATTTTGGTCAAGGGGATGAATTATATGAAAACTATATCCGCATGAGTTCTAAGGATGTTGTTCTACACATTCGACCTATCCGATCATCGGGTACCATTGCTAGATGGTCACTTCGATTGGTATAGAAATTTGTTCCTATGCTATCAGCTTAGGTTCGGACCTATGAGGTTACACACATTAGAGCTCATGATCCGATCAGATGGTTGATCAACGATTAAGAATCGTTCTAGGGTTAAATGATCAATACGATTGACATTTAACCCAGTGCAAGTGTTGCAAGAGAAACTATTAGCAATTCGATTGCTGATTGGCTTAATTTGATTAAGTCAATGGGCTGAGATTAAGTCTAATTAAATATGATTTAATTAGATTTAGTTTGAGCTTGATTGGATCAAGTCCAATTGGTTTATTGGATAAGCCAAGTGCAAGGAAAAACTAGTCCTAGTTCAACTAGGACTTGGGTCAATCTAATTTCTAATTTGATTAGAAAATTAAATCAGATTTAAATCTAATTTAATCTGATTAAATTAGGTTTTTAATTGGGTTAAAACTTATTTTAATTGGGTTGATCTAATTTTGATTTGATTTGGTTTGGGAAACCAAATTAAAACAAGTCATAAGACAAAATCCTAGTAGGACTAGGATTCCACCTTGCACCACATAAGCCTTCTCCACGCCCTCTCTCTTATTCAATGCCAATCTCCACTTATTTTGTGTGACAAAAGCCCTCTCTCAGATCTCTCCCACGTTCACAAAAGGTCTCCTCTCTTCTTTCTTACATGGAAGGTGGTTTGGATCAAATCTAAAAGGAATAAGTTTGGATTTCGAATTCTATGAGATAGAGTTTTAGAAATCCAAAACTCTTTCAATTTTGCACCGAATTTATCCAAATTTTTTTTAAAATTTTCGTGGCTTTTAGGGTATAAATTTTGCACCCTTTGCTGTTGATCTATATATGAAAATATGAAGGAGGTGCTCAAGAGTTGGGCGTCCCTTAACTTGCCATGTTTGGATAAGCCTTGACTAGGTGTTTGACCTAGATAAGGACTCTATCATATCTCTTTATATAAGATGATTTTCTTCGTGAAATTTAAGGAAAAATTAGAGATTTGAGAGACCTTTGTGCCATCTAAAAATTAGAGAGAAATACCTTTGGGTCATGGAGATATAAAAGATGCAAGTTTGGGTATCTAGAGAGAAAAATGTGAAGAAGAAGAGGGTCTTCTTCTTGGGTTTTTGTTTTCATATCTTTCCTCCCTCCATCTTGAGTTTCCTGAGAGTATCTCAGATCTGAAACTCCTCCTTCTACTTTCCATCTTTGGAAGAGTCCAAATCAAGAAGAAGGAGGTACCTGATCAACCATCAAAGAAGGATCAGCGCAGTACTAGCATACTGTGCTGATTTCCTGAAACAGAACTTCTGATCGAGATTCGTGGGCTCGTGTGGACGACTCCTAGAGGCCGGATGCATGTGCGGCTTGCAACATCATCCTCAAGCCCAGATCAGTAAGGTTAGAAAGTCTAACTTGGAAAGTAATAGATCTGATCTATTGTTTAATACATACATTAGATGTAGTATAGAAACATGTTGATATGATCAACATGTAGTTCATGTTATATTTATATATTTTAAATTTTGATTTAATGCCATGTAATAATCATGTAATAAGATCTTAGATCTAGAGATTTTTTGATTTTAGAAAATAAATTTTGATTTATTTTAGTCTTCCGCTGTATGATCTTGAAAAAGTTTCAAGATCTAACCCTCTTTTTCAAGATCTAACCCTGAAACCCTAGATCTGGTTCCTACAATTGGTATCAGAGCAAGGTTCTTTATTACATGATTATTTATACATGCTTAGATTATTTTTAGTTTAGATCTAATTTATAATCTGATTATTAAATCTAAAATTAAAATTTTAGATCAATCACAAACTGCAAGGTTGTCCTGCTGTAAGGTTTACCCCTTACAGTGCAAAAGTTGTCCTAGTTTGTGTAGATCTATCTTTAATCATAAATTTATTAGATATGATCTAGATTAAATTTATGATTTATTAAATTTAAAAGATGTTTAAATCTGAAATAAAATTTCTTTGTTAATAATTTTTGTAAAAAAAAATTGTTTAAAGTTGAAATTGTTTCAATTACATGAACCTGTTTAGATTAGATCTAAAGTAGTTTCATGTTTATTTTACTTGTATCTTGATTATGAATCAAACATGCAATATGATTGGTAGAATCATATTATAAAATTATTTTACAAATATAAAAATTATTTTTTGAAAAGCCGAACCCAACCCTCAACCCAAAACTTAATTAAGAATTAAGAAGTTGTTTGATTAGGTTCTAGGATTGTGAATTGAAGAACCTAAGACATAAATCATAACATATTGGGTTAATGGGTTAGTGGGAATTAGGTCTATTAATTGGGTTAGACCTATGGTTAGATTAAAGATGGACTTAATTAGAGAATTGACTAAATCTAATCAATTATTGTCTTAGATTAGGTCAAGGATTCTCTAGATCAATTACAATAGTTGTAGTTGGTCAAGTCCATGTCTTTAACGAGAACCAAATGGACTTGATTCTTGGCTAAGCGGTCTAGCACGAACTGTTAGGTTGATCTAATCGAAACTAATTAAACCAGTTGATGTCTAAGGTAAACCAGATCGGTGGTTTTTAATTGGGAGCCCGCTTACCTGGCCATTTCTGATGGTGTCTAAGGCAAGCTTTGGCAGACCCTCCCACTGATCGAACTTACCTGGCCTCTTGGTGAAATTATGTTTTGATCGGATCACTTGACTATTCGAGCTGACCCATGTCAGCTAGGTAAATCAGTGTGACTGATTTAGGTGCTCCTAGACCAGCCCTGGTCTCCCTTAACCTGACTTGGTGAAGCCAGTGGGAGGATCATGATAAGCTGGTTCATCTGACCTCATCCTCTATATTATTTAAATCTTCTAAAATTATTAGGTCCTTAAAATGATAAAGTTATGGAGATAACTGAGTCATAGCCTCCCATTAAGGTATTTGATAATGAGTCCATTAACTCAATAATCATTGCAGACCCAAAGGCCTGGTGCTTGTTGACTAATGGAATTATCACTCATCATATGATGACTTGGAAGTGTCTCTCTAATGGTGGTTAGGTGAGCCAACCAAAGTTGGGCTTAATCATTCGTTGGTTAGATACACCAAGTATGATCATGTTAATGGTTGGACCTAACTGGATCCTTACAGTGGAGGCCAAAGCCTACTGATTAAGTTTTTGGGGCAAAATTAAAATTACTAAAAATTATTTAGAGAAGCAATTGGTTATGAACCTACCCTTAGATGTACATGGGTTGGCCAACCAAAGTTGGGCTTGTGTGCAGTCTAAGTGGATTCTAGTACCCGCTAAGGAATTAGGGTAATTCTTCGAATTGGAGGTAGAGGCTACCAATTCGAATAAAATAGTGGGAGAAACCTTTTGATTAAAGTCCAAATCTTTAGGTTTAATGAATCAATTACTAATTAGGTTATGGTTCTCCTTTGTGCAAATATGGCCACTTTTCTATCGCTCCGATCATTGTTGGACAATGATAAGTTGGTGGGACCCAACTTCGGTAGCTGGTACCGAAAGTTGAAGATAGTCCTGGAGCATGAACGGATCCTATATGTGATAATGGATTCTGCACCTGAGGAGCCAGCTGCCAATGCATGTGGAACAGTCAGAGACACTTACCAGAAGTGGCTCAGTGATCGGACCATGGTGCGCTGTATCATGCTGGCTGTCATGAGCGATGAGTTCAATCGTAGATTCGAGATGGCTCAGCCAAAGGACATGCTTCAAGTGTTGGAGGATGCCTTTGGCACACCCGATGACGTAGAGAGGCACAAGACTAGTTGTGCCATCTTCAACGCCAAAATGCGGGATGGTGTCTCAGTCACTGATCATGTATTGTACATGATCGAGCTGATGGAATGATTGAGCAAGCTCGACTTTTCCTTGCATGAGCAGCTTGGGAAAGATGCAATACTGAACTCGCTGTCCAAGTCTTATCTCCCATTCCTCACTCATTATAGAATGACAAAGCTTGAAGAGAACTACCACGGGTTACTGGGGTTGCTTCAGAACTTTGAGAAGGATCACCAACTTCACAAGGAGTCGGTGAATTTAGTGGGAGGTTCATCTTCTGGTTCTCGACCTTTTAAGAAAGGGAAGAAGAACAAGAAGAAGAAAGCAAAGAAGGTGCAAGTTCAGGCTAGGACATCAGTGCAGAGCCAGACCAAAAAGGTCAAGCCTGATAAGAGTCTATTCTACTGGCAAGCACCCTAGATTAGATAGTGTGTCAGATATCTACTTATGGCACTGTAGGCTAGGTCATATAAACAAGAACAGAATAAACAGGTTGACTCAAGAGGAAATCTTCGAAGTTAGTGATTGTGAATCACTTCCAACCTGTGAGTCCTGTCTTCTTGGTAAAATGACCAAGTCACCTTTTACTGAAAAAGGTGAGAGAGCTACTGAGCTCTTGAGCCTAGTACATACTGATGTATGTGGGCCCATGAGCACCAGTGCTAGAGGTGGATATTTCTACTTCATAACTTTCACGGATGATCTATCCCGATATGGATATATCTATCTGATGAAACATAAGTCGGATTCATTTGAAATGTTCAAACGATTCTGAAGTGAAGTAAAAAATAAAAAATAAAAATAAACTGGGAAGAGTATTAAAACTCTTCAATCTGATCGAGGAGGAGAATACCTTTCTAGTGAGTTTCTCACATATCTAGGAGAGAATGGGATTCTCTCCCAATGGACTCCTCCAGGAACACCACAGCATAATGGTGTGTTTGAAAGGAGGAATCGGACTTTGTTAGACATGGTCCGATCCATGATGGGTTTTTTGCTAGCTTGCTGATATCCTTCTGGGGATATGCACTCGAATCGGCCTGTTATCTGTTAAATAGGATTTCAAGTAAGTCTGTAATTAAGACTCCATATGAGATATGGACAGGGTGTAAGCCAGTACTTTCACATCTTAGGGTCTGGGGGTACCCGACCTATGTCAAACGATTAGTCACAGACAAACTTGGACCTAGGTCTGACAAATGCTCATTCATAGGGTACCCCAAAGAGACAAAAGGATATTTTTTCTACCATGCTGATGAACAAAAGGTGTTCGTCAGCCTTAAGGCAATCTTTTTAGAAAAGGAGTTCCTTGGTGAAGGAACCGTTGCCTCTAAGGTTGAACTTGATGAAGTTCAACAGGTAGAAGGACCGACACCAATAGCTGAACCTGAGTCGGATATGATTAGATCACATCCGGAGCCCAATATACCTACACCATTAAGGCGATCCGGTAGAGTACCGCATCAGTCGGACAGATACTACGGTTTCTTGGTCCGGGACGGTGATCCCATCAAACTTGATGAGAATAATGTGGATCCGATCACCTATATGGATGCTATGCAGAGACCTGATTCTGAGAAATGGCTTGAAGCCATGAAATCCGAAATGGAGTCCATGAAGGTCAACGATGTATGGACATTGGTTGACCCACCTGAAGGGGTTAAATCCATTGGATGTAAATGGGTCTTCAAAAGGAAGAGGAGCGCAGACGGAAAGGTGGAGACCTATAAAGCCCGTCTGGTAGCCAAGGGGTATCGTCAACGTTATGGTAATGACTATGACGAGATGTTTTCCCTTGTGGCAATGCTCAAATCCATTCGGATAATGCTTGCAATAGCTGCCCATCTAGATTATGAGATCTGGCAGATGGATGTAAAGACAGCTTTCCTGAATGGAGAGCTGACCGAAGAGGTGTATATGATACAACTTGAGGGGTTTACATCCACAGATGAGTCCAAGGTGTGCAAGCTTCAGAGATCCATTTATGGATTGAAGCAAGCTTCTCGGAGTTGGAACATACGTTTTGATAAGGTGATCAAAACGTATGGCTTCATTAAGAATGGAGAAGAGCCCTGCATCTATAAATGGGCAAATGGTCCAGTTGTGGTATTCCTTGTCTTGTATGTGGATGACATTCTCTTAATCGAAAATGACATCCCCGCACTACAGGGAATAAAAGTTTGGTTGTCATCACAGTTCTCCATGAAGGACTTGGGTGAAGCATCCTACATCCTAGGGATGAAGATCTATAGGAATAGATCTAAAAGGATGCTTAGGTTATCACAGTCCATGTACATAGACACTGTGCTGAAGAGGTTCAGCATGGAAAATTCCAAGAAGGGCTATCTATCGATAGGCCATAAAATTTCTCTCTCAAAGAAGGATTGTCCGATAACTCCTGAAGAGAGAGAGCGTATGAGTAGAGTCCCATATGCTTTAGCCGTGAGATCTATCATGTACGCCATGACATGTACAAGACCAGATGTGGCATACTCACTAAGAGTAGTGAGTAGATACCAATCTGATCCTGGAGAAGATCACTGGAAAGTGTTTAAAGCCATCCTTAAGTATTTGAGAAATACTAAGGACCAATGGTTGGTTTATGACAAGTCAGATCTGAAACTTGTGGGGTTCACAGACTCTAGCTTTCAATCTGACCATGATGACAGTAGGAGCGTGTCGGGTTATATCTTTACTCTGAATGATGGAGCCATCTGCTGGAAGAGTTCCAAGCAGCATACTGTGGCGGACTCTGTTTGTGAAGCGGAGTACATCGCAGCATCGGATGCTGCAAAGGAAGCTATGTGGCTGAGAAAATCCATCACTGAGCTCGAAGTAGCACCCTCCCTCGATGGTCCAGTCCTGCTCTACTGCGACAGCACTGGTGCCACAGCTCAGGTGAAGGAACCCAAAGCACATCAGCGGACGAAGCACATCTTGCACCGCTTCCACCTGGTCCGAGAGATCGTGGATCGAGGTGATGTCGACCTTCAGAAGATCGATGGAAAGGAGAACCTAGCCGACCCCTTCACTAAATCCCTGGCAATAAAAGAGTTCGACAACCACAAGTCGAAGATGGGTATTAGATACTGTGCCGAGTGGCTTTAGGACAAGTGGGAGTTGTTGGAAAATGTGTCCCAAAAAGCCAATCGTCAAGCTGTTGACGGTTGAGCAACCAAGTATTGTAATTGATTTGTTAATAAATAAAATATATATTTGGCATCTTCATCATAAGCTTTCATCTTCTAATGAACTCTGTTGTTATGATGAAGTCCTTAGGACTATTTAGGTTCGATAAAGAGAGGATTTATCGATTAGTCCTTAAAACTGTTCACGACCAAATGATAGGCTGTTAATAAGAACGACAGCTTCTATCGAGCATAAGTCGCTGTAGGCCATATGGGTTGGTTGTCCTCTTAACCAAAGAGTGTGGAGACACTGGTATGGCATACAGGTGAGATGTAAGGGTACATCATCATTGAACGTGACCAACTCCAGAGTATTCTACTGTCGAGAATATCTCTGATGGGATATAGGTATAAGTGTCCCTTAGACCTGAGATCGCCTCAGTGACTTGCAAGCAACTCACTGTGCTTTGGTACTGGACTAACTGAATTTCTAATTCAAGGATGGAAGGCTTCTGGGCACAGTCAAGTACTTGCGAAGTCAGAGTGTGATCGAGATGGGATTGACCACTCCAAGAGTTGGAGAAGAATGAGTCGCTGTATTTCAATTTAGCAAAACCTTGGCCAGGGTAATCCATTAGATGGATTTGATATTTTGAAATACAATGTGGACAACCTGATCAGAGTTGACAGTTGAGCTCTGGGGTGTCCTATGATCATTTTGGTCAAGAGGATGAATTATATGAAAACTATATCCGCATGGGTTCTAAGGATGTTGTTCTACACATTCGACCTATCCGATCGTCGAGTACCATTACTAGATGGTCACTTCGATTGGTATAGGAATTTATTCCTATGCTATCGGCTTAGGTTCGGACCTATGAGATCACACACATTAGAGTTCATGATCCGATCAGATGGTTGATCAACGATTAAGAATCATTCTAGGGTTAAATGATCAATACGATTGACATTTAACCCAGTGCAAGTGTTGCAGGAGGAACTATTAGCAATTCGATTGCTGATTGGCTTAATTTGATTAAGCCAATGGGCTGAGATTAAGTCTAATTAAATATGATTTAATTAGATTTGGTTTGGGCTTGATTGGATCAAGTCCAATTGGTTTATTGGATAAGCCAAGTGCAAGGAAAAACTAGTCCTAGTTCAACTAGGACTTGGGTCAATCTAATTTCTAATTTGATTAAAAAATTAAATCAGATTTAAATCTAATTTAATCTGATTAAATTAGGTTCTTAATTGGGTTAAGACCTATTTTAATTGGGTTGATCTAATTTTGATTTGATTTGGTTTGGGAAACCAAATTAAAACAAGTCATAAGACAGAATCCTAGTAGGACTAGGATTCCACCTTGCGCCACATAAGCCTTCTCCACGCCCTCTCTCTTATTCAACGCCAATCTCCACTTATTTTGTGCGACAAAAGCCCTCTCTCAGATCTCTCCCACGTTCACAAAAGGTCTCCTTTCTTCTTTCTTACATGGAAGGTGGTTTGGATCAAATCTAAAAGGAATAAGTTTGGATTTCGAATTCTATGAGATAGAGTTTTAGAAATCCAAAACTCTTTCAATTTTGCACCGAATTTATCCAAATTTTTTTTGGAATTTTTGTGGCTTTTAGGGTATACATTGTGCACCCTTTTTTGTTGATCCATACACAAAAATATGAAGGAGGTGCTCAAGAGTTGGGAGTCCCTTAACTTGCCATGTTTGGATAAGCCTTGACTAGGTGTTTGACCTAGACAAGGACTCTATCATATCTCTCTATATAAGATGAGTTTCTTCATTAAATTTAATAAAAAATTAGATATTTGAGAGACCTTTGTGCCATCCAAAAATTAGAGAGAAATACCTTTGGGTCATGGAGATATAAAAGACACAAATTTGGGTGTCTAGAGAGAAAAATGTGAAGAAGAAGAGGGTCTTCTTCTTGGGTTTATGTTTTCATATCTTTCCTCCCTCCATCTTGAGTTTCTGAGAGTGTCTCAGATCTGAAACTCCTCCTTCTACTTTCCATCTTTGGAAGAGTCCAAATCAAGAAGAAGGAGGCACCTGATCAACCATCAAAGAAGGATCAGCGCAGTACTAGCATACTGTGCTGATTTCCTGGAGCAGGACTTCTGATCGAGATTCATGGGCTCGTGTGGATGACTCCTAGAGGTTGGACGCGTGTGCGGCTTGCAACATCATCCTCAAGCCCAGATCAGTAAGGTTAGAATATCTAACTTGCGAGGTAATAGATCTGATCTATTGTTTAATACATACATTAGATGTAGTATAGAAACATGTTGATATGATCAACATGTAGTTCATGCTATATTTATATATTTTAATTTCTGATTTAATGCCATGTAATAATCATGTAATAGGATCTTAGATCTAGAGATTTTTTGATCTTAGAAAATAAATTTTGATTTATTTTAGTCTTCTGCTGTATGATCTTGAAAAAGTTTCAAGAACTAACCCTCTTTTTCAAGATCTAACCCTGAAACCCTAGATTTGGTTCCTACAGTAGATGGATGTGAAGACAACTTTCCTAAATGGAGAGCTGGATGAAGAGGTGTATATGATACAACCTGAAGGATTCACATCCACAGATGAGTCTAAGGTGTGCAGGCTACAGAGGTCCATTTATGGACTTAAGCAGGCATCACGGAGTTGAAACATACATTTTGATAAGACGATCAAGATGTATGGCTTCGTTAAGAATGAAGAAGAGCCATGCATTTATAAGTGGACTAATGGTCCAGTAGTAGTATTTCTTGTATTGTATGTGGATGACTTTCTCTTAATCGGGAGTGATGTCCCTACATTATAGGGGATAAAGATTTGGCTGTCGTCACTGTTCTCCATGAAGGATCTGGGAGAAGCTTCCTACATCCTAGGGATGAGGATCTATAGGGATAGATCTAAAAGGTTTCTTGGTTTATCTCAGTCCACGTACATTGATACTATGCTGAAGAGGTTCAGTATGGAGAATTCCAAGAAAGGCATTCTTCCGATAGGCCATGGAATTTCTCTCTCAAAGAGGGATTGTCCGACAACACCTCAAGAGAGAGAGCATATGGGTAGGATCCATATGCTTTGATAGTGGGATCTATCATGTACGCCATGACATGTACATGACCAGATGTGGCATACTCACTAGAGGTAGTGAGTAGATACCAATCTGATCCAGGAGAGAATCATTGGAAGGTTGTTAAAACCATCTTGAAGTATTTAAGAAATACTAAGGATCAGTGGCTTGTTTATGGTGAATCAGACTTGAGACTTATAGGGTTTACAGACTCTAGTTTCCAGTCTGATCACGATGATAGCAAAAGTCTGTCGGGATTTATTTTTACCCTTAATGGTGGGGCTATCTGCTAGAAGAGTTCCAAACAACACACAGTGGCTGATTTAGTTTGCGAGGAGGAGTATGTTGCTGCATCAGATGCTGCCAAAGAAGCGGTGTGGCTGAGAAAATTCATCATCAAGCTCGGAGTAGCACCCTCCCTTGTTGGTCTAGTCTGCTCTTCTATGACAGCTCTGGAGCCATTGCTCAGGCGAAGGAACCCAAGGCACACCAGCGGATGAAGCATATTCTGCACCGCTACCATCTCATCCGAGAAATTATGGATCGAGGTGACGTCGACCTTCAGAAGATTGATGGAAAGAAAAACCTGGCTGACCCATTCACTAAAGCCATTACGGTGAAGGAGTTCGACGACTACAAGTCGAAGATGGGTATTAGCTACTGCACCGATTGGCTTTAGGCCTAGTGGGAGATTGTTGGAAATAGTGTCCCAAAGCCAATCGTCAGCCTGTTGATGGTTGTGCTTATTTTTGTATTTGTACATGAATTATGAATTAATAAAAATTATTTTGATATTTTTCATCATAAAATATTTCATCTTCTAATGAACTCTTATGTTGTGGTAAATTCCTTAGGACTATTTAGACTCAACAAAGGAGGATTTATCGTTCAGTCCTTAAATTTGTTCGCGACCAAATGATACGTTGTTACCAAGGATGACAATGTTTATCAAGCATAGGTCGTTGTGTGCCATATAGGTTGGTTGTCCTCTTAACCAATGAGTGTGGAGACACTGGTATGGCATACAGGTGAGATATAAGGGTACATCTGCTCTGAACGTGACCGACTCTGGAGCTATTTCTGTTGTCAAGATTTGCTCCGATGGAATATGGGTATAAATATCCCTCCGACCTGAGACCGCCACGGTGAGTTGCAAGCAACTCACTGCACTTAGGACCTAGACTACCTGAATTTTTAATTCAGTGACGGAAGGCTGCTGGGTGTAGTCAAGTACTTGACTTGTCAGTGCGTGTGTCAAGATGGGATTGACCATTCCAGTTTAGGAGCTGTGTATAGTCATGTTTCAATTTAGCAAAATCTTGGCCAGGGTAGTCCTTGTGAGGAGTCACAAGACTGTTTGAGTTGAGCATGATTCGGATGATCTGATCAGGGTTGACAGTTTAACCCTGAGTCATCCTAAACACAGGGGTCAAAAGGATGAATTATGTAGTAACCATATTCATATAGGTTCTGAGTGTTGCGATTGTGACTCTTCGACCTATTCGGATGTCGGATATCATTGCTAGATGGTCACTTCGATTAGTACAAGAATTGGTTCCTGTGCTATCGCTTAGGTTCGAACTTGCTGGGTCACACACATTAGAAGTTTCTATTTGATCTGATGGCTGATGTAGAATCCTACATGTTTGGGACTCAGTGATCGAGAATCAGGATTCTCTGATCATCAGTTTCACACATTATGGGTATCGAGGTCAAGAGTCCCACTGGTTGGGACTTTTCGATCAGAGTTACATATCGATGAATTCTGATGCCTGATTGCCCATCGAATTTTGACTCAGTATTTATGAGAGATTTAATTAGTGATTTGATCACTAATTAACTCAATTTGATTGAGTAGTTATTTTTGGATCAAGTCCAATTGAATTGGATTCAGTTGGGTTCGACCCGATTAGGTTAAGAGTTGACCTAATCGTCAAGATGGTTTGGTCCCTAATTTGATAAGGGGTTGGACTTAGTCAATTCCTGATTTGATTAGGATTTTATTGAGCCTAATTAAGCCTAATTAAGTTGGGTTTAAATTAGTCTAATTGGACCTAACTTATTTGGTTCAATTAGGTTGGTTTAAATAATTAAACCACCTTGACCCAATCTCCATGCGCCACCTCACTTCCATTGCACCCATTTGAATTCATGAGAAGGAATTTCTCATGAATTTTTTTCTCATGCCAAGCCCTCTCCATGCCCACTTTAATGTGCCATATGAATGGATAAAGATTATTGGTTGGCCATTCAAATTCAAAATAAAATTTGAATTTGAATGGGCAATCAATCTTTGTGCCTTATCCCTTTTTTTACGTCCCATTTATTATATGAGAAAAGGTTTCTCATGAAATCACTCCATGCATAATTTAAGCCACGTCTCATACTTTTAGTAGATAAGGGATGAGTTGGTGTCCATTTGAATTCAAAATTTGATTTGAATTTAAATGTGCAATTACTCATCTTTATCCTTTCTTTTGGATAAGATGTTTGACATTGTTATAAAAGGAGGAGAAGAGTGGGGCGTGCAAGAAGAAGATTTTTGGAGAAAAATTCTGGGATGTGAGAAGTCTTGTGCATGAGAAGGAAGTCCATATCCTTCCAAGAGAAAAAGAAAGGAAAGAAAGAAGAGTGGGTGCAAGGTTTCTGGTGAGTTTCCTAGAGTTTTAGCTTGGGGTTTGGGAAGTGAGAAAGTGAGCTACGAGTGTTGTGAGCCCACAAAATTTCAGGGAGATCTTCAACATCCTCTCAGTCATGTCTGTTAATGATTCGGAGTATCCGAAGAATTGACAGACATCGATCGAAGGAGTTCGATCAGCATCGGCTGTCAAAAGGGCTCTACAACGAGCTAGCACTCGTGAAGAGTCGATCAGATCGAAAGCTTCATGTGGATGATCCACAGAGGTCAGACACGCTGTGTGGCTGTATCACGATGATCAAACTCTCCCGACGGTGATCAGATTACGGCGATCTACTACCTGCACAAAGGTATTGTGTTCTGAACACATTACAATAAAGTATTTATTGTTCAAATTCGAATTTCAAATTTAAATATATGCATGCTATATATCATATTTAGATCCTAGTGTAGGATAAATTTATGTTAATTAATTAGATTAATTAATATTTTTTCACTGTAAAATCATGATTTTAAAAAAATTTTAAAATTACCATTTTACCCCTGCACTGAATTTCCCCACAGAAGCAAGGTAATTATATAATAACACATTGCAACTTTTTCATTTGTGATACTACTGCCTGGGTATTGGATACTGGAAGCCCTTATCATATCTATAATTCGATGCATGGTCTGCAGGTCAGTAGGAGATTTGATGAAGGCGAGAGGTTCCTGAACGTTGGAGGTGAAAGTAAAGTTTCAGTTCTAGTTTTAGAAATCATGAACCTTGTAATTAATTTTCGTAATATAATTCTGAGTGAATATCACTATTATCTAAGTTTTTTATTAAATATTATTTCTGTAGGCCTTTTGGCCATGTACAGTTATAAATTTTTAATAAAAGAAAACGTTTGCAATATCATTTTGAATGGTGTTACAATATTTGTTGGATAACTAAATAATGAAATTTACTTACTATCACAACCTGTTAATGTGGTTCAAACCTCCGGTAAATGCCCTAGAATGGATAATATGTCGGAAGTCTATCTTTTGCACTGTAGGCTAGGTCATATCAATAAGAACAGGATAAACAGGTTGGCTCAAGAAGGAATTTTTAAAGTTGGTGATTGTGAATCACTTCCAACCTGTGAGTCCTGTCTTCTTGGAAAGATGACCAAATCACCTTTTACTGAAAAAGGTGAGCGAGCCAGTGAACTCTTGGGTCTGATACATTCTGATGTATGTGGACCCATGAGCTCAAGTGCAAGAGGTGGATATTTCTACTTCATAACCTTCACAAACGACCTATCGAGGTATGGGTATGTCTACTTAATGAAGCATAAGTCAGAGTCATTTGAAATGTTCAAACTATTCCGAAATGAGGTAGAAAAATAAACTGAGAAGTGTATTAAAACTTTTCGATCTGATCGAGGAGGTGAATACCTTTCCAATAAGTTTCTGACATATCTTGGGGAGAATGGAATTCTCTCTCAGTAGACTCCTCCTGGAACATCACAGCATAATGGTATGTCTGAAAGGAGAAATCGGACCTTTTTGGGCATGGTTCGATCCATGATGGGGTTTGCTGGTCTGTCGATCTCCCTCTGGGGATATGTGCTCGAATCGGCTTGTTACCTTCTAAATAGGATTCCGAGTAAGTCTGTAACCAAAATGCCATATGAGATATGGATAGGACGTAAGCCAGTACTCTCGCACCTTAGGGTTTGGGGGTGTCCGGCTTATGTTAAACGTTTAATTACGGACAAGCTTGGACCTAGGTCTGACAAGTGTTATTTCATAGGGTACCCAAAAAAGACCAAAGGGTATTATTTCTACCTAGCTGATGAGCAAAAGGTGTTTGTCAGTCTTAAGGTAATCTTTTTGGAAAAGAAGTTCCTTGGTGAAGGGATTGTTGCCTCTAAGGTCGAACTTGAGGAAGTTTGGCAGGTGGAAAAACTGACACAAGTTGCTGAACCTGAACTGGATTTGGTTAGATCAAATTCGGAGCCCATTATTCCTGCACCCTTAAGGCGGTCTGGTAGAGTACCACGTCAACCGGACAGATACTATGATTTCTTGGTCCGGGATGGCGATTCTGTCGAACTTGATGAAAATGATGAGGATCCGATCACCTACATGGATGCAATACAGGGACCTGACTCTGAGAAATGGCTAGAGGCCATGAAATCCGAAATGGAGTCCATGAAGGTCAACGATGTGTGGATATTGGTTGACCCACCCGAAGGAGTAAAACTCATAGGGTGTAAGTGGGTCTTCAAGAGGAAGAGAGGCACAGATGGAAAGGTGGAAACCTATAAAGTCTGTCTGGTTGCCAAGGGATATCGTCAACGTTATGGTATAGACTATGACGAGATATTTTCTCCGGTGGCAATGCTCAAATCCATTCGGATTATGCTTGCGATAGCTGCCCATCTGGACTATGAAATCTGGTAGATGGATGTGAAGACAACTTTCCTAAATGGAGAGCTGGATGAAGAGGTGTATATGATACAACCTGAAGGATTCACATCCACAGATGAGTCTAAGGTGTGCAAGCTACAGAGGTCCATTTATGGACTTAAGCAGGCATCACGGAGTTGAAACATATATTTTGATAAGACGATCAAGATGTATGGCTTCGTTAAGAACGAAGAAGAGCCATGCATTTATAAGTGAGCTAATGGTTCAGTAGTAGTATTTCTTGTATTGTTTGTGGATGACATTCTCTTAATCAAGAATGATGTCCCGACATTACAGGGGATAAAGATTTGGCTATCGTCACAGTTCTCTATGAAGGATCTGGGAGAAGCTTCCTACATCCTAGGGATGAAAATCTATAGGGATAGATCTAAAAGGTTGCTTGGCTTATCCCAGTCCACATATATTGATACTATGCTGAAGAGGTTCAGTATAGAGAATTTTAAGAAAGGCTATCTACCGATAGGACATGAAATTTCTCTCTTGAAAAGGGATTATCCGACAACACCTCAAGAGAGAGAGCGTATGGGTAGAATTCCATATGCTTCGGCAGTGGAATCTATCATGTACGCCATGACATGTACACGACCAGATGTGGCATACTCACTAGAGGTAGTGAGTAGATACCAATCTGATCCAGGGAAGAATCACTGGAAGGTTGTTAAAACCATTCGAAAGTATTTGAGAAATACTAAGGACCAGTGGCTTGTTTATGGTGAATCGAACTTGAGACTTATAGGGTTTACAGACTCTAGTTTCCAGTCTGATCACGATGACGACAAGAGTGTGTCGGGATTTATTTTTACCCTTAATGGTGGGGCTGTCTGCTGGAAGAGTTTCAAGCAGCACACTGTGGCTGATTTAGTTTGTGAGGCAAAGTATGTCACTGCATCAGATGCTGCCAAAGAAGTGGTGTGGCTGAGAAAATTTATCACCGAGCTTGGAGTAGCACCCTCCCTTGTTGGTCCAGTTCTGCTCTACTGTGACAGCTCTAGAGCCATTGCTCAAGCGAAGGAACCGAAGGCACACCAGCGGACGAAGCATATTCTTGCACTGCTACCATCTCATCCGAGAAATCGTGGATCGAGGTGACGTCGACCTTCAGAAGATCGATGGGAAGGAGAACCTGGCCAACCCATTTACTAAAGCCATTGCGGTGAAGGAGTTCGACGACTTTAAGTCAAAGATGGGTATTAGATACTGCACTGATTGGCTTTAGGCCAAGTGGGAGATTGTTGGGAATAGTGTCTCAAAGTCAATCGTCAGCCTGTTGACGGTTGTGCTCATTCTTGTATTATTATATAAATTATAAATAAATAAAATTTATTTTGATATTTTTCATCACAAATTATTTCATCTTCTAATAAACTCCTGTGTTGTGGTGAAGTCCTTAGGACTATTTAGACTCGACAAAGGAGGATTTATCGTTTAGTCCTTAAACCTGTTCGTGACCAAATGATACGTTATTATCAAGGACAACAACGTTTATCAAGCATAGGTCGTTGTGTGCCATATAGGTTGGTTGTCTTCTTAACCAAGGAGTGTGGAGACACTGGTATGGCATACAGGTGAGATGTAAGGGTACATCTGCACTGAACGTGACCGACTCTTAAGCTTTTTCTGCTGTCAAGATTTGCATCGATGGAATATGGGTATAATTATCCCTCCGACCTGAGACCGCCACAGTGACTTGCAAGCAACTCACTATACTTAAGCACTGGACTACTTGAATTTCTAATTCAGTGATGGAAGGCTGCTGGGTGTAGTCTAGTACTTGACTTGTCAGTGCATGTGTCAAGATGGGATTGACCACTCCAGTTCAGGAGCTGTGTACAGTCGTGTTTCAATTTAGCAAAACTTTGACCAGGGTAGTCCTAGTGAGGAGTCACAGGACTGTTTGAGTTGAGCACGATTCGGATGATCTAATCAGGGTTGACAGTTTAACCCTGAGTCGTCCTATACACAGGGGTCAAAAGGGATGAATTATATAGTAACCATATTTGCGTAGGTTCTGAGTGTTGCGATTGTGACTATTCGATCTATTCGGATGTCAGGTACCATTGCTAGATGATCACTTCGATTAGTACAGGAATTGGTTCCTATGCTATCGGCTTAGGTTCGAACCTGTGGGGTCACACACATTAGAGGTTCCTATCTGATCTTATGGTTGGTGAAGAGTCCCACTGGACTGAAACTCTTTGACCAAGAGTCCTAATGCTCGGAGACTCTATGATTGAGAATCAGGATTCTCTGATCATGAGTTCCACAAATTTTGGGTACCGAGGTCAAGAGTCCCATTGGTTTGGGCTCTTCGATCAAGATTTCATATCGATGGACTTTGATGCCCGATTGCCCATCGAATTTGGACTTAATATTTATGAGAGATTTAATTAGTGAATTGATTGCTAATTAACTCAATTTGATTGAGTAATTATTTTTGGATCAAGTCTAATTGAATTGGATTCAGTTGGGTTTGACCCGGTTAGGTTAAGAGTTGATCTAATCGCCGAAGTGGTTTGGTCCCTGATTTGATCAGGGGTTGGGCTTAGTCAATTTTTGATTTGATTAGGATTTTATTGAATCTAATTAAGCCTAATTATGTTAGGTTTAATTTAGTCTAATTATATCTAACCTATTTTAATATGGTTGGTTCAATTAGATTGCTTTAAAATTTCAAACCACCTTGACTTATCTCTCTGCGCCACCTCACTTCACCTGTGCCCATTTGAATTCACGAGAAATGAGTTCTCATGAATTTCCTCCCACACAGAAGCCTTCCCACACCCCTTTCTTTGTGCGCCATTTTGAATGGATAATGATAAGGTTGGTTGGCCATTCAAATTCAAAGGATGTTTGAATTTGAATGGTTAGCAAATCCTTGCACCACCCCTTTAATTTGTGCGCCACTTCCTCCACACAAGAAAAGATTTCTCGTGTAAACTCTCCATGCATAAAGAAGCCCACGCCCTTCCCTTCTCATTCCAAGAGTGGATAAAAATTGGTTGGTTGGCATTTGAATTCAAATTCGATTTGAATACAAGTGAGCAACCACTTATCTTTATCCTCTCATGCGGTAAAAATGCTGCAAAGATGCGGTCTTGCACCATTTTAAAAAAAATGAGAAGGTGGGGCATGCGACATCTGATCTGAGAGAGAAAAGGGGGTGTCAGATAGACCCTCTGCATGAGAAAAGAAAAGAAAAAAAGAGAAAAGAAAAAAAAAAGTGGGCGCAAGGTTTTTCTTGTGTACCCTAGGGTTTCTGCCTAAGGTTCGGGAAGTGAGAAAGTAAGCTACGAGTGTTGTGAGCCCACCAAATTTTAGGAAGAGCTTTATCAACCTCTCAAGTACATCTGCTAATGATTGGAAGTATCCCAGGAGTCGACAGATCAAGATCGAAGGAGTTTAATCAATATCGACTGTCGAAAGGGTTCTGCAACGAACTAGCATTCGTGAGGAGTCGATCAGACCGAAAGCTTTGTGTGGATGATCCGTAGAGGTCAGACACACTGTGTGACTATATTATGATGATCAGACCTTTTTGATGGTGATTTGACTGCAACGATCTACTACCTACATGAAGGTAATGTGTTCTGAACACATAACAGTAAAATATTTACTATAGAGAATTCGAAATTCAAATTTAAATGCATGCTATATATATCATATTTAGATCCTTGTGTAGCGTTAATATATATTAATTAATTAGATTAATTAATAATTTTTACTGTAAAATTATAATTTTAAAAAAAATTTAAAATTACCATTTTACCCCTGCACTGAAATTCCCATAAGATAGAGAGGAGGGTCCTCTCTCTTGGGGTGTAAGCAAAAATCTGAATTTTAGATTTTTGATCCTTTTAGTTTGGGAAGAGGGAATAAATTAGAAAAGAATTATTTTCTTCTCTATCTTTCTTTTACCTATTCATCTCTTTTAGAAGTTTATCTTCAATCTCTAAAAAAATTTTAGAGATTTGAAAAAAAGATCTAGATCGATCAAGAAAAAGATCTTCGCACGAGCTAACACTCTCGAGAAGATCGATCAGATCGGGGCTTCGAGTGAATTTTTCGTAGAGGCCGGATGCGTATGCAGCTACGAGCAACTAGCAAGGATCTTCTCTATCATATTTTTAATAGCGGTGATCATCGACCCACACTCAGATATCGAGTTTTGAACTCAGATTAGAAGTAGATGTGATCTACTGCTCACATATATGCATGCTGATTTTATCTTCAATATTGTTTAGAATTTATATGCAACATAACATATCATAGATCCTAGAGTAGGTTAATTTAATGATTAAATTATATACATATTAGATTAATTTGATTAATCTAATTATCTTCTGCTATAATTTTTTTGAAAAAATTTTAAAATACATGCATAAAATCGCCTACGCATCCCAACAATGGTATCGGAGCCTAGGTTCTATATGACATGATTTATGTGCATATTAAATCTGAAATTTAACTTATTTAGATCTGATATATGATATTTTGATCTAAATTTAATTAATGGTTGATCACACAAACTTACATAAGATTGTCCTGCTGTAGGATTTATCCCTTACAGTGGAAAGGTTGTTATAGTTTGTGCTGATCGTTGATAAAATCTGATTTTATATCATACATGTGAAGTTTATAATTTGATTTAGATATGATCTAAAATTATAATCAAATCTAATATAATTTATATTAGATCTAAATTCATGCATATATGATATGTGATTTGATTAGTGATCCGATTAGCAAGTACTTAGATTGGGTTGATCATCAGGCCATCCGATCATAAGAGCAAGAAGGGTTTAAAGGCCCTCTCTTTTCATTCAATGGGGTACTCTTATGGCATGTAGGAGTGCCATGTGATTAGATCACATGAAGAGAAAATGAAAGAAGAAAATTTACTTTCTTGCAAAATCCTAGATCTTGAAACCCTAGGTGTTGTTGTATGTGATGCAAGTTGTGAAGAAGTTAGTTACATCTAATCTTATTTAATCAAAATTATTTTGATTTAAAATTATAAAAAATTTAGATTTGATCTAAAAGATTTTATGATTTACATGTGAAAATTATTTTCAAAATCTAAACTCAAGTTGATGCTAAACTTAATTGAGAATTAAGTGTAGAATCGATTAGATCTAGAATTATGAATTAAAGATCTAATGTCATTCACATAAAATATGAGGGCATGGGTTAGCTCAAATTAGGTCCTTTTAATTGGGTTAGACCTAAAATTAAAATCAAAGAGTTAATGGACTAACTAGAAAAATTGATTAAATCTAACCAAATATTAAATAAGATTAAATCAAGATTTCTCTAAAATCAATACAATGGTTGTAGATGGTCAAGTCCATGTCTTTGATTAGACCAAATGGACCTTGATTATGGCTCAGTGGTTGAATCCGAATTATTAGGTTGGTTCAATCGAAACTAATTAACCAATTGGTGTCTAAGGTAAGTTTGACATTTTGATCGATGAATTTTTAATTGGGAGCAGCTTACCTAGCCATTTCGACAGTATCGAAGGCAAGCTTAGCAAACTCTCCCACCGATCTTACTTACCTAGCTAATTTGGTGAACTATATCTTGATTAGACTACTAAGTAATTTGAGCTGATCCATGCCATTAAGATTGATCAGTATGATTGATCTAGGTGCCATTTCAACTAGTATAAACCTAATCCAATTCAATGACTTAGTGAAGTCAGTGGGAGGATTGTGGCTTACTAGTTGATCTCTTCTCATCTCTTCTCTAAACTGATTCTTAAATCCTCTAAATTATTAGGTCCATAAAATGAGCTAGTTATGGGGATAACTAGATCATAGCCTCCCATTAAGATGAATGATAATGGGTTTATTATTTCTGATTGACATTGCAGGTGCCATTCGTCTGGTGTTCTCTCTGAATGATAGAATTATCATTCATCATATGATAACTCTATTGTACTATCTGATGATGGTTGGGTTGATCGAGCCATCCTCGGATCTGATCATTCATTTTTTAGAAATACTGAGTAGATTCATGTTAATGGTTTGACCTAACCAAAACTTTCAGTGGAGGCCCATTATCTACTGAAATAAAATTTGGGGCAAAATTAATTACTAAAAGTTATTTAGAGAAACAATTGGTTGAGAACCTATCCATAGATGCATATGGATTGACCGAGCCATCCTTGGGCCTGTATGCAATCTGTGTGGATTCTAGTACCTGCTAAAAAATTAAGGTAATTCTTCGAATTGGAGGTAGAGACTACCAATTTGAATAAAATAGTGGAGAACCTTTAGACTAAAGTCCAAATCTTTAGGCTTAATCTATTCATAAACATAGAGGTCTTGTATTTTACTTTCAATTATGGCTAGATGTACATTACTCCATTCACTATTTGATAGTGACTAATTTATAGGACTCAACTTCGATAATTAGTATCAAAAGTTGCGAATAGTTTTAGAGCACGAATGGATCCTATATATGATTATGGATCCAACACCTGAAGTTTTCACATCTAACACATGATGTGATCAAAGGTACTTATCAAAAGTGGCCAAATGATCATATCACTGTGTGGTGTTATTGAGAGCAACAAAGAATATGAATTTAGTTGTAAATTCAATGATGCTCAGTGAGAGAAAATTCTTCAAATTTTGAAGGAGTTCTTTCGTACCTTTGAAGATATATCTTTAGTGTGGCAATAATTCTTTGAGAAAGAAAAAGAAGGTGCAAAGAGTCATGCTTGGGCTAATGAGTCCAAACTGATAAAAAAGTCTAAGATTAATCTAGTCTTGTAGAGTCTCTTGATCCGAATAGGCAAAGGAAGAGAGATCAACAAAGGGTTGCTGGATAAGGTACTTATATGATAATACCTTATGATTTTTCTATCTGTAATACTACTACCTAGGTATTAGATATCAAAAGTCTATGCAAATTATTGTAATGACTTCAAATTTGTACAAGGATTAAAAATCATAAGAGATTTCTAAACATTAGAGTTGGAAGTCATATTCCAATCTTGATTTTAAGAATCGTCGAGCTTATTTTCAATTCCGACAATATTATTTTAGTGATTGTCACTATTGTCTAATGATTTTTGTGATTTCATTATGAATGATGTCAAAATCATGTGGACAACAAAGAAATGACATTTATGAATAGGATCAATAAGAGATAATTCTTGAGATCAATGATTGTGAATCATTATCAATCTGTCAATTCTATCTCTTTAGTAAGATGACCAAGTCACTTTTTGTTGGAAAAGATAAACGAGCTAATGATGTTCTAAATCTAATACATACTGATATATTGGATCTACGAACATATTTGTCATAAATTTTAGACTATTTAAAATATTCAAATGATTCTATAATAGGATAGAGAAATGAACTGAGAAGAGTATTGAAACTCTTCGATCAGATTAAAGAGGAGAATGCCCTTTTGGTGAGTTTTTTGTCATATCTAGAAGAGAATAGGATTCTCTCTTATTGGAATCAACTTTGTTAGATATAGTTTGATTCATGATGAGGTTTATAAGTCTGCTAGTCTCCTTGTAGGGTTATGATCTTAAGACTGCTTGTTATGTTCTGAACTGGATTCCAAATTAATCAGTTGCAAAGACTCCATATGAGATATAGACTAGGCATAAGCCGATACTTTCTTACCTTAGAGTTTGGGAGTGTTTGTTTCATGTCAAGTATTTACAGACAGATTAGCTTGGATCTTGATCTTATATATATATTATTTTATAGGATAACCCCAAAGGATCTTGGGGATATAACTTCTACCATGCTAAAGAATAAGAGTTATTCAGTATTCTTTTCAGAACAAAAGAGTACCTTGGTGAAGGTACTGATGCGTTTAATGTGAAACTTATAAAGTTCGATAGGTAGAAGAATCAATATAATCTAGTGAACCCATAGAATCAAATTTGATCAGATCAAATTCGAAACCCATTGTAGAGGCATCATTAAGGAGATTCGGTAGAGTATTGCATCCGTCGGATAGATACTTTGGTATCTAGATTTTAAAACATAATTTTATTGAACTCGATGAGAACAATAAGGATTTGATCACCTACATAGATGCTATGCAGAGGTTCGACTCTAATTAATGGCTTGGAGTCATAGAGTCCGAAATAAAATCCATAAAGATTAATGGTGTATGGACACTCGTTGATTCACTCAAAAGGTAAAGCCCATAGAGTGTAAGTGGATTGTCAATAGGATAAGAGTAGCACAGACGAGAAGGTGGAGACCTACAAAGCACGTCTAGTTGTCTAAGGATATTATTAGCATTATGGTATTGACCATAACGAGATATTTTTTCTTATGGCAATATTAAATATTTTGGAGTTGGAACGTGCATTTTGATAAGTGATCAAAATGCATGGCTTTATTGAGAATGAAGAAGAATCCTGCAAATACAAATGGATTAATAGTTCTATGAGCGCATTTCTTATCTTATCTGTGAATGAGATTCTCTTAATCGAGAATGACGGTCCTTACATTACAGGGAATAAAGGTTTCGCTATTGTCATAGTTCTCCATAAAAGACTTAGAAAAAGCTTCTCTCATCTTAGGGATGAAGATCTATAGAGATAGATCTAAGAGGGTGCTTAAGTTTTTTCAGTCCAACATACATAGGGTGTTCATGAATAGAATTTATTCTATTATTATACCATGTACGAGATCGGATATGGTATACTCATTAGGATAGTGAGTGGATACTTGCAAGATTTGAGTGAGAATCACTAGAAGGTCATCCTTAAGTATTTGAGAAATACTAAGGACCGATGACCTCATTATGGAGAATCTAACTTAAAACTTGTAAAATTTGATTCCAGTTTTAGTTGGACATAATAATAGTAAGAACGTGTCGGAATACATTCTTATCTTAAATAATGAAGCAATTTGTTGGAAAAGTTTCAAGTAGAAAAATATAATCAAATTTAAATTGTGAAGTAGAATGCATTACAGTATTCGATGCTTGCAAGGAAGCTATGTGATTGTACAGATTCACTGGTAAGCTAGGAGTGTTACCCTTCGATGATGGTCCTGCTATATTGTACAGTACTGGAGCTATAGCTCATGCCAAAGAGCTGAAGTCCCATTAGCTTACTAGGTATTTTGCATCGCTACCACCTTATTCGAAAAATCTATTAAGGTGACGTCATTCTTTAGAAGATCGACGGAAAGGAGAACTTGACCAACCCATTTACTAAAACCTCGATATGTAAGAGTTTTGAGATGATAAATCAAAGATAAGTATATGGTACTATACTGATTGGCTTAGTTTAAGTAAGAGTTATTAGAAATTGTGTCCTAAAATCAATCGTTTGATGATTGTGCTATTTATAAATATATATGAATTGATAAATAATAAAAGTTATATTATATTTTTTTATCATAAGATTAAATCTTCTAATGAACTCTTATGTTGATCGATAAAGAAGAATTTATTGCATAGTCCTTAAATTGATTCACGATCAAATGATACGCTGTTATTAGGACAATAGCGATATCAAGTGTAGGTCGTTGTGTGCCATATGCATGGATTATCCTCATAATCAAATAATGTGGAGACACTGGTATGACATACAGGTGAGATGTAGGAGTACATCATCACTGAACGTGACCAACTGTGGAGCACTCTGCTGTCTAGAGTAGCTCGCGAAGGGTATGGATATAAGTATCCCTCTGGTCTAAGATTATCATGGTGACTTACAAGCAACTCACTGTACTTTAGTATCGGACTAATTAAGTTTCTAATTCAATAATGAAAGATTTTTAGGTACAGTTAAGTACTTGTCATGTCGGTGCATGGTCAAGATGGGATTGACCTCTCCGAATTAGTGGGAGATATGCATCAGTGTAATTCAATTTAGCAAAATCTGGGCCCAAGTAATCCATGTGATGGATTTGAAAAAGATTAAAATATAATATGGATGACTTATCTAGGATTGACAGTTAAATCCTAGATCATTCTTGGATATTAGGATCAAAAGAATAAATTATACGGTAACCATACGCCAATAGATTTTTGAATGTTGCTTCGCCATCATTCAACCAATCCAGATGTCGGGTCATCATTGCTAGATGGTCACATCGATTGGTTCAAAAAATTATTCCTATGCTACTAGCTTAGGTTCAAACCTATAGGGTCACACTCAAAAAAAATTTCTAACTAATCATGTGGCTGATTAACGATTGAGAATCGTTCAAGGGCTTAATCATCAATTCGATTGATGATTAACCTCATGCAAAACTTATAATAAATTAATTCATCAAGTGTTAGTGAATTAATAGAAGATTAATTAGTAATTAAATTATTAATTAACTCAATTTAATTGAGCAAAGAGGATTAAATAAAATCTAATTGAATTGGATTCAATTAGGTTTGACCCGATTAGGTTATGAGATGATTTAATCGCTAAGAGAGAATTGTCCCTGATTTGATCAAGACATTGATTCAAATAATTTTTAATTTGATTAAAATTTGATTAAAAATTTATGAACTTAATTAGATTAGATTTTATATATTTTATTTGAACTAAACCAGATGTGATTTGGTTTGGATTCAAATAAGAAAACTTAGAGTCCTTATTGGAATAGGACTCCTCTCCCTGCACCAACCCACTTTGCACATCATATATCTCCATGCATAAAATTATTTTATGTGAGATTTTTTTACACCAAATATTTTTTTCCCTTATATATATCACATCTAAATTTGATTTGATTTTGATAAAAGAAATTTCTAAAATTGAATTTCAAAATATTTCTTATCAGGAGAATCTATTCTCATCCAGATCAACCTCTCCATGCCAATAAATTTATTTCTCCTTATATGTATGATATTTTAAGGAAATTTTTTATGGAAGATCAGTTGGAGAACTGATTACTATGAAAAAATATGAGAAGGAGTGTCCCATATTTTTTTGATATATTTTGAGATATGGAATTGTGAAGGGAAGCAGAATCCTGTAAGAGTCCAGGATCACTAGGACTCTTCACCCCACCTCCTTACACATCGATAAAAGAGACTTTTGTGGTTTCTTTTGTGTGTGTAAAATACCAAAAGAGAGCTCTTCATGTGGTGGATATTTGGGCATGGTTCATAACATAATAAATAGAGAGGAGGATTCTCTCTCTTGGGGTGTATGCAAAAACCTGAATTTCAGATTTTTGATCCTTTGGGTTTGGAAAGAGAGAATAAATTAAAAAAAAAATTATTTTCTTCTTCATCTTTTTTTTACCTCTTCATCTCCTCTAGAAGTTTATTTTTAATCTCTAAAAAGATTTTAAAAATTTGAAGAAAAGATCCAGATCAGCCAAGAAGAAGGTCTTCGCACGAGCTAGCACTCCCGAGAAGACCGATCAGATTGGGGCTTTGAGTAGATTTTTTTGTTGAGACCAGATGCATGTGCGGCTGCGAGCAACCAGCAAGGACCCTCTCTACTATGTTCTCAATAGTGGTGATCATCGATCCACACTCAGGTATCTTATTTTGAACTTAAATTAGAAGTAGATGTGATCTACTGCTCACATGCATGCATGCATGCTGATTTTATCTTCAGTATTTTTTAGATTTTATATGCAACATAATATATCATAGATTTTAGAGTAGGTTGATTTGATGATTAGATCATATATATGTGAGATTAATTTGATTAATCTAATTATCTTTCATTATAATTTTTTCAAAAAAATTTCAAAATACATGCATGAAATCACCTATGCATCCCGACAGATTTCTCCTA
The DNA here is from genome assembly GCF_000442705.2 of Elaeis guineensis. Lineage (NCBI taxonomy): Eukaryota > Viridiplantae > Streptophyta > Magnoliopsida > Arecales > Arecaceae > Elaeis > Elaeis guineensis. The sequence continues at coordinate 99,406,862 of NC_025997.2, read as the reverse complement.
GATTGGGTTTCCAATTAGATAAGGTTCTGAAGGAAAAAACCGTCTTTTTCCTTGTAGGATCTTCCAGATCTAATGAGATCTGAGATAGAATATTTTTAAAAAAATTATTATATGATATTTTAGATTTAATATCTATTATATCTGATTTTTATTATCTGATATTTAATCTAAAATTAAATCTAAAACTTGAGAATTAGAGGAATACCTCTAGGGTAACTAGATTACCCTGTAGATGATCACAGTAATGCCCGAGGTTCAAAAATAGCCATGCAGTCACCTAGCCTCTACTAGTATCCACTTGAGTAGGATCTGGATTGTCTTCTCCTCACAAATCTCTGCTCCAAAAATCAGATCTAGATCTGATCTGGAAGATGTTCAAAAGATCTTCTGAAGCTGGAGCAGCAGCTTCTCGATAAATCTCTGCAACCTTCTGATCAGGGAGCCACCACGCCTTGGACAAGTACCAGATGGATACCCAACTTCTTGGACATGAAGAGGAGAGAGAGAGGACTAGAGGAGATTTAGAGAAGTGGAGGGATATTAGGCTTTTGCTAGGGATTGAGTAGATTCTCTAAACCCTAGGTGCAGATAGGGTTTAAATAGACCCTGCTGTGCCATGCAATGCCACATCATTCGACCAATCAAAAAATTTTAATTAATTTTGAAAAAATTCTGATTGGTGGAGTGATATCATCTGATCATATCAGATAAAAATTCCCACAATCCCTCCTACTGTTGGTGCCAACACTGAATAAGCACAGTGAGATTGGCGCCCCACAGTCCAAGTTGATCAAGGGATCAGAGTCCTCATCTCATGGGACTCTATCCTTATCCACTTAGGGTGCATGCCATATCTGATTATGGCACCCACATTGAGGGCTAATTTAGCAGGTGGACACTCCACTAAAACTCTCCAATGACCTCTTGGCAAGTGGCCTTCAGTCCAAGGTCCATGGGTCAACGTTTGACCAATGTCCTAAAATGGAAATGGCAGGTGACAGGAATTAACAGGTGTTATCTTAAATTCATCTCATGATTTAAGACAAGACTTTTTTTGAGCTGAACTGGCTTCAGTCAGACTAAGAAAAACTTTCTCAAGGTTCTCTGGATGAGTCAAATCATATTTGGCTCAGTCGAGATGAAAAAGATTGCACGAGGAGAAAGTTATGCTCAATCATGTGCTAGCATGATTTTCTGGAACCTAATTGGATCTAATCCAAATCAATCGAACTGGGCCAGCTTGATTGATTATATCCAGACCCTAACTCTTATTTGTGTGACCCAGTTAGGTTCATTTCCATATAGTAATGAGATATGTCGTGATCTCATCATCGACATCATCGAAACTCCTTTCGATGGATCAGAACTCTTCTGATTCAGACAATTAGAATGATCGATCATCAAGATCATTCTAATTGCTCCCAAAATTCACCAGTGACACCTAGCAGTATATGGTGGTAACCCATCAGAAATGAAGACGAACCTCTCGGTGCAGCTACCTGTGTGATTGAGTTCTTCTATCATGAGTCCCGACTGAATTAGGATTAAGGTGAACTCGTCAAACCCAACATCAGTCATATGAATCAATCGATCGATCCAAGTCTGATGTGAAACCTTAATGAAAAACTCTTTTCTATTATTTCACTCTGTCATGGCCATGGGCTTAAGGACTTGATCTTTCGATCATCATAGGACTACTCCTCTCATCTACTAAGGTTGATAGATCCCATCTTGGTGCAATCTGGTTTCTACAATGAATATGCTACAGCCAACATACACCTTAGGGTTTCGAATGGCTAAGAGATCAAGTTATGGTGTAGTCAAACTATAACACACTCAAGGTGAACTGTCGATGCACCTCAGGTCAAAGAACTAGACACACAGCTGCAGCATCGAGATAGTCATCGACGAGAAGGTAGACTTCCTTATGACTGCTTGAGGTGGTCACACTCAGAACTCTCATTCTCAACGAATACCTACACTCTCGCTCGGTGTCTCCACACCGTAGACTCAAGACACATCTATCCTAAGAAAGCGATCATACACTAACTTTTCGGATCGATCACCATCCTCATGATGATCCTATGGTCAGGAGCTGTTTATGAGTTAATTTTGTAAATTCATGCCTTAAATTTTTAACTCTTGAAAATATGAATTAACATTCCTACTAACTCAAAGAATGTATCACAGACATAATGTACACAATGTGATAGTAGAATAACCCTTTTATTCATTTATAGTCAAAATTATAAATTTGCCCTTACATTTGTACAGGAATGTGTCAGCTAATCTGGCATCTAGGACACACATCTAACAGGTTCAGCCTAATCTATTTGGGCTCTTAATTTGACACCAAGAGTTGGTTGCATTTAATCCTTTTCAGTTAAATTTAAATTTGATTCAAATTTTATTGGACCTATGCCCATTTGAAGGTCAGATGAGCATACAAGGAATGGAAGAAGAGAGGAGCACACGCTTCTCTTTTGTCCGTGCTTCTCTGCATACAAAAAAAAAGGAGGCATACACCCCATTTGAATCTGATTTCAAATGGGGTGCATGTCTATAATTGATAAGGATGGAGAGGTGCCAAGTGTTGATGCCCCCCTTTCTTTTTCCCATGTATTCTTGAGAGAGAAGGAATGCACACCCCTTCTGGATGAGATCCAGAGGTGTGCGCCCTAATGGATAAAAATGAGAGGTTAGGGAGGTTACCATTTAAATTTAAAGATTAAATTTGAAGTGTTCAAATTTGAACTTAGGTTGTTGGATAGGATCCACTTGAATTTAAATGGATTGTTATGCTTGTCCTAAAGAAGAGATCACTTGAATGAGACGCACATCCTCTTGGTTTCTTCGGAGTTTTCTTATGAAGAAAATTTGGTGGAGAGATTATGGGACACCCCATCTAAAATTTCATTTCAAATAGGAGCCATTCCATGTTAGTTCGAGAGGATTAGGGCTTCGTATCTATAAAAGGACCTCTTGCAAAGGGTTCAAGATGATATAATATTAGACCCAAAATTCTGCCTCTTCTCTTCCTCTAATTCCCTCTCACACTCCTAGAGTAGGCTGCTATATCCCATGCCCAAAGGTGTTGGGATGATCCTTGATGTGCTTGAAGGTGTTCAGGTATCATTCCACTGAAGGTAGAACGGGCTGTAGCAAGAGTTGTTCCAACAACCCTAGAGATCAGATCAGTTGCTGATCAAGAGCCCTCAGATCTACCTTAAAGAAGGTGCATTAGTTCTAGAGAAAGTATCCCAGATTAGGTTCGAGTGGATATCTGTAGAGGTTGGGCACGTGCGTGGCTCACCAGGGGACCTCGGCAAAACTATGGTCATTAGATTACAGAGATCGTCCACCCACACAAGGTGATGTAATCCCTCTTTCACTTAATGTTTGCATGCTGATTTCTTTATATTTTTCTAATTTAGATCTATGCCTCGTATGCCAGATCGATGAAATTTTTTTTTTAAATCCGCTACCTTTGATCCAAACTGATCTGGTGCGCAAACCAATCCTTCAACTGGTATCAAAGCCAGGTTGTACGGATCATAGATCTAAATTAGATCAGATCTGATTCAGATGTGATCTGAAGTAGTGATCAGATCTAAAAATATTAGATTAGATCTAATTTTTAGCATGATTAGATAGATCTAAAAGTAGTTTAGATTTGATCGCAAGCATGCTTTTAGACTAGATCTGTTTTGATATATGAGATATATGTGTAAAACTAGTTTAAAGTTTGAGTAGCCAAGTACTCCAATTGGGTTTCTCACCAGGCCATCCAATCATAAGAGAAAGCAGAGATTAAAGTCTCTCTCTTGCCCAATCAAAGGGTTCTTTTATAACATGTTGGGGTGCTGTGTGATTACATCCCATAAAGAAGAACAGTGAAAGAAAAAATTTAATTTTTACAAAACTTTAGATCCAAAAACCCTAGGTTTTGATGCATAATTTAGTTGTTTAAATTTTAAAATTATTTTAATTTCTAAATTAGAACTTTTTATTATGCATAGATTGTTAAAATTATGAAACTCGTTGCTGGTACACCCATCGAGTCGACTCGATTCTTCTTCGAGTCGACTTGAGTCCTTAGCAAGTCGACCTCATTTCATTGGAGTCGACTTGAAATCTTGGAGAGCCGGCTTAGTTTACAGATGAGCCGACTCGGTTCAGTGGATTATGGCAAAGGGGTTCTCTGATCATCACAGGGAGCCGGCTCGGTTTAGACTCGAGCCGACTCGTTGTGATGAATCGACTCGAGTCCAGGATGAGTTGACTCGAGGGTGAGCAAAAAATTTTATATGTGATGTAGTGTTGATCTAAATTGTTTAGACATATGATTAAACCCATGGACTTACTTTAAAATTAAGATATGAAATTAAACAGATCTAAAATTGAGAATTGTAGATCTAAGTCAATTTCATAATACATGGATTCAGGGTGTGGGTAGCTCAATTAGGTCTAGTTTGAGTAGTTGATCAAATTGAATTAAATGTTAGTTAGGATGTGCTCATGACCAACCCAAGTAATTGTAGTTTGGTCAGATCAATTAATAGCCACATATTATCGATCAACTTAAGATCTAATTCAGCTCAGTGGTTCGAGCCCCGATCAATAGGCTAATCTGATCAATTCAAATCAACCAATTTAGTGTCTAAGATAAGTACATAGATGGGTTTTGTTGTTTGACCTAGCTAATTTATTGGTGTCTAAGAAAAGCAACGGGGGACTCCCACACATCTTAACTTACCTGGCTATTTTGGAAGATTATATTTTATATTAGGTTATTGACTCGAGCTAGTCCATGCCACTAGGTTAGTCATAACTGTTATGACTAATTAAGGAAGAGATCAAAATCAAATCTCTCTAATAAAATATTAAGTCTAGTGGTCTTCCACTGCTGTAGTTGTGCGGATCCTTTTTGAGGTTGATTGTTCTCGATTGGACACAGAGATTCAGTTGCACCAGAAAAATACAACTATACTATTAGGCATGAGATGCTATGAGATGGAGACGAGATTGGGCTCAATATTCTAGATATAGTGAGGTCCCAATGATGGCTCTATTTCATTCAAATAGTGAGTCTAATGTAACTAAGGAGTGGACCAATATTTCGAACATGGTGAAGCTTCACGAATTAGAGATCGGAGATGGCTGCAACTGTTAGATGTGTGTCCTAGATGCCAGATTGACTGACACATTTCTGTACAAATGTAAGGACAAATTTATAATTTTGAGTATAAATAAATAAAAGGATTATTCTACTATCACATTGTGTACATTATATCTGTGATACATCCTTTGAGTTAGTAGGAATATTAATTCATATTTTCAAGAGTTAAAAATTTAAGACATGAATTTACATAACTAACTCATAAACAGCTCCTGACCATAGGATCATCATGAGGATGGTGATCGATCTGGAAGGTTGGTGTACGATCGCTTCCTTAGGATAGATGAGTCTTGAGTCTATGGTGTGGAGACATCAGAGCGAGAGTACTGGTATTCATTGAGAATGAGAGTACTGAGCGTGACCACCTCGAGCAGTCATAAGGAAGTTTACCTTCTCGTCGATGACTAGCTCAATGCTGTAGCTGTGTGTCTAGTTTTTTGATCTAAGGTACATCGACAGTTCACCTTGAGTGTGTTATAGTTTGACTACACCATAACTCGATCTCCTAGCCATTTGAAACCCTGAGGTGTATGTTGGCTGTAGCATATTCATTGTAGGAACCAGATTGCACCAAGATGAGATCTATCAACCTCGGTAGATGGGAGGAGTAGTCCTATGATGATCGAAAGATCGAGTTCTTAAGCCCATGGCCATTGCAGAGTGAAATAATAGAAAAAAGTTTTCCATTAGGGTTTCACATCAGATTTGGATCGATCGATTGATTCATATGACTGATGTTGGGTTTGATGAGTTCACCTTAACCCTAATTCAATCAGGACTCATGATAGAGGAACTTAATCACACAGGTAGCTGCACCGAGAGGTTCATCTTCATTTCTGATGGATTGCCACCATATACTGCTAGGTGTCATTGATGGATTTTAGGAGCAATTAGAATAATCTTGATGATGGATCATTCTAATTGTCTGAATCAAAAGAGTTCTGGTCCATCGAAAGGAGTTTCAATGATATCGATGATGAGATCATGACATGTCTCATTACCATACAAAAATAAACCTAACTGGGTCACACAAATAAGAGTTAGGGTCTGGATGTTATCAATTGAGCTAGCCCAGTTTGATTGATTTGGATTAGATCCAATTAGGTTCAAGAAAATCATGCTAACATACGATTGAGCCTAACTTTCTCTTCGTGCAATCTTTTTCATCTTGACTGAGCCAAATATGATTTAACTCACCTAGAGAACCTTGAGAAGGTTTCTCTCAGTCTAACTGGAGCCAGTCCAGCTTAGAAAAGTCTTATCTTAGTTCATGAGATAAATTTAAGACAACACCTGCTAATTCCTGTCACCTGCCATTTCTATTTTAGGACATCGGTCAAACGTTGACTCATGGATCTTAAACTGAAGGCCATTTGGCAAGAGGTTATTGGAGAGCTTTTATGGAGTGTCCACCTACTAAATTAGGCCTCAAAGTGGGTGCCAAGATCAGATTGGGTGTGCGCCCCAAGTGGATAAGGATAGAGTCCCATGAGATGAGGACTCTGATCCCTTGATCGACTTGGACTGTGGGGCGCCAATCTCACTATGCTTATACAATTTTGGCACCAACAGTGATGGAAATTGAGAAGATTCTCATCTAATATGATCAGATGATATCACTCAACCAATCAAAATTTTTTCATAATTAATTGGAATTTTTTGATTGGTCGAATGATGTGGCACTGCATGGCACAGCAGGGTCTATTTAAACCTTGTCTGCGCCTAGGGTTTAGAGATTCTACTCAATACCCAGCAAAAATGAGATTCTCCTCTACTTCTGTATGTCCCCTCTACTCCTCGCTCTTCCCTATTCACGTTCAAGAAGTTGGATGTCCATCTGGTGCTTGTCCAAGGCGTGGTGGCTCTCTGAACAGAAGGCTGCAGGGATTTGTCGAGAAGCTGCTGCTTCAGCTTCAGAAGATCTTTTGAAGATCTTCCAGATCAGATCCAGATCTAATTTTTGGAGAAAAAATTTGTAAGGAGAAGATGATCTAGATCCTGCTTGAGTGGATATCAGTAGAGGCCAGGGGACTGCGTGGATATTTTTGAACCTCGGGCATTGCTGCGATCATCTGCAGGGAAATCTAGTTACCCTAGAGTTATTCCTCTAATCCTCAAGTTTTAGATTTAATTTTAGATTAAATATTATATAATAAAAATTAAATCTAATAGGACTTAGATCTGAAATAAAGTAGAATAATTTAAAAAAAAATATTCTGCCCCAGATCTCATTAGATCTCGAAGATCCTACAAGGAAAAAGGCGGTTTTCCCTTCAACTGGTATCAGAGCCAGGTTGATGGCTCTATTTCAGATCTAATTTAGATATAATTTTTATTTTTATTTATCTGATATTAATAGATTTCAGATATTACATTAGATATGATTGGATCTAAAATTAAAAAATTTAAATTTAAATCTAAGTAGATCTAACATGTATGAGATACATGACTAGACTAGGAATAGTTTAAACTATGAATAGTCTTGAAGTGTTATATTTTAATATGATTAAAATATAAATTATATCTAATTTATTCTTTGATTTTTTGATATTATAAATATCATATTTAGATCAAAAAATAGAAAATAAAATTTAATTAATTCATAAGATTGATCTGCTGCATGCCCAGACTAGTTGTAGAATTATTCTAGTAACTGTCTAGAATAGATTTTATATTGAATAGTTTAATTTAAATCTTATTTTTTAGATGTTGCATGTGATGTATCAGATCTAAAAGCATGCTAATTAGATCAGATTTTAATACATGAGATGTATGCAAAGCATGTATAAGTTAGATCTGAAATTATATATATGATATGTAACTTAGATCTAACTAGTTTTGTAGTTAAATCAATATTTCTGATTAAGGTGTTCCTCATGGCCGTCCGGTCATAAGAATAAAGTAGGGTTTAAGACCCTCTCCTCCCATTCAATGGGGAGTTCTTATGGCGTGTAGGGGTGCTGCGTGTTCATCCTTAATCAGAAATCAAAATTTATTTTTCTGCAAAATCCTAGATCTTGAAACTCTAAGATTTACTTACATGTTTTGTTTATGAACCTAAGACTTAATTAATGAATTAAGCTTATGAAATTAAATTAGATCTAAAATTAAGAATTTCAGATCAAAGTAATTTTCATAAAATTGGGTTCGGGCTTGGGTAGCTCAATTAGGTCTAGCGGTTGATCAAACCGAATCAAAAGTTAGTTAGGTGGGATCATGAAAGCTAATAATTGACTAGCCTAATAGGATTAAGTCTAGGTCAAGGTTGAATCACATTCATATGTGACTCGATCAAGTTAAGACCTAATTTGGCTCAGTGGTTAGAGCCTGGATTGTAGGCTAACCCAATTGGTTCTGGTTCGACAATTTGGTATCTAAGGTAAGTTGGGCAGATATGACCGACTGGTTTTTAATTGGGAGCTACTCGACTCGAATGCGTTCTTGTCAAGTTAGTGGCATATCCCTTCCACCGGTCTCACTTATCTGGCCATATGTGTCGATCCAGTTCTGATTTGAGGTGGTTAACAATTCGAGCTAATCCATGTCACTAGGTTAGTCATAGTTGTTATGACTATGTCAAGTCAAGTTTAATGAGACCTAAATAAATTTCCCTAAGAAAATATTAAGTCGAAGATCTTCCACCATTGTGGATGTGCCGGCCCTTCCCAGGGTTGATTGTTCTCAACTGGTTACAGTAGTTCAGTTGCACTGGGAAGATGCAACCATGTCCATTAGGCATTGGATGCTACGGATTAGAGGATGGGTTGTGCTCAATATTTTGGATACAGTGAGGGACTCAATCAGGAATCTAGTTCGTGCAAATGGTGGGTCTGACTTAACTAAGGATTGGAGCAATATTCCGGACACGGTGAAATTCATGAATTAGAGACCAAGTGTTGGATGCACTATGATTAGAGAATCATTAGACAAGAGTTGTCCACTCATCGGTTGACCCATCACCAATAATTGTTAGGTGAGGTGATGAACTAGTTGGTGAGACTGCATCACCCACTAGAAATCACTAATCATGAAGATTTTCACATCTCTACCTAGGGAGTGTAGGGATCTGAGAAAATAGTAAGAGCCTAATTTGTTTAAAAATAAAACCCCTAAACAAATTGGTTAAGTCTGATTACAAAATCTAACTAGAAACTTTTGACTCTCTATACGAAACATGTCTGCATCCAATCCCCTGACCAAAATACTAGACACCCACAAATTGACTGGACCTAATTTCAAAGACTGATTGAGAAACTACAGAATTATTCTGGATTCTGAGAAACTGACTCATGTCTTGGACTAGGACCCACCTGCCATGCCAGCACGTCCGACTGTTGAACAGAGAGCATCTCTGAAAAAGTAAATGGATGACGATAACAAAGCCAGGTATTATATGTTGGGTGCCATGTCTGATGACTTCCAGTGCCAGCATGAGAACATTATGACTACCCACCAAATGTTGGCTCACCTACAAGAGTTATTTGGTGAACAAAGTTGTGCAGCCAAGTATCAAGTCTGCCAAAGATTTTTAAGGCTAAAATGCATGATGGGCAGTCAGTCCAAGATCATTGTTTGACAATGATCAAGGACCTTGAGAAGCTCGGTATCATCTTAGATAAAGATTTTTAGATTGATGTGATCCTTCAGTCCTTGTCCGATGCATATGGTCAGTTCATCATGAACTTCCATATGCATAAGATGCAGTGTACTTTGGTTGAGTTAATGAACATGTTGGTTATGACTGAGCTTTCTTTGAAGAGTTCAAATGGCTCAGTCCTTACTGTGGAGCGAACTTCTTCCAAGAGAAAGTCTTTTGAAAAGAAGAAAAAGTCTGCGAAGAAGCAGAAGGTGGATGGAAAAAGGAAGAAGACAGAACTGAAGAAGAAGGCTACTGAAAAGGGAAATATTTTCACTGCAATTTAGACGGCTATTGAAAATGAAACTGTCCTCAGTACCTGGCCACCCTGAAGAACAAGAAGGATGGTCCTTCTGGAGGTATGCTCGTTATAGAATCTAATCTTATGGTTTCTTCTGCATCCAGTTGGGACTTGACTCTGGTTCTAATGCTCATTTGTGCACTTCTATGCAGGGTCTTGAGGAGAGCAGGAGACTAAAGGATGGGGATATGATCTTATGCATCAGGAATGGAGCAAGAGTCGCTGCTGTGGCCATGGGAACCTACCCTCTGCGATTACCGTTAGGATTAGATTTAGTTCTTAGAGACTGTTATTATGTGCCTGCAGCAAAAAAAAATTTGATTTATGTTTTATATTTAGCACAAGAAGGCTATGTGATTAGCTTTCATAAGGACCATTGTAATATATTTTATGAAAATAATAAAGTTGCAAATGATTTTCTTATTAATGGTCTCTATCAGCTACATATTGATGCATCTGTATTTCATATCGAGCAAAATGTGAATGCCATAGGAATTAAAAGGCCTAGAGATAGTCTAAATGATAGGTATCTGTGGCACCTAAGGCTAGGTCATATAGCGGAAGACAGGGTTAACAAATTGGAGAAATCTGGGCTATTGAGTCCGTTGACTTTCGAGTCATATCTAGTTTGTGAATCATGCCTTCAAGGCAAAATGACCAAGCTTCCTTTTGTGGGACATAGGGAAAGGGCCACAGACCTACTTGCCCTAGTACATACGGATGTGTGCGGCCCATTTGATGTGCCGGCTAGAGGCAACTATGTCTACTTCATTACCTTCACCGATGATATGTTTAGGTACGGGTATGTATTTCTAATGAAACACAAGTCTGAAGCTTTTGAAAAGTTCAAAGAATTCAGGCATGAGGTAGAAAAATAAATAGGAAAGCCCATTAAGGTTCTTCGATCAGATCGAGGAGGTGAATACCTTAGTTAGGAGTTCCTAGACTATCTTAAGTACAATGGCATAGTCTTTCAATGGACTCCATCTAGAATGCCACAACTCAATGGGGTTTCAGAATGGAGAAACCGAATCCTATTAGATATGGTTTGTTCCATGATGAGCTTCACGGACCTCCCTGAGTTTCTTTGGGGACATTATCTCATGACAGCAATATATGTATTGAATAGGGTTTCCTCTAAAATTATTCCTACCACACCGTATGAGATATGGCATGGTAAGAAGCCAAGTCTGAGTCATCTCAGAATTTGGAGTTGTCCGGCTCATGTCAAGAGACAGCAGGCGGACAAGTTAGAGTTCAAGTCTTTTAGAGCTCGGTTCATAGGATATCCTAAAGAGTCATTAGGATACTATTTCTATATTTTGGAAGATCACAATGTGATTGTGAATCGACATGCTATTTTTTTTGAAAAATAGTTTATTCAAGATAGTAGCATCAGAAGAATAGTTAAGCTCAAAGAGAATATCTCCCAAGAGCAATGAGCTAAAGAACCTGAGGAACCAAATCAATTAGAACCAGTCCTAACACAACCTCTTCCACCTCGTAGATCGACTAAGATTTTTCATCCTCTTGAAAGATACTTAGGTACTATACAAGAGGAAGTAGAGAAAATATTCCTCACAAAAAATTGGGCTCATGGTGATGACCCCAAGACCTATGATGAGGCGATATCAGATATCGACTCTGAGAAATGGTTAGAGGCAATGAGATCAGAAATTGACTCGATGCACTCAAACCAAGTCTGGACCTTCGTAGATCTATCTGAAGGTCTTGTACCTATTAGGTGTAAATAGATCTTTAAGAGAAAGATAGGTGCAGATGGGAATGTAGAGACATTCAAGGCTAGGCTCGTAGCGAAAGATTATAGTCAACGCGAAGGCATTAACTATCAGGATATCTTTTCGCCCGTAGCCATGCTAAAATCCATCTGCACATTGCTTGCTGTTGCAGCCTATTTCGATTATGAAATATGGCAGATGGACATGAAAATGGCATTTTTAAATGGATATCTTGAGGAAGATATCTATATGGAACATCCGCTTGGTTTCACATCCAGTGATAATGATCACAAGGTCTGCAAGCTGCAAAGATCCATTTATGGACTTAAGCAAGCATCTCGGAGCTGGAATACTCATTTCAATGATGTGATCAAAATATTTAGTTTCATCAAGAACGAGGAGTAACCATTTGTGTTCAAGAAGGTCAGTGGGAGTGCAATTGTCTTCCTCGTACTGTACGTAGATAACATCCTCCTAATTAAAAATGATATTTTCATGTTGACCTCAGTCAAAATATGATTGTCTAAGGAGTTCTCTATGGAAGATCTAGGAGAAGCATCCTTTATACTGGGTATTAAGGTCTATAGAGATAGACCAAATAGGATGCTGAGACTTTCACAGAAGATGTATATAGAGGAGGTGCTAAAAAGGTTTAGCATGGAAAACTCCAAAAGAAGATTAGTACCTTTTAGACATGGCATTCATCTCTTCAAGAAGATGTGCCCTAGCATACTTGAGGAGATTGAACGCATGAGCAAGATTCCTTATGCTTTGGCAATAGGAAGCCTCATGTATGCCATGCTATGTACATGACTTGATATAGCTCATGCTGTGAGTGTCACAAGCAGATATCAGGCGAATTCAGGCGAAGAGCACTGGACTTCTCTGAAATGTATCCTTAAGTACTTGAGAAGGACTAAAGATATATTTCTAGTCTTTGGGAATGAAGAACTCCAGGTTCAGGGATTTACAGACTCAGACTTTATGTCTAATATAGATGATCGAAAGTTGACATCTGAGAGTCTGTTCATTTGCAATGGTGGTGCAGTTAGCTGGAAGAGTTCCAAGCAGACGGTGATTGCTGATTCCATCATGGAGGCAGAGTATATTGCTGCATCGAAAGCTGTGAAGGAGGCATTCTGGTACAAGAAGTTTGCCGCAGAGCTTGGAGTGATGTCATCAGATGCCATCCCTCTTTACTGTGACAATAATGATGCCATAGGCCTAGCTAAGGAGCCAAAGTCTCACCAGAAGTCCAAGCATATCGAGCTGCGGTTCCATCTGATCCGTGAATACCTCGAAAAGGATTATGTTGAGGTTAAGAGAGTCGACTTCACAGACAATGTGGCAGACCCACTGACAAAGCCATTCGGCCAGTAGAAGATCGAAGCCCACCTTGAAAAGATGGGACTTAGATATGTAGTCAATTGGCATTAGGTCAAGTGGGAGTTTGTTAGATGTGTGCCCTAAATGCCAGATTGGCTGACACATTCTTGTACAAATGTAAGGGTAAAATTATAATTTTGACTATAAATGAATAAAAGAGTTACTCTTCTATCACATTGTGTACATTATGTCTGTGATACATCCTTTGAGTTAGTAGAAATGTTAATTCATATTTTCAAGAGTTGAAAATTTAAGGCATGAATTTACATAACTAACTCATAAACAGCTCCTGACCATAGGATCATCACGAGGATGGTGATCGATCCAGAAGGTTGGTGTACGATCACTTTCTTAAGGTAGATGTGTCTTGAGTCTACGATGTGAAGACATCGAAGCGAGAGTATAGGTATTCGTTGAGAACGAGAGTACTGAGCGTGACCATATCGAGCGGTCATAAGGAAGTCTACCTTCTCGTCGATGACTAGATCGATGCTGCAGCTGTGTGTCTTGTTCTTTGACTTGAGGTACATCGATAGTTCATCTTGAGTGTGTTATAGTTTGACTACACCATAACTTGATCTTCTAGCCATTCAAAATCCTGAGGTGTATGTTGGCTGTAGCATATTCATTGTAGGAACCAGATTGCACCAAGATGGGATCTATCAACCTCGGTAGATGAGAGGAGTAGTCCTATGATGATCGAAAGATTGAGTCCTTAAGCTCATGGCCATGGCAGAGTGAAATAATGAAAAAGAGTTTTTCATTAAGATTTCACATCGGACTTGGATCGATCGATTGATTCATATGACTGATGTTGGGTTTGACGAGTTCACCTTAATCCTAATTCAATCGGGACTCATGATAGAAGAACTCAATCACACAGGTAGCTGCACTGAGAGGTTCATCTTCATTTCTGATGAGTTACCACCATATACTGCTAGGTATCACTGGTGGATTTTGGGAGCAATTAGAATGATCTTGATGATCGATCATTCTAATTGTCTGAATCAAAAGAGTTATGGTCCATCGAAAGGAGTTTCGATGATGTCGATGATGAGATCATGACATGTCTCATTACCATACGAAAATGAACCTAACTGGGTCACACAAATAAGAGTTAGGGTCTGGATGTCATCAATTGAGCTAGCCTAGTTCGATTGATTTGGATTAAATCCAATTAGGTTCAAGAAAATCGTGCTAGCACACGATTAAGCCTAACTTTCTCCTCATGCAATCTTTTTCATCTCAACTGAGCCAAATGTGATTTGACTCACCCAAAGAACCTTGAGAAGATTTCTCTGAGTCTGACTGGAGCCAGTCCAGCTCAGAAAAGTCTTATCTTAATTCATGAGATGAATTTAAGACAACACTTGCTAACTCCTGTTACCTGCCATTTCTGTTTTAGGACATCGGTCAAACGTTGACTTATGGATCTTAAACTGAAGGCCACTTGGCAAGAGTTTATTGAAAAGTTTTTGTGGAGTGTTCACCTACTAAATTAGGCCTCAAAGTGGGCACCAAGATCAGATTGGGCGTGCACCCCAAGTGGATAAGGATAGAGTCCCATGAGATGTGGACTCTGATCCCTTGATCGACTTGGACTGTGGGGCACCAATCTCACTGTGCTTATCCAGTGTTGGTGCCAACAATGGTGGAATTGAGGGAATTTTTATTTGATATGATCAAATGACATCACTCCATCAATCAAAATTTTTTCAAAATTAATTAAAATTTTTTGATTGGTCGAATGATGTGGCACTGCATGGCGCAGCAGGGTCTATTTAAACCCTATCTGCGCCTAAGGTTTAGAGATTCTGCTCAATACCCAGCAAAAATGAGATTCCCCTCCACTTCTCTACATCCCCTCTGCTCCTCTCTCTTTCCTCTTCACGTCCAAGAAGTTGGACATCCATCTGGTGCTTGTCCAAGGTGTGGTGGCTCTCTGAACAGAAGGCTGCAGAGATTTATCGAGAAGCTGCTACTCCAGCTTCAGAAGATCTTTTGAAGATCTTCCAGATTAGATCCAGATATAATTTTTGGAGCAGAGATTCGCAAGGAGAAGCCAATCTAGATCCTGCTTGAGTGGATACTGGTAGAGGCCAGATGACTGAATGGCTATTTTTGAACCTCGGGCATTGCTGTGATCATCTGTAGGGTAATATAGTTACCCTAGAGGTATTCCTCTAATCCTCAAGTTTTAGATTTAATTTTAGATTAAATATTAGATAATAAAAATTAGATCTAATAGATCTTAGATCTGAAATA
Organism: Elaeis guineensis; assembly: GCF_000442705.2. Lineage (NCBI taxonomy): Eukaryota > Viridiplantae > Streptophyta > Magnoliopsida > Arecales > Arecaceae > Elaeis > Elaeis guineensis. The sequence continues at coordinate 99,391,356 of NC_025997.2, read as the reverse complement.
AAGTAGGATAATTTTAAAAAAAATATTTCGCCCCAGATCTCATTAGATCTGGAAGATCCTACAAGGAAAAAGATGGTTTTCCCTTCAGCAACATGTTTAGAGAAATATTGGACAAGAGTTGTCCACTCATCGACTGACCCATCATTAATAACTGTTAGATATGGTAATGAGCCAATCGATGAGACTGCATCACCCACTAGAAATTTTTGATCACAAAGATTTTTGTTTCTCTACTCAAGAAGTATGGGGATCCAAAAAAATAATGAGAGCCTTAATTTATTTTGAAAATAAATTTTTTAAAATAAATTAATTAAGTCAATTACAAAATCTAACTAAAAATTTTGACTCTCTATAGGAACAATGTCTGCTTCCAATCTTCTAGCTAGAATCCTTGAGACTAATAGATTGATCGAATTGGATTTTAAGGATTGGCTCTAAAACTTGAAAATTATTTTGAGTTCTAAGAAATTGACCTATATCCTTGATCAGGACCTTCCTCCTCTTCCAGCTCATCCGACCATTGATCAAAGAGCATCTCAAGAGAAGTGGTTGGACAATGACAATAAGGTTAGGTGCTATATATTGGCATCAATGTCTAACGAATTGCAATGCCAACATAAGGACATGAGGACTGCCCAACAAATGCTAGCTTATCAGCAAGAGTTGCATGGTGAGCAGAGTCGCGTAGCTCACTACGAAGCATCCAAGTGACTCTTCAAAGTGAAGATGCGTGATGGGCAGTCGGTCCACGATTATTGTTTGATAATGATCAAGGACCTTAAGGAGCTTGAGAAGCTCGAGATGTCCATGGATAAGGATTTGTAGATTAACCCCATTCTGCAGTCTTTGACTGATTCATATGGGCAGTTCATTATAAACTTTCATATGAATAAGATCCAGTGCACCTTGGCCAAGCTTATGAATATGTTGGTCGCTACTAAGGAAATCTTGAACAATTCAAGAAGCTCTGTACTTGCTGTGGAGTGGACTTCTTTCAAGAGAAAGTCTACTGGGATGAAGAAAAAATCTATGAAGAAATAGAAAGTAGAGGGCAAGAAGAGAGAGAAGAAGGTGGTTCTGAAAAAGAAAGCCATCGAGAAGGAAAAATATTTCCACTATAACACTAACGGCCATTAGAAGTGGAATTATCTTGCTTACCTGACGACACTGAAGAACAAGAGGGAAGGTGGACCTTCTGAAGGTATGCTCATCATAGAAACAAACCTAATGATTTCTTCTGTATCCAATTGGATGCTTGAATCTAGATCTAGTGCTCACTTATGCACTTCTTTATAGGGTCTTGAGGATAGCAGGAGGCTGGGGGATGGTGAAATGTGTTGGAAAATATATCCTAAAGTCAATTATCTGACGATTGTGCTAATTATAAATGTATATGAATGGATCAATAATAAAAGTTATTTGATTTTTTTCATCACAAGATTACATCTTCTAACGAACTCCTATGTTATGATGAAGTCCTTAGGACTACTTTCATCGATAAAAGAGGATTTATCGCATAGTCCTTAAATTGGTTCGTGACCAAACGATATACTATTACTAGGACGATAGCGATATTAAGTGTAGGTCATTGTGCGCTATATACGTTGGTTATCCTTGTAACCAAATAGTATGGAGACACTAGTATGGCATGTAGATGAGATGTAGAAGTAAATCATCACTGAACATGACTAACTATGGAGTATTCTACTGTCAAGGATAGCTCACAAAGGGTATGCGTATAAGTGTCCCTCTGACCTGAGATCATCACGGTGACTTGCAAGTAACTCACTGTACCTTGATGCCGGACTAACTAAGTTTCTAATTCAGTGATGGAAGGTTTCTGGGTGCAATTAAGTATTTGTCAATTTGGTGCATGAGTCAAGATGGGATTGGCCCCTCCAAATTAGAAGGAGTCAACGTATCAATATATTTCAATTTAGCAAAACCTGAGCTTGGGTAATCTATGTGATGGATTTGAAAAAGATTGAAATACAATATGAATAATTTATCTAGGATTGACAGTTAAATTTTAGGTCATCCTCGAGCATTACAGTCAAAGGGATAAATTATACAATAACCATACGTCAATAAGTTCTTGAATGTTGCTTCACCTTCATTCGACCTATCCGAACGTCGGGTCACCATTATTAGATGGTTATATCGATTGGTTCAAAAAGTTATTCCTGTGCTATCAGCTTAGCTTCAAACTTATGGGATCATACTCAAAAGAAGTTTCTGATTGATCATGTGGCTGATCAACGATTGAGAATCATTCAAGGGCTTAATTGTTAATTCAATTGATGGTTAACCTTATGTAAAAGTTGTAATAAATTAATTCATCAAGTCTTAGTGAATTAATGAAGGATTAATTAGAAATTAGATTGTTGATTAGCTCAATTTAATTGAGCAAAGAAGAATAAATAAAATCTAATTGAATTTGATTCAATTAGGTTTGACTCGATTAGGTTATGAGATGACCTAATCACTAACCTAATCGCTAAGGGAGAATTATCCCTGATTTGATCAGAACTTTGGTTCAATCAATTTTTAATTTGATTAAAATTTGATTAAAAATTTATAAATTTAATTAGATTGAGTTTAATATATTTTATTTAGGCTAAACCAGATGTGATTTGATTTGGATTCAAATAAGAAAATTAAGAGTCCTTATTGGAATGGGACTCTTCTCCCATGCGCCTCCCATTTTGACATCATATATCCTCACACACATATAGTTTTTGCATGAGATTTTTTCCACACCAAAGAGTTCTTTCCCATCTCTATCTCACATCCAAATTTGGGTAGGATCAGGTTTTAAATGTTATGTTCAAATTTGATTTGAAATAGGATACCATATAGATAATGTTTGACATTATCTCTAAGACCTTGCTGCCAACTTATTTTTTTCTTCTTATATGTGTGATATTTTAATGAGATTTTTTGTGAAAAATTATTTGAAGAATTGATTTACTATGAAAAAATATAGGAAGGGACGTCCCATATTTCTTTGGTATGTTTTGGTATGAATTTTTGAGTAGGGGTCACCCCACCTCCTTACATATTGAAATAAAAGGAGTTTTTTTTCATTCTTGTATGTGTAAGAGACTTGAGAGAGAGACCTTCAATTGAGAGGGGTCTTGGGTGTGGTTTCATGGCATGAAAGAAGAGGAGAGTCCTCTTCTCTTGGGGTGTGCGCAAAAATCAGGATTCTAGGATTTTGGTCCTCAGGGTTTGGAAAGAAAGAAAAAATTAAAAAAAAAATATTTTCTTCTCTATCCTTCTTTCACCTCTTCATCTCCTCTAGAAGTCGATCTTCAACTTCTATAAAGATTTTAGAGATTTAAGAAAAGGATCCAGATTAGCCAAGAAGAAGATCTTCACCCGAGCTAGCACTCCCGAAAAGATCAATCAGATCGGGACTTCGAGTGAATTTTCTATAGAAGTCGGATGCATATGTGGCTATGATCAATTAGAAAAGATCTTTTTCATCATATCTCTTAGTACTAGTGATCATCAATCCATACAAAGGTATCAAGTTCTGAACTCAGATTAGAAGTAGATGTTACTACTGCTCACATGCAAAATGCTGATTCTATCTTCAGTATTTTTCAAATTTTATATGCAACATGTTATATCATAGATCCTAGAAAAGGTTAATTTGATGATTAGATCATATATATATTAAATTAATTTGATTAATCTAATTATCTTTTACTATAATTTATTTAAAAAATTTCAAAATACATGCATGAAATTGCCTACGATCTCCAACAGTGATATCAGAGCCTAGAATCGTTATGACATGTTATATGTGTATATTAAATTAAAAATTTAATTTTATTTAGATTTGATATGTAATATTTTAGATCTAAATTTAATTAATGATTGATCACATAAACTGATATAAGGTTATCCTGTTGTAAGGTTTATCCCTTACAGTGAAAAGGTTGTCCTAGTTTGTGCTAATCTTTGATAAAATCTAATTTTATGTCATGCATATGATGTTTATAATCTGGTTTAGATATGATCTAAAATTAAAATCAGATCTGATATAATTTAGATGAGATCTAAATTCATATATATATGATATGTGATTAGATTAGATGATCTGATTAGCAAGTACTTGGATTGGATTGATCATCAGGCCATCCAATCATAGGAGCAAGAAGAGTTTAAAAGTCTTCTCTTTTTATTTAATGGGGTACTCTTATGGCATGTAGGGGTACCATGTGATTAGATCCCATGAAGAAGAATGGGAAAGAAGGAACTTATTTTTCTACAAAATCTCAGATCTTGAAACTCTAGGTTTGTTGTATGTGATACAAAGTTGTATGAAAAATAAAATATCTAATCTATATGATTAAAATTGTTTGAATCATGAGAAAATAAAATCTCAAATCATAAATTTTTAGATTTGATCTAAAAGTGTTATGATTAATTTTATTTTAGTAGTATGCAAGAATTTTCAGATCTGAAACTTCTCAAATCGTGCTTACACAATTATTGAGCTGACCCAGTTTTGAATTGAGTTGACCCAGTCTCTTTGTGTAGCTGGCTCAATATTGATTGAGTTGATCCAGTTTTAGAATAAAAAATCTTTGCATAATATTTATTATAAATTATTTATAAAATAAAAAAATAAAATTATTTTAAACCTAAATCTAAACCTATGTTAATGCTAAAACTTAATTGAGAATTAAGTATAGAATCAATTAGATCTAGAATTATGATTTAAGATCTAATGACATTGCATAAAATATAGGGGCATGGGTTAGTTTAAATCAGGTATTTTTAATTGAGTTAGACCTAAGATTAGAATCAAAAAATTAATTGATCATATAGAGAAATTGATTAAGTCTAATCAAATATTGAATTAGATTAATCAAGATTTCTTTAAGACAATAGTTGTAAATGGTTAATTCCATATCTTTGATTAGACCAAATGGATCTTGATTGTGGCTCAGTGGTTGAATCCAAATCTTTAGATTGGTCAAATCGAAACTATTAACTAATTGGTGTCTAAGATAAGTTTGGCATTTCGATTGATGATTTTTAATTGGGAGTGGCTCATCTGGCCATTTTGATGGTATCTAAGGCAAGCTTAGCAGACCCTCCCATCGATCTCACTTACTTGATCAATTTGATAGATTATGTCTTGATTAGATCACTAAGTGATTCAAGTTGGCCCATGTCATTAAGGTTGATCAATGTAACTGATCTAGGTGCCATTTCAACCAACATGACCCTAATCCAATTCAATGACTTAGTGAAGTCAGTGGGAGGATTGTTGTTTACTGATTGATCTCTTCTCTTTTCTTAATTTATAAATTAAAATTTCTAAATTATTAGGTCCATAAAAATGAGCTAGTTATGAGGATAACTAGATCATAGCCTCTCATTAAGGTGAATGCTAAAGGATCCATTATTTTTGATTGACATTGCAGGTGCCATCCATCTGGTGTTCTCTCTGAATGATAAAATTATTATTCATCATATGTTGACTCTATTGTACTATTTGATGAATGGTTGGATTGATCGAGCCATCTTCAGGTCTGATCATTCATTAATTAGAATCATTGAGTAGGTTCATGTTAATGGTTTCACCTAACCGAAACTTTCAGTAGAGGCCCATCACCTATTTAAATAAAATATGAGACTAAATTAATTACTAAAAATTATTTAGAGAAATAATTGGTTGAGAACCTACCCATAGGTGCATATGGGTTGATCGAGCCATCTTCGAGCCTATATACAGTCTGTGTGGATTCTAATACCCGCTAAAGAATTAAGGTAATTTTTTAGATTGGAGGTAGAGGCTATCGATTCAAATAAAATAATGGAAGAACCTTTACACTAAAGTCCAAGTCTTTAGACTTTATCAACTCATAAATATTGAGGTATTGTGTTTTCCTTTTAGTTATGGCTAGATGTCTATTGCTCCATTTACTATTTGATAGTGACTTATTTACGGGACCCAACTTCGATAGATGGTATCGAAAGTTGCAAATAGTTCTAGAGTATGAATGAATCTTACATATGATTATGGATCCAGCACCTGAAGTTTCCACATCCAACACATATATGCAATCAAAGGCACTTATCAGAAGTGGCCAAATGATTGTATCACCATGTATTATGTTTTGAGAGCAGCAAAGAACATGATTTTAGTTGTAAATTCATTGATGCTCAGTGGGAGAAAATCCTTCAAATATTGAAGGAATTCTTTTTGCACCTCTGAAGATGTGTCTTCAATGGGGCAACAATTCTTTGAGAAAGAAAAAAAAAGAAGGTACAAAAGAGTTATTCTTGAGCTAATGAGTTTGAACTGACAAAAAAGTCTAAGATTAACTTAATCTGATAGAGTCTCTTGATCCGAACAGGCTAAAGAAGAGAAATCAGTAAAGGGTTGCTAGACAAGGTACTTGTATGATAACACCTTATGATTTCTCTATCTATAATACTACTACCTCGGTATTGGATATCGAAAGTCCATACAAATTATTACAACGACTTCAGGTTAGTAGAAAGATTGAAAATAGCAAGTGGTTCCTGAATATTGGAGATGGAAGTCATGTTTCAATCCTGATTTTAGGAATCATCGAGCTTATTTTCAATTCTACCAATATCATTTTAGTGATTGTCACTATTGTCTAATGATTTTTGTGATATCATTGTAAATGATATCAAAATTATGTGGACAACTGAGAAATGGCACTTATGAATAATCATAGCCTGTTAGTATATAGTACACAACAATCAAACTCTTAAAGTAGATTATGTCCTAGAAGACTATCTTTGGCAGTTTAGGCTCGATCATTAAGAATAGGATCAATAGGATAATTCTTAAAGTCAATGATTGTAAATTATTGTTAATCTGTCAATCCTATCTCTTTAGTAAGATGATCAAATCACCTTTTGCTGAAAAAGGTGAATAAGCCAATGATGTTTTGAGTCTACGAACATATTTATCATAAATTTAGATTATTTAAAATATTTAAATAATTTTTTAATAAGATAGAGAAACAAACTGAGAAGAATATTGAAACTCTTCGGTCAGACCAAAGAGGAGAATTTTTTTCTAGTGAGTTTTTGACATATCTAGAAGAGAATAAGATTCTCTCTTATTGGAATCAACTTTGTTAGATATAGTTCAATCCATGATGGGGTTTACAAGTCTGTCAGTCTCCTTTTAGGGTTATGCTCTTAAGACTCTTATTATGTTCTGAGTTGGATTCTGAATTTATTAGTCACAATAACTCCATATGAGATATGGACTAGGTGTAAGCTGATACTTTCTTACCTTGAGATTTGAGAGTGTTCAGTTTATGTCAAGCATTTGCAAATCGATTAGCTTGGATCCTGATCTTATATGTATTATTTTGTAGGATATTCTAAAGAATCTAGGGGATATAACTTCTACCATGCTAAAGAATAAGAGTTATTCAGCATTCTTTTTAGAAAAGGAGTATCTTGGTGAAAAACTAATGCCTTTAATGTGAAACTTATGAAGTTCAATAAGTAGAAGAACCGACACAATCTAGTAAACTCATAGAATCAGATTTGATTAGATCAAATCCAAAACCCATTGTAGAGGCACCATTAAGGAGATTCGGTAGAGTACCTCATCCATCAGATAGATACTTCGATTTTTAGTTTCGGGATGTGATCCTGTTGAACTCGATGAGAACAATAAGGATTTGCTCACCTACATAGATGCCATACAGAGGTTTGACTCTGATTAGTTGCTTGGAGCCATAGAGTCTGAAATGAAGTCCATAATGATTAATGGTGTATGGACACTCGTTGATTCACTCAAAAAGGTAAAGCCTATAGGGTGTAAGTGGATCTTCAATAGGATCAGAGTAGTGCAGATGAGAATGTGGAGACCTACAAAGCTCGTCTGGTTGCCTAAAGATATTGTCAATATTATGGTATTGACCATAATGAGATATTTTCTCCTAAGATAATGCTAAATATTTCAGAGTTGGAACATATATTTTGATAAGTGATCAAAATGCATGGCTTCGTTGAGAATGAAGAAAAACTCTGCAAATACAAATGGGTTAATAGTTCTATAAGTTTATTTCTTATTTTGTATGTAAATAAAATTTTTTTAATCAAAAATGATATTTCTTATATTATAGTAAATAAAGATTTCATTGTTATTATTATTCTCCATAAAGGACTTTGAGAAAAATATCTCTCATCCTAAAGATGAAGATCTATAGAGATAGATCTAAGAGGCTGCTTGAGTTTTTTCAGTCCAACATATATAGAGTATTTATGAGTAGAATTTGTTCTATCATGTACATCATATATGAAATCGAATATGGTATACTCACTAAGGTAGTGAGTGGATATTTACAAGATCTAGGTGAGAATCACTGGAAGGTCATCTTTAGGTATTTGAGAAATATTAAGGACCGATGACTCGGTTATGGAGAATTTGACTTAAAATTATGAAATTTGATTTTAACTTTTAGTTAGATATAATAATAGCAAGAACATGTTGGAATACATCTTTATCCTAAATAATGAAGCAATCTACTGGAAAAGTTCCAAGCAGGACAATATAGCCAAATTCAAATTGCAAGGCAGAATGTATTGCAGCATTCGATGCTTGCAAGGAAGCTATGTGATTGTACAGGTTCACTAGCAAACTAGGAGTGGCACTCTTTGATGATGGTCCTGTTGTATTGTACAGCACCGGAGCCATAGCTCGTGCCAAGGAGCTGAAGTTTCATTAGCTTATGAAGCATTTTGTATCGCTACCACCTTATTCAAAAAATCTGTTAAGGTGACATCAATCTTTAGAAGATCGATAGAAAGCAGAACTTGACCAACCCATTTATTAAAGCCTTGGTATGTAGGAGTTCTGAGATAATAAATTGAAGATGGGTATACGATACTATATTGATTAGCTTTAGTCCAAGTGAAAGTTGTTAGGAAATGTATCCTAAAGCCAATCATTTGATGATTGTACTAATTATAAATATTTATGAATTGATCAATAATAAAAATTATTTGATCTTTTTCATCATAAGATTACATCTTCTAACAAACTCCTATATTGTGATGAAGTCCTTAGAACTACTTTGATCGATAAAGAATGATTTATTGTGTAGTCCTTAAATTGGTTCGTGACCAAACGATACGCTATTACTAGGACGATAGCGATATTAAGTGTAGATCATTGTGTGCCATATACGTTGTTTGTCCTTGTAACCAAATGGTGTGAAGACACTGATATGGCATATAGGTGAGATATAGGAGTACATCGTCATTGAATGTGATCAACTGTGGAGCACTCTGCTATCAAGGATAGCTCGCAAAGGATATGGGTATAAGTGTTCCTTCGATCTGAGATCACCATGGTGACTTGCAAGCAACTCACTATACTTTGGTGCCAAACTAACTAAGTTTCTAATTCAATGATGGAAGGTTTCTGAGTATAGTTAAGTACTTGTCAAGTCGGTGCATGAGTCAAGATGAGATTGACCCCTCCGAATTAGTAGGAGTTAATGTACCAATGTATTTCAATTTAGCAAAACCTGAGCTTGGATAATCTATGTGATGGATTTAAAAAAAAATTAAAATATAATATGGATGACTTATCTAGGATTGACAGTTAAATCTTAGGTCGTCCTCGAGTACTAGGGTCAAAGGGATAAATTATACAGTAACCATACGTCAATAGGTTCTTGAATGTTGCTTCACCTTCATTCGACCTATCCAGACATCGGGTCTCCATTGCTAGATGGTTACATCGATTGGTTCAAAAAGTTATTTTTGTGCTATCGACTTAGGTTCAAACCTATAGGGTCACACTCAAAAGAAGTTTCTGACTGATCATGTGGCTGATCAATGATAGAGAATCATTCAAGAGCTTAATCATCAATTCGATTGATGGTTAACCTTATGTAAAAGTTATAATAAATTAATTCACCAAGTGTTAGTGAATTAATGAAAGATTAATTAATAATTATATTGCTGATTAGCTCAATTCGATTGAGCAAAGAGGATTAAATAAAATCTAATTGAATTAGATTTAATTAGGTTTGTCCCAATTAGGTTATGAGATGATCTAATCGCTAAAGAAGAATTATCTCTGATTTGATCAGGACTTTAATTCAATCAATTTCTAATTTAATTGTAATTTGATTAAAAATTTATGAACCTAATTAGATTGAATTTCATATATTTTATTTGGACTAAACCAGATGTGATTTGATTTGAATTTAAATAAAAAAATTAAGAGTCCTTATTGGAATAGGACTCTTCTACCATGCGTCTCTCAATTTGATGCCATATATCCTCATGCACAAATAGTAAATTAAGAGTCCTTATTGGAATAGGACTCTTCTCCCATACACCTCCCAATTTGATGCCATATATCCTTATGCACAAATAGTTTTTGCATGAGATTTTTTTCATACCAAAGAGTCCTTTCACTTCTCTATCTCATATCCAAATTTGGGTAGGATCAGGTTTTAAATGGTATGTTCAAATCTTATTTGAAAAAAGATATCATATAGATAATATTTGACATTATCTCTAAGACCTTACCACCAACTTATTTTTTTCTCCTTATATGTGTGACATTTTGAGAAGATTTTTTATGAAAAATTATCTAGAGAACTAATTTACTATAAAAAAATATGAGAAAAGGCATCCCATATTTTTTTGATATGTTTTGGTATGAATTTTTTAGTAGGGGTGACAACACATCAAGAGTCCATGATCTTTAGGACTCTTCACCCCACCTCCTTACATGTTGAAATAAAAGAAGTTTTATTTCATTCTTGTGCATGTATGAGACCTGAGAGAGAGGCCTTCACATTGAGAGGGGTCTTGGGCATGGTTTCATGATGTGAGAGAAGAGGAGAGTCCTCTTCTCTTGGAGTGTGCGCAAAAATCAAGATTCTAGGGTTTTGGTCCTCAGGGTTTGGGAAGAAAAAAAAAATATTATTTTTCTCTCTATCTTTCTTTCAGCTCTTCATCTCCTCTAGAATTCTATCTTCAACCTTTGAAAATATTTTAAAAATTTGAAGAAAGGATCCAAATCAATCAAGAAGAAGATCTTCACGTGAGCTAGCATTTTCGAGAAGACCGATCAGATCGAAGCTTCGAGTAGATTTTTCGTAGAGACTGGATGCATGTGCGGCTATGAGAAATTAGCAAAGATCTTCTTCAGCATGTCTCTCAGTAGCGGCAATCATCGATCCATGCAAAGGTATTGAGTTCTGAATTCAGATTAGAAGTAGATGTGATCTACTGCTCACATGCATGCATGCTGATTTTATCTTCAGTATTTTTTAGATTTTATATACAATATATTATGTCATAAATTCTAGAGTAGATTGATTTGATGATTAAATCATATACATATTTGATTAATTTGATTAATATAATTATCTTCCACTATAATTTATTCAAAAAAAAAATTAAATACATGCATAAAATCACCTACATTCTCCAACAAAATAATCCTATGTATTGGGAATGAACCACAAGTTGCTACCATAGCCATAGAAATGTACCCTCTGTGATTACTGTCGGAGAATATATTATTAAGAGACTGTTACTTTGTACCTACTATGAGTAGGAATCTAATTTCTATCTCTTGCTTAATGCAAGAAGATTATGTAATTAGTTTCTTTAAGGATCACTGTAATATTTAATTGAAAAATAATAAAATTAGAAGTGGTTTCCTTATCAATGATCACTTTTAGTTACATGTAGATGTTTCTGTAAATTATGTCCAGCAAAATATGAATGCCATAGGTTCTAAACATCCTAGAGATAACGTAAATGAAAAGTATTTATGGCACCTAAGGATATGTCACATTGGAGAAGGTAGGGTTAATAGATTGGAGAAAATCAAACTGTTGGATCTGTTGACTTTCGAGTCATATCCGATCTGTGAATCATACATTCAGAAAAAAATAACCAAGCTGTCCTTTGTAGGACATGGAAAAAGGACCATAAGATATTCACTTTGGTGCATTCTGATGTCCACGACCCATTCGATGTGCCGGTCAGAGGAGATTTTCTCTACTTTATTATCTTTATTGATGATTTTTTATGATATAGGTATGTGTATCTTATTAATCACAAATCTAAAGCTTTTAAAAAATTTAAAGAATTCAGACATAAAGTGGAGAAATAAATAGGAAAGTCCCTTAAGGTTCTTCGATCAGGTCAAGGAGGTGAATATCTTAGTGAAAAATTTCTAGATTATCTCAACAAACATGACATAGTCTCATAATGGACTCCATCTGAAATGCCTCAACTCAATGAGGATTCAGAACAAAGAAATCAAACCTTATTAGACATGGTCCGTTCCATGATGAGCTTCACAGTCGTTCCTATTTTTTTTTAGAGATATTATCTTTTGACTATCATTTATATGCTGAATAGAGTTCCATCTCAAGATTTGGGATTGTCCGGCCCATGTCAAATGACAACAAATGGATAAGTTAGAAACCAAGTCCCTTAGAGCTTATTTTATTGGATATCCTAAGGAGTCATTAGGATATTATTTCTATCTTTTGGAAGACCATAATGTGATTGTGTCATGCCCTCGATCTAAGTTTGTGAGTCCGAGGTCATGGCAACCGCCGCATACTTATGAAGAACTCTCTCCACAATATGCAAGGCATCACATCACGATATCAATGCATCACAATGGAATAAATTCAAATAATTATTATTCAACTTTAATTCAAATAGTTAAATCAAATATCTTATATCCAATAAAGTTTTACTAACAATAAAATAATAGATCTAATTTTAATGAAGTTGACAATGTTAAATCTTACCTCTAAAAGCTCTATCCCAACATTATTATCCATGCTCGTAATTAATTATCTGAATCTGAAAAATAAAAAAAAAGATAATGAACTAGACAGTTCAGTAAGTAACAAATATCTCAATTAGATATTTTAAATAATTACATAATTTTTAAGAATAATACGATGAATAAACATAAAAATATATTTCATGCTAATTCAATATAAATCCAATCTTTTCAAATATTTATATACAATAATATCATAAATTCGATTCGAATCAAAATGCTCATAAATCAACAGCCTTGACTATGATCAATGTTTAACCCCCATTAGTGAGGTCCACTAAATACTAGCACACAACCCCCACTGGCAGAGTCTATTGAATACCAGCACACAACCCCCACTGGTAGGGTCTATTGAATACCAGCACACAACCCCCACTGGTAGGATCCATTGAATACCTATGTACAACCCCCACTGGCAGGATCCATTGAATACCAATGTATAATCTCTATTGGCGGGGCCCACTAAAATATAGTTAGACGAGAGCATAAATCCGACCTATATCAAAATACTTTTGTATGATAACATATAATAATATCTACTGAACGTATGCATAATTAATAAACCATAGCATTTCAGAATCACTTTTCGTTCAAAATATAATTTTATAAATCATGCATAATTTTAAAGAATAATTATTTACTTTTAAAATAAATATAAAATATCTCAAGAAGATGGTTCATTACCTATCTTTCACAGACCACTGAATGAACAGATTGATTAACCTTTAGGAGATTCTTCGCTGCCTATTATTCAAAATTATATTTTTATATTAATTTTAATTTAAAATTAGATCTAAATAAATCTTAAATCAAAACTCCTCTTAAGATCGGATCCTTCACTAAGCTCGATCAAAATCATCAAAGGAAACCTTTCACTATGGTAGTCTTAGAAAGATAACTTTGAGAGAGAGAAATCCATCAAGAGAGAAATAATCTAGAGAGAGAAAGTAAGGTTTTGATTGAAGAAGGAGAGAGAAGAGAGATAAACTCTCTCTCATATTTTTTTTATTTATATTATTATTATTTTTTATTTATTTTTTTTCTTTTTCTTTTCTTTCTTTTCTACACGGGAGAGAGGACCCACATCCTCTTTTCGTTCCTTTTCTTTCTTCACAGAATAGGGGATCTCTTGCTCCCCCTTGTTCCTGATGAAGATATCCTCCCCCCAGCCAACCATCACTCCGACCGATGGGACAGTCCCCAACGATGCCCTACCAACTAGTTTCGATGACCAGTGTGTTGGGAATAGTATCCCAAAGCCAATCGTCAGCCTATTGACGGTTGTGCTCATTTTTGTATTTGTACATGAATTATGAATTAATTAAAATTATTTTGATATTTTTCATGACAAAATATTTCATCTTCTAATGAACTCTTATGTTGTGGTGAAGTTCTTAGGACTATTTAGACTCGACAAAGGAGAATTTGTTGTTTAGTCCTTAAATCTGTTCGCGATCAAATGGTACATTGTTACCAAAGATGACAACGTTTATCAAGCATAGGTCATTGTGTGCCATATAGGTTGGTTGTCCTCTTAACCAATGAGTGTGGAGACACTGGTATGGCATACAGGTGAGATGTAAGGGTACATCTGCACTGAACGTGACCGACTCCGGAGCTATTTCTGCTGTCAAGATTTACTCCGATGGAATATGGATATAAATATCACTCCGACCTGAGACCGCTATGGTGACTTGCAAGCAACTCACTGCACTTAGGCACTGGACTACTTGAATTTTTAATTCAGTGACGGAAGGCTGCTGGGTGTAGTCAAGTACTTGACTTGTCGGTGCGTGTGTCAAGATGGGATTGGCCACTCCAGTTTAGGAGCTGTGTACAGTCATGTTTCAATTTAGCAAAACCTTAGCCAGGGTAGTCCTTGTGAGGAGTCACAAGACTGTTTGAGTTGAGCACGATTCGGATGATCTGATCAGGGTTGATAGTTTAACCCTGAGTCATCCTAAACACAGAGGTCAAAAGGATGAATTATATAGTAACCATATTCATGTAGGTTCTGAGTGTTGCGATTGTGACCATTCGACCTATCCGATCATTGGATACCATTGCTAGATGGTCACTTCGATTAGTACAGGAATTGGTTCCTGTGCTACCGGCTTAGGTTCGAACCTGCGGGGTCACACACATTAGAGGTTCTTATCTGATCTGATGACTGATGTAGAATCCTACATGTTTGAGACTCAGTGATCGAGAATCAGGATTCTCTGATCATGAGTTTCACACATTATGGGTACCGGGGTCAAGAGTCCCACTGGTTAGGATTTTTCAATCAGGTTTACATATCGATGAATTCTGATGCCAGATTGCCCATCAAATTTGAACTCAATATTTATGAGAGAGTTAATTAGTAATTTGATCACTAATTAACTCAATTTGATTGAGTAATTATTTTTGGATCAAGTCCAATTGAATTGGATTCAGTTGGGTTTGACCCGATTAGGTTAAGAGTTGACCTAATCGTCGAGATGGTTTGGTCCCTGATTTGATCAGGGGTTGGGCTTAGTCAATTCATGATTTGATTAGGATTTTATTGAGCCTAATTAAGTCTAATTAAGTTGGATTTAAATTAGTCTAATTGGACCTAACTTATTTGATTCAATTAGGTTGGTTTAAATAACTAAACCACCTTGACCCAATAATCTCCATGCGCCACCTCACTTCCATTGCACCCATTTGGATTCATGAGAAGGAACTTCTCATGAATTTTTTCTTCATGCCAAGCCCTATTCACGCCCCACTTTAATGTACCAAATGGATGGATAAGGATAATTGGTTGGCCATTCAAATTCAAAATAAAGTTTGAATTTGAATGGGCAATCAATCTTTACACCTTATCCCTTTTTTTACGTCCTATTTATTATATGAGAAAAGATTTCTCATGAAATCACTCCATGCACAATTTAAGCCACGCCTCACACCTTTAGTGGATAAGGGATGAGTTGGTGTCTATTTGAATTCAAAATTTGATTTGAATGTGGAATTACTCATCTTTATCCTTTCTTTTGGATAAGACATTTGACGTTGTTATAAAAGGAGGAGAAGAGTGGGGCGTGCAAGAAGAAGATTTTTGGAAAAAAAAATTCTGGGGCATGAGAAGTCTTGTGTGTGAGAAGGAAGTCCATATCCTTCCAAGAGAAAAAGAAAGAAAAGAAAGAAAAGTGGGTGCAAGGTTTCCGATGAATTCCCTAGAGTTTTAACCTGGGGTTCGGGAAGTGAGAAAGTGAGCTACGAGTGTCGTAAGCCCACAAAATCTCAGGGAGATCTTCAACATCCTCTCAAGCATGTCTGTTGATGATCTGGAGCATCCAAAAAATCGATAGACATCAATCGAAGGAGTTCGATCAGCATCCATTGTCAAAAGGGCTCTACAATGAGCTAGCACTCGTGAGGAGTCGATCAGATCGGGAGCTTCGTGTGGACGATCTGTAGAGGCCAGACACACTGTGTGACTATATCACGATGATCAGACTCTTCCGACGGTGATTAGATTACGGCGATCTACTACCCGCACAAAGGTATTATGTTCTGAACACATTACAGTAAAGTGTTTACTGTTCGAATTTGAATTTCAAATTTAAATGAATGCATGCTATATATATTATACTTAGATCCTAATGTAGGATAAATTCATGTTAATTAATTAAATTAATTAATATTTTTTTACTGTAAAATCATAATTTTGAAAAAAATTTAAAATTACCATTTTACCCCTGCACTGAATTTTTCTCACAAATGGTATCAGAGCGGGTTCTTAGATATGATATATATATTTGCATGCGTAGATTAAGTTGTAATCTAAAAGTTTAAATTTAAAATTTAAAATCAAAAATTTGAACTTTGAATTTTGAAGGTTGTTCGAAATTCAAAATTCAAAAATTTGAAATTCAAAATTTAAAATTTGAATTTTGAAATTTGAAATTTGAAATTCAAAATTCAAAAATTTGAAATTCAAAATTTGAAATTTGAAATTTGGTTGAAATTTTAAATTTGAAATTCAAAATTTAAAATTTAAAATTTAAAATTCAAAATTTAAAATTCAAAATTTTAAAATTTGAAATTTGTTTGAAATTTGAAATTCAAAATTTAAAATTTAAAATTTAAATTTTAAAATTGATATATTTAGATATACTTGATCCAAGTAGCAAGTAATCGAATTGGGTTGGTTGCCATGGCCGTCCGGTCATAGGAGAAAAGTAGGGTTTAAAGGTCCTCTCCACCCATTCGATGGGGTCTCCTATGGCGGTAGGGGTGCCGCTGTAATTATACCCCATGCAGATGAAGCAGCGAAAGAAATTAATTGTAAAGGTTCAATTGTAAAATTTATCATGAATGTGTTATGTTGGATATAAAATACCCTCAGTCGAAGTTCTTAGCAGGATTGACCCTCCCAAGACTCCTCCGACTTTCGATCGCAGACGGTATCTCCCCGGACTTCTCCAACAGCCGGACTTCTCCAACAGCCGGATTTCCACAGTGCTGACTGAATTCCCCCGACGGACGAACTCCCACTACACCACCCGAGCTCCTTCAACATGAGTTCCCCCAGTTATCTATTAAACTGCCCTAAGTGCTCACCAAGCTCCGCCGTCGGCCGACTTTCTACGACTATCAGCTGCTCCCCGAATCTCTTCCAGACTTCTTCCAGCCAGGTTCAACTCCAATCCGAACTACCCCAGACTCCGCCAATGGCTGAACTTCTCCAACGGTAGATTCCTACAACTATCAGATTTCAGCCCGAACTCCTACGGGAGCCGGATCTCGTCCCCGACCTCGACTGCGGAAAGGCTTCTCCCAGACTCCTATGGGAGCCGGGCTCTGTCCTCGACCCTGATTGCTGGTAAACTTCATCCGGACTCCTAAGGGAGCCAGACTTCATCCCTGACTTTGATTGCAGGTTGACTCAGCCCGAACTCCTATGGGAGTCGGATCTCGTTTCCGACCTCGACTGCGGAAAGGCTTCGCCCGGACTCCTACGGGAGCTGGGAGCCGGGCTCCACCCTCGACCCCGATTGCTGGTAAACTTCATCCGAACTCCTAAGGGAGCCAGACTTCATCCCTGACTTTGATTGTAGGTTGACTCAGCCCGAACTCCTATGGGAGTCGGATCTCGTCCCCGACCTCGACTGTGGAAAGGCTTCGCCCGGACTCCTACGGGAGCCGGGCTCCGTCCTCAACCTCGATTGCTGGAAAACTTTGTCCGGACTCCTAAGGGAGCCGGACTTCATCCCTGACTTTGATTGCAGGTTGACTCAGCCCGAACTCCTACGGGAGCCAGATCTCGTCCCCGACCTCAACTGCGGAAAGGCTTCGCCCGGACTCCTAAGGGAACCCGGCTCCGTCCTCGACCCCGATTGCTGGTAAATTTCGTCCAGACTCCTAAGGGAGCTAGACTTCACCCCTGACTTTGATTGCAGGTAGACTTCGCCTGAGCTCCTACGGGAGCCAGACCTCATCTCCAGCTCCAGCTACGGGAAGACTCCGTTCGAACTCCTGTGGGAGCCGGACCTCATCCCCGACTTCAACTGAAGGAAGACTCCATCTAGACTCCTGCGAGAGCCGGACTCCAAGCTCCTCTCAGATGGGTGGCTAGCCACCTCTCTCCGCCAGACACCCCAGCCGCCGGTCGATAGGCCCGGACCCCCTGGCAGGCCGCAGCAACAGCCACGACTCTGCTCCACCTCCTGCGACGGATTCCACGCGGCTCCATCACTCCCTGGCAGGCCATAATAATGGCCACGATCCTGCTCCACTTCCTGTGATGGATACCGCGCGATTCTTCCATTCTCTGGCAAGTCACGACAATGGACGCCGCTCCGCTCCCCGTGGCAGACTCCACGTGGCACGCCCCAGTGATAGCCATGGGTCCACTCCACTACTCTCCGCAACAAACTCCTCCTGACTCTGGGCGGTCCACTGCCACACGGTTACAGACATCGCTCTCAGTTTGTTGCCCTCTCCGCCTATAAAAGGGGGACCCCAGATACGTTATTCTCTAAGCTCTCATTTTTACCTAGAAACTCTGCTAAAATTTTCGTTCGAGCACTCCATTCTTGTTGTGGCAGAGAACTGACTTGAGCGTCAGAGGGTCTTGCCGGAGCAACCCCACCTCCAGTTTAGACTTCTTTTGCAGGTCCCGGTGGCGACCGCGACCCCCACAACTCCAGCTTCTCCGGCGCAGGCGGATTTTTGCACCAACAGGATTGACGCTAGAGGAAAGGCTGTGTCTTCGCAGTACCTTTGTTCTTAAAGGAGCGCTCAACGAGACCGCCCCCGGGCATCTTTTCCGGCATCCTCTCCTCCTTCCTCCACTTGGTCTTTGCCCGATGCCTCCCCGCAAGGCATCCACGCGGCGATCCACGGCCTCTGCAGTCAGATCTCAGGCTCCGGCCTCACCTCCAGTTTCCCAGTCTCCTCCTCCTCCTCCGGCAACGGCGGTCGGCACGGAGCAATTTGATCTGCTGGTGCAGCAGGTCAGAGGCCTCACTGAAGTTGTGCAGGCCATGCAGCAGCAGCAGCAGCCGCAGGCATCAGTGCGCCTGGAAAGAGTATCACCGGAACACCAGAATCCGACGATGAGGCGGGCCACTTGGGCCAGCCGCCCCATCTTTCCTGGAGAGACAAACTCGAGGGTGGAGAGGCCTCAGTCGGATCATGACTCCACCCCTGAAAGATCTCTACCCCCATTCTACTAGAGGACCCTCGAGACCCGTAGTCGAGAGGACTTTCTGGACCGGAGGCTCCAGGAGATGAACCGACGGATCGAAGAACTCCGCCGTGCTCCCCCCGCTTATAGTGAGGATATTTGCACTGACCCCTCCTTTTCTCAAGTGATCATGCAGGAATCGCTCCCGCCAAACTTCAAACTCCCCCAGTTCGAAAGCTACGACGGGACTTCGGACCCGATTGATCATCTGGAGGCCTTCCGGACGATGATGCTACTTCATGGCACACCCGACGCCATTCTATGCCGAGCCTTCCCATCCACCTTGAAGGGAGCAGCGAGAAACTGGTACTCGGTGCTGAAGCCAAGTACCATCTTTTCCTTCAATCAGATGAGCCACCAATTTCTGGCCCATTTTGTCAGCATCCGATGCCCCCGGAAGGGTTCGGAGTCCCTCATCAATATCAAGCAGAGGGAGGGGGAGTCCATTCGGGCCTACATCAACCGTTTCAATGTCGCAGCGTCGGAGGTCCGGAATTTGGACCAATCGGTAGCAATGGCCGCTCTGAAGGGCGGCCTTCAGAAGAATGACCTTTTGTTCTCCCTGGAGA
This sequence comes from Elaeis guineensis, assembly GCF_000442705.2. Taxonomy (NCBI): domain Eukaryota; kingdom Viridiplantae; phylum Streptophyta; class Magnoliopsida; order Arecales; family Arecaceae; genus Elaeis; species Elaeis guineensis. The sequence continues at coordinate 99,371,207 of NC_025997.2, read as the reverse complement.
AGAAGTACCCCAGGAATTTTGTTGATCTATTGGCTCGGGCTGAAGGGTACGCCCGAGCAGAAGAAGCCTTCAAAATGAAGGATGAGGAGACTGCGAGAGAGCGACAGGCGGGAGACTCGAGTAAGCCCACAGTCGAAAAAGGGCTGAGAGAAGCTCGGCCACGTTCTCGAACTCCTCCCAGGCACAAGCGTGTCCATACTCCTCTCCGGGTACGTAGGCAGAGAAGTCCAGATCGCGAAGTTCGGCGGGGTTCTCCATCGGGAAGATTCCGTAACTATGCCCCCTCAATGCCTCGAAGACCCAGGTACTGATGGAGGTCAGGGAGCAGCTCCCTAGGCCAGAGAGGATGCGCACACACCCCGGGAAGTGCAACCCCAACAAGTTCTGTCTCTACCATCGCGACCACGGCCATGACACGGAGGAATGCATTCAGCTCTGGGATGAGATCGAGGAGCTCATCCGGTGAGGTCGACTCGATAGGTTCATTCGACGTCGGCCTGAGGGTAGAGAAGATCGGCCAAGGGCCCTGCCGCAACCTGAACCACCAAGGAGGGAGGAATAGCCCGGAGATCGGCCTCCAATCAGGACCATCGACTCCATCACCGGAGGGCCTCAAGGAGGAGTAGACCTTCCACGACCATGGGACTCGAGAAACCTGTAAATGTACTACTCATGACTTTGCTTTGAATCAAAATTCCTTTCGACTTTGCATGTCTTTCCCTTTTGGCAGGGACTTGTTACGATTGGAGATAACCCCTTCAAACAATTAAAACAAGGTCATGTTAGGAACAGGAAGAGAACCTCTTCCTAACATGAGCAAAATGAAAGTCCGATTATTTTAAGATCGGATCGGGGGAGAGGCCCATATAACGGCCCTTGAGTGCCCCATGGTCATGTTAGGAACAGGAGGAGAACCTCATCCTAACATGAGCAAAATGAAAGTCTGATTATTTTAAGATCGGATCGGGGGAGAGGCCCATATAACGACTCTTGAGTGCCCCCATGGTCATGTTAGGAACAGGAGGAGAACCTCGTCCTAACATGAGCAAAATGAAAGTCCAATTATTTTAAGATCGGATCGGGGGAGAGGCCCATATAACGGCCCTTGGATGCCCCCTGGGCCATGTTGGGGACGGGAAGAGAACCTCGCCCTAACATAGGCAAAGTCAAAGGTCCAGTTCTTTTAGACCGGATGGAGGGAGAGGCCCTACAACGCCCTTACGCGCGCCCACAGCCATGTTAGGGACAGGAGGAGAACCTTGCCCTAACATGAGCAAAGTCAAAGGCCCGGTTCTTTTAGACCAGATGGGGGGAGAGGCCCTACAACGTCCTTACGCGCCCCCACAGCCATGTTAGGGACAGGAGGAGAACCTCGCCCTAACATGAGCAAAGTCAAAGGCCCGATTCTTTTAGACCGGATGGGGGCAGAGGCCCTATAACACCCTTATGCGCCCCCACAGCCATGTTAGGGACAGGAGGAGGACCTCGCCCTAACGTGAGCAAAGTCGAAGACCCGATTCTTTTAGACCGGATGGGGGGAGAGGCCCTACAATGCCCTAATGTGCCCCCACAGTCATGTTAGAAACAGGAGGAAACCTCGTTCTAACATGAGCAAAGTCGAAGACCCAATTTTTTTAGATCGGATGGGGGGAGAGGCCCTCACGACGACCTTTATGTGCCCCCATAGCCCCATCGGAAATAGAAGGAGAACCTCATCCTAACCTGAGCTGAGATCGACTACGTCAAGGATAGAAGGAGGACCTCGTCCTGACAATGACAAAAACCTGGTCACCTAACATGATCGGATAAAGGAAAAAGTCCCCTCAATGGCACCTCCACACCTCTATGCGACCCCACGAAAAGCAAGGGGAGGACTCTCACTCAGAAAGAGGAGAAAAATTAAGAAGAAAAGCGACGAATTACACCGACAACAGACGAAAAACAAACCACACCAAGGACCTAGGGAACCTCGTCTCAACAAAGATGGGAAGTTCCTACCAAACATCCCCGACCTCTAAGAAGGCTCTCGACACAGGTCAAGAAAATAATGTCCCCTTCGAGGTAATGCGGAGTTCGGACCACCGAGCTCGAGCCTACGGCCATGGACTACAAGAAAAGCAAATCAGCGTGGCGATGATTGGGTACCTCCAAATGACATCGACGTCAGACAAGTCAAAAGACAAAAGAAGTTCGACGGACGATAATTTAATACAACACGTGGATGAGGTAACACAAATTTTTTTTTTCATTTCATTCACAAAATATACACTACAAAGCCCAGCAGGCTAAAGAAAGAAAAGCAAAACGACAAGAACAAGATGAAACAACAGAAGAAAAAATATATACATGGGAAGACGGAAAGACAAAAAGAGCCCTAAGAGGGCCCGGCTTCCTCCGACCTTGGACTTTCGGCTTCGACCCTCGCCAGGGAATCCCTTAAACGTCCGACTTCTGCTTTCAATTCTCTCTCTCTCATTAATATCTCCATGTATCTTTGATGATATCACTGGCTTTCACTCTCCACCTCTCGATGCCTTTTTCTCAGGACCTCGGATTCTGCCTCCGCATCCTTGACGGCCTGCTGCTCACATGCCAGCTGGATCTTCAATTGCTGCAGCTCGGCCGTCCTCCCCCCAAGGACGATAGAAAGCTCTTCTGCAGTTCTTCTTAGGGATTGGAGTTCACTGGAATCCCGAGAGGAAGCGAGCTGAGCCCTGCCAGCCAGCTGCCCTTGAAGGCGGGCAACCTCATCGGTCGCCATCCGGAGCCTCCCCTTGTATTCATCCACCTGCTTGTGCCAGCCAGCCTGGTACGCATCGTAGCTCACCTCGGCATCCTGGAGCTGCTGCTGGAGGTCGGAGACCTTCTTCAACCACTCCCGATCACTGTCGGCCCGAGTCAAAAGCTGGGATGAACTTCCCTCCAGCTGGCCAATCCTCTCCCGGGCAACTGACAGCTCCACCCTAAGGAAACTGATTTTGGTGGCTTGAGCGCAAATTTGATCGCTGGCATGCTTCTTGTGTTCCTCAAGCTTCTTCTCAAAGTTTGCCTTCCTCCGACTGTACTCCATGATCCCCTTCACGTGGAGATTCTGAAAGTAGGTAGCCTCTGTGGTGGCTTCGGAATGACTCTCCCTCAACCTGCGAAGCTCGCCTTCCATCTTCTTCGACCTTTTGTTAAATGGAGGACTTCCTTCTTCAGCCGCTGGATTGTAGACTTCAGCAGAATCCCCTGAGGCAAGGGAAGCGCTTCGGCGGGGCGCTGCCATCGGGAGGTCAACGCGTTAAAACGCAGCTCATTACAAAGAAGAAGAAAGAAAGAAAGAAAAAGAAGAGAAGAAAAGTCTCCCAAAAGGAGGAGATCAATTTTATTGACTGAACATTTCTTGAAGACAAAAGAAAGAAGAAAAATGGCAATAAAGGAAGAATACAAAGTTAGAGGTCTTGGACCTCTTGATCAACGGGGGGACTCGGCACCTCTAGGGGGTGGACTGCGGTGGCTGCAACGGTGGTGGAGGGCCCAGCTTCATCCTCGGATGCCTCATCCAAAAAGTTGAGGTCGAGCTTAGAAAATTTCACGACCATCTTCTCCTGGCAGAGCTCGAACCCTTTATTGAATGCGGCTTGGCCGAACTCAACCTTCAACTTCTTCATTTCGGTGAAAGTCTTGAACTTCTCCACCGCTTGACTCCTGGCCTCCGAGACCAGGGTCGGGATCTATTCTACCATGTTTGCAACCTCAGCCTCTGCCCTCCTCACCATCTCCTCTAGGTCAGCCTTCTATTCCGCCGAGGTCTGTCTCTCTCTCTCAAGCACCTCTCGAAGACCGGCCACCTCGAGGGCCATTTCCTTAAGGCGGGCAGCCTCGACCTGCTGACCTTCCACCGCCTTATTTGTCGTCTCGATGTTGGCAAGGAGTTGATGCCCGAGCTGCAAGGGCAACAGGAGAGTCAGAATGGGAGCTGGGAAGTTAATTAAATGAAGAAGCGAAAGGAAAAAGAAAGACGAATCTACTTACCTCGAGGAAGGCCCCTAGCGAGTCCCAGACTCGTTGTGTAGGATCGATGCGGATGATCCTCTGGACGACTTCGGGCAGTGAGCACCCGTCTACCAGCTTTTTTATTAGATCCCTGTCACTAAAGGGATCATCCCCCTGCTCCTCTTCAGAGCTGCGGGACTCTTCAGTGGCAGCCCGACGACCGCCGACCCTGCGGGCCAAGGTCTTCCTCCTCTTCCTCCTCTCACCCCCTGGCACCTCCTCAGGATGGGCTCCGAAGCGGGGACCTTGGTAGGAGAACTCAAACCCCTCGGGGAAGCCCGGGCGGTGGGACGCTCAGTGTCTGGAAGGATGTCGGTGGCTGAGGTCGCTCGGGCGGGCGCGGCCGAACTCATCCCCTCCACTCTGGCCCTCTTCGCCGGCCCGGAGGCCGCGGTGCCCTTTCTTTTGAGAGCCTTCAGGCCCTGGCGAGCATCTGTGCTTCTTCGGCGTCCATGCCTAAAAAAAAAAAAAAAAAAAAAAAGAGAGAGAGAGAGAAAGAGAAAAGAAAAGGAGGACGTGAAAAAGAAGAAAAGAAGAGAAGTGGAGAAAGAGAGGAAAGGAAAAGAAAGAAAAAAAAAAAGAGATGAAATACTGGCGGGATCCAGGGGGCTTAGGCCGATGTTGAACAGAAACTGCTCCTTCAAGAGGTTGGGGAGAGAAAGAGTTGGATATTTGAGAAGTTTTTGGGAGGCTTGATGGTCGTCTCCCTCCAGGCTGGGTGCCCGACGGACGGAGTCCCTCAGGGAGCCCCAAGGGGGCAACTCTAGCCTCAAGGTCGGGCATCGAACATAAAGAAACTTCCCCTTCCAGTTATGGATAGAAGAAGGGGCACCCTTCAGTAACCCTTTCCTACCGAACTGAGTGGAGAAGTATCACCAATCCTTCATCGTGGGATGACGCTTGAAGGTGTAGAAGTATCTAAATAAGGAAAGGGTGGGCTGGACTTCGACTACATGACAAAGAGAGAGGAACCCTATCAAAAACCTAAAGGAGTTCGGTGCAACCGAAGCCAGAGAAATATCCAAAAACCGAAAAAGAGCAATGACAAAAGGCGACAGAGGGAGCCGAAGTCTGGCACGGAAGGCCTCCTGGTACAGGCATAAGCAGCCGGGAGGAGGGGCACTAGCCCGATTGGACGGGCCAGGAAGTTCCAGTTCGTACTCCGAAGGAATCCCATACTGAACTCTTATCAGTTGGAGTTCGTCCGGAGTCAGAGAACAAGGAATGGCATCCGGTGCAAAAATCAGATGAGGTTCAGCTCTACCTACCGGTTCATCTACCGCTGAGAACTCTGGAGACCGAGACAGACGAACTCCTAGAGCCGCTAGAAGAAGAACCCCTGGAAGACATCTAGAATCACATGAAGACCACTTACGGAGGTGAAAACCCTAAAAATCGAGGAAAATCACGGACAAGGTCCCGAGGGACTGATGCACAGAGCAAGAGGAAGAAAGATCGAACGGCAAAAGGAAGAACAAAAAGGGGAAGGAGTTCCGAGACTAACCTAGGCGATTCAGAGAAGTACGAAGGTGCGAAAATGGGACGGCTCGAGGAACGCCTAAGGCTGGGAAGGACGCTGAGAAAATCGAAGTTCTCAAGAAGAAGAAGGATCCAGAACGAGATCGTCGGATAGAGCGGGACTCTTGGAGGAGGAGTGCAGGTTTAAATAGGCCCTGAGATCCGGCATAATGACGATTGCGAATCCCCTCTGGCCGGTCTCTTTTCACCGCGTGTCCCACTCACCACAGCGGGCGGTTAAAAAGTGCAGACGGCTGACAGTGCCTTTATTGCGCCACGCCTTGAGCACCGTTTCGCTGCAGGTTCCAAAGAGCCTCTTCGGATCACCTCGATTGGAAAAGACTCCGGCGCACGCGCATTAAATGCCAAAATATCTGAGGACGATCGTGCACGGATATCGAGGGAGCAACTTGGCTGTGACAATCTTTCTGTACTTCCTTCATTCGAAATTCAAACTCAAAAGTAGGAGGACTGGTGTTGGGTATAAATACCCTCAGCCGAAGTTCTTAGCAGGATTGACCCTCCAAGACTCCTCCGGCTTCGACCGCAGATGGTATCTCCCCGGACTTCTCCAACAGCCAGATCCCACATGCTGACTGAATTCCCCCGACGGACGAACTCCCACTACACCACCCGAGCTCCTTCAACATGAGTTCCCCAGTTATCTATTAAGCCACCCTAAGCGCTCACCAAGCTCCGCTGCCAGCTGACTTTCTACGACTATCAGCTGCTCCCCGAATCCCTTGCAGACTTCTTCCAGCCAGGTTAAACTCCAATCCAACTACCCCGGACTCTGCCAATGGTGGAACTTCTCAACGGTAGATTCCTATAACTACCAGATTTCAGCCCGAACTCCTACGGGAGCCGGATCTCATCCCGACTCGACTACAGAAAGGCTTCGTCCGGACTCCTACGGGAGCCGCGTCCACCCTCGACCCGATTGCTGGTAAACTTCGTCCGGACTCCTAAGGGAGCCGGACTTCACCTGACTTTGATTAGGGACTCAGCCGACTCCTACGGGAGCCAGATCTCATCCCGACCTCGACTGCGGAAGGCTTCCCGGACTCCTACGGGAGCCGGGCTCCGCCCTCGACCCGATTGCTGGTAAACTTCGTCCGGACTCCTAAGGGAGCCGGACTTCATCCCTGACTTTGATTGCAGGTGGACTCGCCCGAACTCCTATGGGAGCCGGATCTCATCCCGATCGACTGCAGAAGGCTTCGCCCGGACTCCTACGGGAGCCGGGCTCCGCCCTCGACCCGATTGCTGGTAAACTTCGTCCGGACTCCTAAGGGAGCCGGACTTCATCCCTGACTTTGATTGCAGGTGACTCAGCCCGACTCCTACGGGAGCCGGATCTCATCCCCGACCTCGACTGCGGAAAGGCTTCGCCCAGACTCCTACGGGAGC
>NC_025997.2:99277790-99364141 GCF_000442705.2 Elaeis guineensis | reverse complement strand
TAGTCCTAAGGACTTCATCATAACAACGGAGTTCATTAGAAGATAAAAGCTTATGATAAAAATACCAAATATATTTTATTATTAATAAATCAATTACAATACTCGATTGATTTTTGGGACATATTGTTTCAACAATATGTGCTTTGACTTTCAATGAATGTCTATGAATGTGATCAAATTGAATTATTTTAATATGAGATATAAAAAATAACTCATATTAGTGCTGAGAAATACTATGAATTGTAATATCTTCTAGATGAGCAAATTGATATATCCTTTATGTTTGCTATGTTGAGGGGGAGTAGAGAAATAAGCAATCAAAGAAGGGGCTAAAGAAGTAAAATATGGTATCAAAAAGGAGAGTAAAGAAAATATGTCTTTTTTATCATCCTTCTTTTCTTTTCTCTATCCTTAAAATCTTTTAACATCTTAATTGATGCTATCAAAAAAGGGGAGTAAAAAAAATTTATTCTTTCAAGATCTCTTAAAAGGAGTAGAGAATCTTAATTGATGCTGTCAAAAAAGAGGGAGTAGAGATCAAAATCGAATTTAGCAATAAGCAATAAAGAAATGAGCAATAAGCAATAAAAAAGTTAGTAATAAATAAAATTGTTAAGCAAATATGTCAAAGAACTAAAATCGTCAGCTCTTTTTTTATCTAATTTTCAAAGCAAATGAACTTATAAGCAAATTTCAAATTGATCTTCAAACTTCTTATGATGCATTTTGTTCAAATACTTGGCTATGTATTGAAGTGATGCATCTTCATAAATTTAAAATTCATGTTCAATGCTTTATATATGCTTTTGCTCAAGTATTTTGTCATCATCAAAAAGGGAGAGATTGTTGCTCTTTGAATTGATTTTGATGATTACAAAGCATTTAAGGAGGTTACTAATGATTTTGACTTGAAAAAAGATTTACTGTATTTCAGAGGCAAAATTATAATTTTATCAAGTTTTGATTCGGAAGCCTCAAGAGCAAGAACACAAGATTTGTAATCTATTGGAGGTAATTTTAATATTTTTGAATATGTATTTTGAAAGAAAATCATGTTTATATATTTGAGTCGACCCATGAGTCGACTCATGGCAAAAGGGGCTGAACGACACGCTGAATTCTTTGACTGGCACACTCTGTGAGTCGACCCCATGAGTCGACCTCTGAGCATGAGTCGATCCTATGAGTCGACCTCTGCTGCTGTGTAGGTTAAAATTACAGAACAGTCATTTTCTATTCTATACCACAGAAGTCGATCCCATGAGTCGACTCATGAGCATGAGTCGACCCCTGTGACAGAAAAATTTTACAATGACTAGTTTTCAGCTCATTTTGGCTGATTTAATGTCCATTTAATATGCTCTAACGGCTCTATTTTAGCCCAGATTACTCTTCACCATCATTTGAAGTTATAAAAGGTACTTAAAGGAGGAAATCAATAAGGTTTTTAAAAAGATTCTTCAAGCATTCATTTTCAACCCCAAGCAAGAGTCCTCTTGATGTTAAAGAAGCTTTTATTTCAAGTTCACCAACCCCTCAAGAGCTCATTCAAGTCTTCAACCACCTTAAAAAAAATTAGAAAAGCTTGCTTCTCTTTGTGTAAAGTGTATTTAAAGCTTTATTCGCTCATTAAAGGAGTTACATCTATATTTTTCGTGTGATTAACTACTATATTTTATTTTTGAATTGAATTTTTATTTTTGAAAAGATTTCAAAACATGGAAAGGTTGATCCGAACCTTGAATCGGATTGTATTGAATTGGCTTGTACTCAAAAAATAAGTGTTCTAGCTTGGAATAGCTAGAGTCGGAGGTTTCCGACGTTGTATTCGGTTGAATACGGTTTAGTGGATTTGAATTTTCAAGTAGGAGCTTGGGGAGTGGACATAGATGCAAGGTTGGCACCGAACTACTATAAATTTTTTTGTTTGTGTTATGCTTACTTGCTCTCCTTTTAAATTTCCTTATCTTCTTGCATTCTTGCATCCAACTTCTTCACCTTGCATAAATTTTACTCTCCATATTTATCCTGCTCATTGTTAAATAATCCTTTATAGTTGTAAGTTAATTTTTAAATTTTTTAAAAAAAAAACAATTCATCCTCTCCTCTTGGGTTGCATAGCTGGGCAAACATAATAGCTTTGGCAACTGATTCTAGCTACCCTCCATTGCTCACATTTATCATAATGGTCAAATCCTTTATAGTCTATTAGACCAATAACTATGCTTGATTGATCTTCTATCATACCCTGAATTCAACACCTAGATCGGCCACACAACACAGCTGCACACTACCCAGAATAAAGTCCTAGAGAATATATAATTTTTAAAAGATGACTCCATTACTCGAATTCTATGATCAAATCCATCCGAAACTGCATCCTACAACTCTAAAAGAAAAAAGAAGAAGTGTTGTGAGCTTTACGGCCCAGTAAAATCCCTACACTCATATCAACCTGAATATAAAAATATCTTTTAACATATATATATATATATATATATATATATATATATATATATATATATATAGCTAATTAAAAAATAATAAGATTCAGACATTAATAATTTGATAATTGAATAATAATACTACAGTTCCATTAAACACATTATATATCACTAATCAACAATTATGTTTAATAGTAATTCAATTGAGGTTATTTGTTATTTAACTGGTTAACAAATTTTTATCTTGATGATATTATCATTCCAACACTTAACTAGACCTACCCATGCTCTAGTCTATAGCAAGCAAAAAATATACCATATTTCCATCAGCGGTTGGAAATCACATCTCAACCTACAGCTGAGATCACGAATTCTACATTTCACATGTGTTGAACTAGTCTAAATATCCTTTATTAGACATGGTTAATCATCTTAATTTAATTTTGGTACCGAACTAGTTATAACCATGCTCCAGTCCATGACAAACCAAACACACACAATGCTTCCGCCTATGATTGGCAACCATAATATCACATCTCAATCTATGGCTAATATGCCATGTTTCATATATTGCTAACTAGTCTATATGCTCTCCTTTTCTCCACTCTTAAAATTATACAAAAATTATGTTTCTTTTTCTGACTTGGCTTAATTACAATTACGCTCCAACTTGTGGTAGCCAAACACAATATTGCATCCCAGTCCAAGACTGATTCAATACTCACATCACATTCTTACATGGCAAATCAGTCAAAATGTTGTCTATACCCCATCTATTATGTTAAAGTGACACTTTAATTTTTGATATTAGATTAATCACATCATGCTCTAGTCTATGATAGGCCCAAAATATAATGTTGCATTCTAGCTTGAGGCTGACCAAGCATACATACTATATTTTTTACATGACTGACTAATCCAAATTCCACCCACACCTCATAAATTATGTTAAATCATACTTTTCCTTACTCAACATGATATCTATAATTAAGCACATATTAATCATAATTCATAGAACATCAAATCAACAATTCATAATACACTACAATAAATTTGACTATAGCGACGACTAATTGCCGTCACTAATAGTCATTTTATCGTCACTAATACTATTAGCGACGACACCCCATTGCTAATTAGGATTGAAAAATCTTAGTCACTAACTACCTCTATTAGCGACAGACATTCTAGCCATTGCTAATAACTGTATTAGTAATGGCTAAAATCTATCGCTATTTATTTTATTATTTTTAAATAAAATTTAAAAAATTAAAAATTAATGATGACATTGTTATCACTAATACCATCGCTAATAAGTATTAGCATCATTGATGATATTTAATTTTATTTTTTTTTAAAAAAATTATAATAATATTTAGTTATTAGCGATGGCTAAAGTCATCACTAATACCATTGGTAATAGTTTATTTTATTTTTTTAAAAAATTATATAATATTTTTAAATTTATTTTAATTAATCATAATTAATTATGATTTCTAATATCTGTTATAATTAAAATCCAAAGATAATATGATAATCATAAATAAAAAAATTAATTATATTATATTATATTAAAAATATAAATATATATAAATTTATAAGCAGTATCAAAAAAAATATAATACATCAAAATAAAAAAATCAGTCCAGATCCTCCTCCTTATTCTCATCCTCCTACTCTTCTCCAATAGCTGATGGATGAGAGCCGGATATCCTAGCATCCTGAAATAAAAAAAAAATAAAATATTATTAATAAGTTTAAATACAAAAACGTATCTTTCAATACGCTCCTTCAATTCTCAAATAGATTATTTCTATACATTTCATTCAATGATACGAAACTATAGATACTTTCGATCCATCAATTAGATAGTTAGATTGAATTTTTAGCCCCTAGATTTTCTTCTCCAACTCAAGCCTAAATATGTGAAGCTTTAAATATGAAATTTTAAAATAAGTAAAAGAGTTTACTAATAAAATTATTTGATGTGATGGTTGGGACAATGAGCTCAGCTGATCGCGCAGCTATGAACCCAGAGAATCTTCATGACCGTATCACGGACGGCATCCCGAAAGCTCTGACGTTGTTGGCTCAAAAGCCTCTGCACGATCTCCTCCACGTGTGCATCGCTCCAAGTCTGGGATGTCGAGGCCTGTGAACATGCCGAAGAGTATCGAGCCGTTGGAGGGTCGAAGTTGTGGCTAAATCTTATGACTCGAGTCCTACTCACCCCTTCGACGATCCTGAGCCATCCCTCAAGGTCAAGAAGGGGCTGAGTGGATGGTCATCATCATGCTATGCAACGATATAATCCACCTACACAGGTCAGAAATACATTAGTTCTAATATATATATCAGATCCTGTAACAACTTAATAAATATAGTTTGAAACTCTTACCATGATCTATTGTGATCTAGAATCTAAATAATCACTAGTCCTCTTAGACTGATGTGTGGCCTCCCATAACTATAGCTGGCCTGGTGGATGATCCAACTACCGTATCTAATAAGTAATAATAAAATTAAATTAATTAAAATATACATATAAGAATTTTTATAGTTCTAGTAAAGAGTTTTGGTATAGGTTTTTTACCAGTTTGTCAACCATAATATGTGTGTCGACGGAGCCGTCCGTATGCCTGATCGAATCTTGTTGGGTGGCCCGATTCTGCTGGACCCTCTAGCACCTATTGGCATACTCCTCGCTGCTCTTATTGGTCGTAGAGGACCTCCCATACATCCGTCCACATCCAGTGATCCCTGTAGGATTTTCAGTCCAATGATGATTGAAAATCGAAATGCTTGATGGCGGACTGTCATAGGCTGTGTAGCCTATCTCGAAACCTACATGTGGCCATCTGCTTAAAGATTAAGTGATCAGCCTCCTCATTCTGAGGAGATAAGAATTGGTAGTACCCTTGTAAGTAGAAGCAAACGTGTATTATAAATAGAATACAAACCCATCATGAATTATTAAATTAAATATTTTTGACTTACCAAAATATCTCTCAAGCTGCATCATAAGCCCCGATGGCCAGTGGAGAACTCGTTCACCAGCCCCGACATCAATCATCGGATGATCCCGATAATCATACGAGGCACGGAGCTCTCTGTAAATGTGTTGCAAACTTGATTTTGAACAATAAATGTTGGACTTTACAATGACTAAATTTTAAACATATTCAGTAAAGATATAATACTTAGACTGGTTCTGAATGTGGATAAGCTCTCTATCCTCCGATCAAGTCATAAGTGCCACGAGCTGGGTGGGTCCTCTACCATGCCTCTATATTTGAGAGTCGGTCACTGATGCGTGTGACTGTGGGGTCACTGGTGACTGTCTGTCATCCGAACTTGAGCGCAAAATATCTAATAAAAGAATGTTATATTAGTTAGTAAAAGATAAAATAACATAAATAAGAAATCTAAAGTGTAGAGTTTATCGTAGGATGTAAGAGATGCAGAATCTTACGAGCTAGCTGCATGATCGCTCTCTCCTCAAGAGCTCTTCCTCCACTGGTACGGCTCCAACCTCTAAAATATGATGTATAATCTTTGAAAATAAAAATACATAGATTCACTAAATTAATTGTACAATTATGGATGGCAATGCAAGAATGATTCAAGGATTATACACTTAGCACTACTCATCGATCTCTTCAGATGTCTGGTATCCTTTGGATTCTTCTTTCGATTTTTCCTCTTCTTTCACTTCTTTCTTTTCTTCACTTCTTCCACCTCTTCCTCTTCTTCTGCTTCTTGGATAATTATTTTTTAAAACAAAATTAGTTAGATCTACCTCCTCATGTTAGCCATCATGTATGAGAATTTCTGAAGCATCCAACTCGACATCTATTGAAGACTAATAAAACTCTAATTGTTGGGTATAAAATACCCTCAGCCGAAGTTCTTAACAGGATTGACCCTCCCAGACTCCTCCGGCTTTCGACCGCAGATGGTATCTCCCCGGACTTCTCCAACGGCCGGATTCCCACAGTGCTGACTGAATTCCCCCGACGGACGAACTCCCACTACACCACCCGAGCTCCTTCAACATGAGTTTCCCCCAGTTATCTATTAAACCACCCGAGCGCTCACTAAGCTCCGCCGAAGCCGACTTTCTACGACTATCAGCTGCTCCCCGAATCCCTTCCAGACTTCTTCCAGCCAGGTTCAACACCAATCCGAACTACTCAGACTCGCCAACGGCTGAACTTCTCCAACGGTAGGTTGTACAACTACCAGATCTAGCCCGGACTCCTACGGGAGCCGGATCTCGTCCCCGACCCGACTGCGGAAAGGCTTCGCCCAGACTCCTACGGAGCGGGCTCTGTCCTCGACCCGATTGCTGGTAAACTTCATCGGACTCCTAAGGGAGCCGGACTTCATCCCTGACTTTGATTGCAGGTTGATTCAGCCCGGACTCCTACGGGAGCCGGATCTCGTCCCCGACCTCGATGTGGAAAAGGCTTCGCCCGGACTCCTACGGGAGCGGGCTCCTCCTCGACCCCGATTGCTGGTAAACTTCGTCCGGACTCCTAAGGGAGCCGGACTTCATCCCTGACTTTGATTGCAGGTTGACTCAGCCCGGTCTCCTACGGGAGCCGGATCTCATCCCCGACCTCGACTGCGAAAGGCTTCGCCCGGACTCCTACGGGAGCCGGGCTCCATCCTCGACCCGATTGCTGGTAAACTTTGTCCGGACTCCTAAGGGAGCCGGACTTCATCCCTGACTTTGATTGCAGGTTGACTCAGCCCGGACTCCTACGGGAGCCGGATCTCATCCCCGACCTCGACTGCGGAAAGGCTTCGCCGGACTCCTACGGGAGCGGCTCCGTCCTCGACCCCGATTGCTGGTAAACTTCGTCCGGACTCCTAAGGGAGCCGGACTTCATCCCTGACTTTGATTGCAGGTTGACTCAGCCCGGACTCCTACGGGAGCCGGATCTCATCCCCGACCTCGACTGCGGAAAGGCTTCGCCCGGACTCCTATGGAGCCGGGCTCCATCCTCGACTCCGATTGCTGGTAAACTTCGTCCGGACTCCTAGGGAGCCGGACTTCATCCCTGACTTTGATTGCAGGTTGACTCAGCCCGGACTCCTATGGGAGTCGGATCTCTCCCCGACCTCGACTGCGGAAAGGCTTCGCCCGGACTCCTACGGAGTCGGGCTCCGTCCTCGACCCCGATTGCTGGTAAACTTCGTCCGGACTCCTAAGGGAGTCCGAACTTCATCCCTGACTTTGATTGCAGGTTGACTCAGCCCGGACTCCTACGGGAGCCGATCTCATCCCGACCTCGACTGCGGAAAGGCTTCGCCCGGACTCCTACGGAGTCGGGCTCCATCCTCGACCCGATTGCTGGTAAACTTCGTCCGGACTCCTAGGGAGCCGACTTCATCCCTGACTTTGATTGCAGGTTGACTCAGCCCGGACTCCTACGGGAGCCGGATTCATCCCCGACCTCGACTGCGGAAAGGCTTCGCCCGGACTCCTACGGGAGCCGGGCTCCATCCTCGACCCCGATTGCTGGTAAACTTCGTCCGGACTCCTAAGGGAGCCGGACTTCATCCCTGACTTTGATTGCAGGTTGACTCAGCCCGGACTCCTACGGGAGCCGGATCTCATCCCCGACCTCGACTGCGGAAAGGCTTCGCCCGGACTCCTATGGAGCCGGGCTCCGTCCTCGACCCGATTGCTGGTAAACTTCTCCGGACTCCTAGGGAGCCAGACTTCATCCCTGACTTTGATTGTAGGTTGACTCAGCCCGGACTCCTATGGAGCGGATCTCGTCCCGACCTCGACTGCGGAAAGGCTTCCCAGACTCCTACGGAGCCGGGCTCCATCCTCGACCCCATTCTGGTAAACTTCATCCGGACTCCTAAGGGAGCCGGACTTCATCCCTGACTTTGATTGCAGGTGACTTCGCCCGACTCCTACGGAGCCAGATCTCGTCCAGCTCCGCTGCAGAAGACTCAGCCCGGACTCCTATGGGAGCCGGGCCTCATTCCCAATTCGACCGCACAAGGACTTCGCCCGGACTCCTACGGGAGCCGGGCTCCACCCACGACTTCGCTTATAGGTAAACTTCGTCCGGACTCCTAAGGGAGCCGGACTTCATCCCTGACTTTGATTGCAGGTAGACTCAGCCCGGACTCCTTCGGGAGCCGGACCTCATCCCCATCTTCAACTGAAGGAAGACTCCATCCGACTCCCACGAGAGCCGGACTCCAAGCTCCTCTCAGACGGGTGGCTAGCCACCTCTCTCCGCCAGACACCCCAGCCGAACTCCAGCGATAGCCTGGACCTCCTGGCAGGCCGCAGCAACAGCCACGACTCTGCTCCACCTCCTGCGATGGATTCCACGCGGCTCCATCACTCCCTGGCAGGCCATAATAATGGCCACGATCCTGCTCCACTTTCTGTGATGGATACCGCACGATTCTTCCATTCTCTGACAAGTCGCGACAACGGACGCCGCTCCGCTCCCCGTAGCAGACTCCACGTGGCACGCCCCGGTGATAGCCACGGGTCCACTCCACTACTCTCCGCAACAAACTCCTCCTGACTCTGGCGCCCACTGCCAACGGTTACAGACATCGCTATCAGTTTGTTGCCCCTCCCCTATAAAAGGGGGACCCCAGATACGTTATTCTCTAAGCTCTCATTTTTACCCAGAAACTCTGCTAAAATTTTCTGTTCGAGCACTCCATTCTTGTTGAGGCAGAGAACTGACTTGAGCGTCAGAGGGTCTTGCCGGAGCAACCCCACCTCCGGTTTAGACTTCTTTTGCAGGTCCCGACGGCGACCGCGACCCCACAACTCCAGCTTCTCCGACGCAGCGGATTTTTGCACCAACAGATTGGCGCTAGAGGAAGGTGCTGCTTCGCAGTACCTTGTTCTTGAAGGAGCGCTCAACGGGACCGCCCCGGGCATCTTTTCCGACGTCCTCTCCTCCTTCCCCACTTGATCTTTGCCCGATGCCTCCCCGCAAGGCATCCACGCGCGATCCACGGCCTCCGCGCCAGATCTCAGGCTCCGACCTCACCTCCAGTTTCCCAGCCTCCTCCTCCTCCTCCGACAACGGCGGTGGCACGGAGCAATTTGATCTGCTGGTGCAGCAGGTCAGAGGCCTCACTGAAGCTGTGCAGGCCATGCACAGCAGCAGCAGCCGCAGGCATCAGTGCGCCTGGAAAGAGCATCACCGAACTCCAAATCCGACGATGGGCGGGCCACTTGGGCCAGCCGCCCATCTTTCCCGAAGAGAATCCAAGGGTGGAAGCCCCAATCGACCATGACTCCACCCCTGAAGATCTCTACCCCCATTCTGCTAGAGGACCCTCGAGACCCGTAGTCGAGAGGATTTCCTGGACCGGAGGCTCCAGGAGATGAACCGACGGATCGAAGAACTCCGCCATGCTCCCCCCGCTTATGTGAGGATATTTGCACTGACCCTCCTTTTCTCAATGATCATGCAGGAACCGATCCCGCCAAACTTCAAACTCCCCCAGTTCGAAAGCTACGACGGGACTTCGGACCCGATTGATCATCTGGAGGCCTTCCGGACGATGATGCTACTTCATGGCACACCCGACGCCATTCTATGCCGAGCCTTCCCATCCACCTTGAAGGGAGCGCGAGAAACTGGTACTCGATGCTGAAGCCGTACCATCTTTTCCTTCATCAGATGAGCCACCAATTTTGGCCCATTTTGTCAGCATCCGATGCCCCCGGAAGGGTTCGGAGTCCCTCATCAATATCAAGCAGAGGGAGGGGAGTCCATTCGGGCCTACATCAACCTTTCAATGTCGCAGCTCGGAGGTCCGGAATTTGGACCAATCGGTAGCAATGGCCGCTCTGAAGGGCGGCCTTCAGAAGAATGACCTTTTGTTCTCCCTGGAGAAGAAGTACCCCAGGAATTTGTTGATCTATTGGCTCGGGCTGAAGGTACGCCCGAGCAGAAGAAGCCTTCAAAATGAAGGATGAGGAGACTGCGAGAGACGACAGGCGGGAGACTCGAGTAAGCCCACAGTCGAAAAAGGGCGAGAGAAGCTCGGCCACATTCTCGAACTCCTCCCAGGCACAAGCGTGTCCATACTCCTCCCGGGTACGTAGGCAGAGAAGTCCAGATCGCGAGTTCGCGGGGTTCTCCACCGGGAAGATTCCGTAACTATGCCCCCCTCAATGCCTCGAAGACCCAGGTACTGATGGAGGTCAGGGAGCAGCTCCCTAGGCCAGAGAGGATGCGCACACACCCCGGGAAGGCAACCCCAACAAGTTCTGTCTCTACCATCGCGACCACGGCCATGACACGGAGGAATGCATCAGCTCTGGATGAGATCGAGGAGCTCATCCGGGAGGTCGACTCGATAGGTTCATTCGACGTCGGCCTGAGGGTAGAGAAGATCGGCCAAGGGCCCTGCCGCAACCTGAACCACCAAGGAGGGAGGAAAGCCCGGAGATCGGCCTCCAATCAGGACCATCGACTCCATCACCGGAGGGCCTCAAGGAGGAGTAGACCTTCCACGACCATGGACTCGAGAAACCTGTAAATGTACTACTCATGACTTTGCTTTGAATCAAAATTCCTTTCGACTTTGCATGTCTTTCCCTTTTGGCAGGACTTGTTACGATTGGAGATAACCCCTTCAAACAATTAAAACAAGGTCATGTTAGGAACAGGAAGAGAACCTCTTCCTAACATGAGCAAAATGAAAGTCCGATTATTTTAAGATCGGATCGGGGGAGAGGCCCATATAACGGCCCTTGAGTGCCCCCATGGTCATGTTAGGAACAGGAGGAGAACCTCATCCTAACATGAGCAAAATGAAAGTCTGATTATTTTAAGATCGGATCGGGGGAGAGGCCCATATAACGACTCTTGAGTGCCCCCATGGTCATGTTAGGAACAGGAGGAGAACCTCGTCCTAACATGAGCAAAATGAAAGTCCAATTATTTTAAGATCGGATCGGGGGAGAGGCCCATATAACGGCCCTTGGATGCCCCCTGGGCCATGTTGGGGACGGGAAGAGAACCTCGCCCTAACATAGGCAAAGTCAAAGGTCCAGTTCTTTTAGACCGGATGGAGGGAGAGGCCCTACAACGCCCTTACGCGCGCCCACAGCCATGTTAGGGACAGGAGGAGAACCTTGCCCTAACATGAGCAAAGTCAAAGGCCCGGTTCTTTTAGACCAGATGGGGGGAGAGGCCCTACAACGTCCTTACGCGCCCCCACAGCCATGTTAGGGACAGGAGGAGAACCTCGCCCTAACATGAGCAAAGTCAAAGGCCCGATTCTTTTAGACCGGATGGGGGCAGAGGCCCTATAACACCCTTATGCGCCCCCACAGCCATGTTAGGGACAGGAGGAGGACCTCGCCCTAACGTGAGCAAAGTCGAAGACCCGATTCTTTTAGACCGGATGGGGGGAGAGGCCCTACAATGCCCTAATGTGCCCCCACAGTCATGTTAGAAACAGGAGGAAACCTCGTTCTAACATGAGCAAAGTCGAAGACCCAATTTTTTAGATCGGATGGGGGGAGAGGCCCTCACGACGACCTTTATGTGCCCCCATAGCCCCATCGGAAATAGAAGGAGAACCTCATCCTAACCTGAGCTGAGATCGACTACGTCAAGGATAGAAGGAGGACCTCGTCCTGACAATGACAAAAACCTGGTCACCTAACATGATCGGATAAAGGAAAAAGTCCCCTCAATGGCACCTCCACACCTCTATGCGACCCCACGAAAAGCAAGGGGAGGACTCTCACTCAGAAAGAGGAGAAAAATTAAGAAGAAAAGCGACGAATTACACCGACAACAGACGAAAAACAAACCACACCAAGGACCTAGGGAACCTCGTCTCAACAAAGATGGGAAGTTCCTACCAAACATCCCCGACCTCTAAGAAGGCTCTCGACACAGGTCAAGAAAATAATGTCCCCTTCGAGGTAATGCGGAGTTCGGACCACCGAGCTCGAGCCTACGGCCATGGACTACAAGAAAAGCAAATCAGCGTGGCGATGATTGGGTACCTCCAAATGACATCGACGTCAGACAAGTCAAAAGACAAAAGAAGTTCGACGGACGATAATTTAATACAACACGTGGATGAGGTAACACAAATTTTTTTTCATTTCATTCACAAAATATACACTACAAAGCCCAGCAGGCTAAAGAAAGAAAAGCAAAACGACAAGAACAAGATGAAACAACAGAAGAAAAAATATATACATGGGAAGACGGAAAGACAAAAAGAGCCCTAAGAGGGCCCGGCTTCCTCCGACCTTGGACTTTCGGCTTCGACCCTCGCCAGGGAATCCCTTAAACGTCCGACTTCTGCTTTCAATTCTCTCTCTCTCATTAATATCTCCATGTATCTTTGATGATATCACTGGCTTTCACTCTCCACCTCTCGATGCCTTTTTCTCAGGACCTCGGATTCTGCCTCCGCATCCTTGACGGCCTGCTGCTCACATGCCAGCTGGATCTTCAATTGCTGCAGCTCGGCCGTCCTCCCCCCAAGGACGATAGAAAGCTCTTCTGCAGTTCTTCTTAGGGATTGGAGTTCACTGGAATCCCGAGAGGAAGCGAGCTGAGCCCTGCCAGCCAGCTGCCCTTGAAGGCGGGCAACCTCATCGGTCGCCATCCGGAGCCTCCCCTTGTATTCATCCACCTGCTTGTGCCAGCCAGCCTGGTACGCATCGTAGCTCACCTCGGCATCCTGGAGCTGCTGCTGGAGGTCGGAGACCTTCTTCAACCACTCCCGATCACTGTCGGCCCGAGTCAAAAGCTGGGATGAACTTCCCTCCAGCTGGCCAATCCTCTCCCGGGCAACTGACAGCTCCACCCTAAGGAAACTGATTTTGGTGGCTTGAGCGCAAATTTGATCGCTGGCATGCTTCTTGTGTTCCTCAAGCTTCTTCTCAAAGTTTGCCTTCCTCCGACTGTACTCCATGATCCCCTTCACGTGGAGATTCTGAAAGTAGGTAGCCTCTGTGGTGGCTTCGGAATGACTCTCCCTCAACCTGCGAAGCTCGCCTTCCATCTTCTTCGACCTTTTTGTTAAATGGAGGACTTCCTTCTTCAGCCGCTGGATTGTAGACTTCAGCAGAATCCCCTGAGGCAAGGGAAGCGCTTCGGCGGGGCGCTGCCATCGGGAGGTCAACGCGTTAAAACGCAGCTCATTACAAAGAAGAAGAAAGAAAGAAAGAAAAAGAAGAGAAGAAAAGTCTCCCAAAAGGAGGAGATCAATTTTATTGACTGAACATTTCTTGAAGACAAAAGAAAGAAGAAAAATGGCAATAAAGGAAGAATACAAAGTTAGAGGTCTTGGACCTCTTGATCAACGGGGGGACTCGGCACCTCTAGGGGGTGGACTGCGGTGGCTGCAACGGTGGTGGAGGGCCCAGCTTCATCCTCGGATGCCTCATCCAAAAGTTGAGGTCGAGCTTAGAAAATTTCACGACCATCTTCTCCTGGCAGAGCTCGAACCCTTTATTGAATGCGGCTTGGCCGAACTCAACCTTCAACTTCTTCATTTCGGTGAAAGTCTTGAACTTCTCCACCGCTTGACTCCTGGCCTCCGAGACCAGGGTCGGGATCTATTCTACCATGTTTGCAACCTCAGCCTCTGCCCTCCTCACCATCTCCTCTAGGTCAGCCTTCTATTCCGCCGAGGTCTGTCTCTCTCTCTCAAGCACCTCTCGAAGACCGGCCACCTCGAGGGCCATTTCCTTAAGGCGGGCAGCCTCGACCTGCTGACCTTCCACCGCCTTATTTGTCGTCTCGATGTTGGCAAGGAGTTGATGCCCGAGCTGCAAGGGCAACAGGAGAGTCAGAATGGGAGCTGGGAAGTTAATTAAATGAAGAAGCGAAAGGAAAAAGAAGACGAATCTACTTACCTCGAGGAAGGCCCCTAGCGAGTCCCAGACTCGTTGTGTAGGATCGATGCGGATGATCCTCTGGACGACTTCGGGCAGTGAGCACCCGTCTACCAGCTTTTTTATTAGATCCCTGTCACTAAAGGGATCATCCCCCTGCTCCTCTTCAGAGCTGCGGGACTCTTCAGTGGCAGCCCGACGACCGCCGACCCTGCGGGCCAAGGTCTTCCTCCTCTTCCTCCTCTCACCCCCTGGCACCTCCTCAGGATGGGCCTCCGAAGCGGGGACCTTGGTAGGAGAACTCAAACCCCTCGGGGAAGCCCGGGCGGTGGGACGCTCAGTGTCTGGAAGGATGTCGGTGGCTGAGGTCGCTCGGGCGGGCGCGGCCGAACTCATCCCCTCCACTCTGGCCCTCTTCGCCGGCCCGGAGGCCGCGGTGCCCTTTCTTTTGAGAGCCTTCAGGCCCCTGGCGAGCATCTGTGCTTCTTCGGCGTCCATGCCTAAAAAAAAAAAAAAAAAAAAGAGAGAGAGAGAGAAAGAGAAAAGAAAAGGAGGACGTGAAAAAGAAGAAAAGAAGAGAAGTGGGAGAAAGAGAGGAAAGGAAAAGAAAGAAAAAAAAAAAGAGATGAAATACTGGCGGGATCCAGGGGGCTTAGGCCGATGTTGAACAGAAACTGCTCCTTCAAGAGGTTGGGGAGAGAAAGAGTTGGATATTTGAGAAGTTTTTGGGAGGCTTGATGGTCGTCTCCCTCCAGGCTGGGTGCCCGACGGACGGAGTCCCTCAGGGAGCCCCAAGGGGGCAACTCTAGCCTCAAGGTCGGGCATCGAACATAAAGAAACTTCCCCTTCCAGTTATGGATAGAAGAAGGGGCACCCTTCAGTAACCCTTTCCTACCGAACTGAGTGGAGAAGTATCACCAATCCTTCATCGTGGGATGACGCTTGAAGGTGTAGAAGTATCTAAATAAGGAAAGGGTGGGCTGGACTTCGACTACATGACAAAGAGAGAGGAACCCTATCAAAAACCTAAAGGAGTTCGGTGCAACCGAAGCCAGAGAAATATCCAAAAACCGAAAAAGAGCAATGACAAAAGGCGACAGAGGGAGCCGAAGTCTGGCACGGAAGGCCTCCTGGTACAGGCATAAGCAGCCGGGAGGAGGGGCACTAGCCCGATTGGACGGGCCAGGAAGTTCCAGTTCGTACTCCGAAGGAATCCCATACTGAACTCTTATCAGTTGGAGTTCGTCCGGAGTCAGAGAACAAGGAATGGCATCCGGTGCAAAAATCAGATGAGGTTCAGCTCTACCTACCGGTTCATCTACCGCCTGAGAACTCTGGGAGACCGAGACAGACGAACTCCTAGAGCCGCTAGAAGAAGAACCCCTGGAAGACATCTAGAATCACATGAAGACCACTTACGGAGGTGAAAACCCTAAAAATCGAGGAAAATCACGGACAAGGTCCCGAGGGACTGATGCACAGAGCAAGAGGAAGAAAGATCGAACGGCAAAAGGAAGAACAAAAAGGGGAAGGAGTTCCGAGACTAACCTAGGCGATTCAGAGAAGTACGAAGGTGCGAAAATGGGGACGGCTCGAGGAACGCCTAAGGCTGGGAAGGACGCTGAGAAAAATCGAAGTTCTCAAGAAGAAGAAGGATGCCAGAACGAGATCGTCGGATAGAGCGGGACTCTTGGAGGAGGAGTGCAGGTTTAAATAGGCCCTGAGATCCGGCATAATGACGATTGCGAATCCCCTCTGGCCGGTCTCTTTTCACCGCGTGTCCCACTCACCACAGCGGGCGGTTAAAAAGTGGCAGACGGCTGACAGTGCCTTTATTGCGCCACGCCTTGAGCACCGTTTCGCTGCAGGTTCCAAAAGAGCCTCTTCGGATCACCTCGATTGGAAAAGACTCCGGCGCACGCGCATTAAATGCCAAAATATCTGAGGACGATCGTGCACGGATATCGAGGGAGCAACTTTGGCTGTGACAATCTTTCTGTACTTCCTTCATTCGAAATTCAAACTCAAAAGTAGGAGGACTGGTGTTGGGTATAAAATACCCTCAGCCGAAGTTCTTAGCAGGATTGACCCTCCCAAGACTCCTCCGGCTTTCGACCGCAGATGGTATCTCCCCGGACTTCTCCAACAGCCAGATTCCCACAGTGCTGACTGAATTCCCCCGACGGACGAACTCCCACTACACCACCCGAGCTCCTTCAACATGAGTTCCCCCAGTTATCTATTAAGCCACCCTAAGCGCTCACCAAGCTCCGCTGCCAGCTGACTTTCTACGACTATCAGCTGCTCCCCGAATCCCTTGCAGACTTCTTCCAGCCAGGTTAAACTCCAATCCAAACTACCCCGGACTCTGCCAATGGTGGAACTTCTCCAACGGTAGATTCCTATAACTACCAGATTTCAGCCCGAACTCCTACGGGAGCCGGATCTCATCCCCGACCTCGACTACAGAAAGGCTTCGTCCGGACTCCTACGGGAGCCGCGCTCCACCCTCGACCCCGATTGCTGGTAAACTTCGTCCGGACTCCTAAGGGAACCGGACTTCATCTCTGACTTTGATTATAGGTTGACTCAGCCCGAACTCCTACGGGAGCCAGATCTCATCCCTGACCTCGACTGCGGAAAGGCTTTTCCCGGACTCCTACGGGAGCCGGGCTCCGCCCTCGACCCCGATTGCTGGTAAACTTCGTCCGGACTCCTA
This sequence comes from Elaeis guineensis, assembly GCF_000442705.2. NCBI lineage: Eukaryota > Viridiplantae > Streptophyta > Magnoliopsida > Arecales > Arecaceae > Elaeis > Elaeis guineensis. Next base: position 99,347,097 of record NC_025997.2, on the reverse strand, counting down.
AGGGAGCCAGACTTCATCCCTGACTTTGATTACAGGTTGACTCAGCCCGAACTCCTATGGGAGCCGGATCTCATCCCCGATATCGACTGCAGAAAGGCTTCACCCGGACTCCTACGGGAGTCGGGCTCCGCCCTCGACCCCGATTGCTGGTAAACTTTGTCCGGACTCCTAAGGGAGCCGGACTTCATCCCTGACTTTGATTGCAGGTTGACTCAGCCCGAACTCCTACGGGAGCCGGATCTCATCCCCGACCTCGACTGCGGAAAGGCTTCGCCCAGACTCCTACGGGAGCTGGGCTCCGCCCTCGACCCCGATTGCTGGTAAACTTCGTCCGGACTCCTAAGGGAGCCGACTTCATCCCTGACTTTGATTGCAGGTAGACTCAGCCCGGACTCCTATGGGAGCCGAATCTCGTCCCTGACCTCGACTGCGGAAAGGCTTCGCCCGGACTCCTAAGGGAATCGGGCTCCGTCCTCGACCCCGATTGCTGATAAATTTCATCCAGACTCCTAAGGGAGCCAGACTTCACCCCTGACTTTGATTGCAGGTAGACTTCGCCCGAGCTCCTACGGGAGCCAGACCTCGTCTCCAGCTCCAGCTGTGGGAAGACTCCGTCCGGACTCCTGTGGGAGCCGGACCTCATCCCCGACTTCAACTGAAGGAAGACTCCATCCGGACTCCTGCGAGAGCTGGACTCCAAGCTCCTCTCGGATGGGTGGCTAGCCACCTCTCTCCGCCAGACACCCCAGTCGAACTCCAGCCGATAGGCCCGGACCCCCTGGCAGGCCGCAGCAACAGCCATGACTCTGCTCCACCTCCTGCGACGGATTCCACATGGCTCCATCACTCTCTGGCAGGCCATAATAATGGCCACGATCCTGCTCCACTTCCTGCGACAGATACCGCACGATTCTTCCATTCTCTGACAACTCGCGACAACGGACACCGCTCCGCTCCCCGTGGCAGACTCCACGTGGCATGCCCCAGTGATAGCCACGGGTCCACTCCACTACTCTCCGCAACAAACTCCTCTTAACTCTGGGCGGCCCACTGCCAGACGGTTACAAACATCGCTATCAGTTTGTTACCCCCCTCCGCCTATAAAAGGGGGAACCTAAATACGTTATTCTCTAAGCTCTCATTTTTACCTAGAAACTCTGCTAAAATTTTTGTTCGAGCACTCCATTCTTGTTGAGGCAGAGAACTGACTTGAGCGTCGGAGGATCTTGCCGGAGCAACCCCACCTCCAGTTTAGACTTCTTTTGTAGGTCCCGGTGGCGACCGCGACCCCCACAACTCCAGCTTCTCTGGCGCAGGCAGATTTTTGCACCAACATATTAGATTAGATCTAAAGGAATATTCATGATTTATTTTGATTGAGTTTTTTTTTGTTATGTAATTAGCAATAGGATTGCTATTTATGAAATGTGCTGATCTATTTGTGAAATGAGTCAACATATTTGGTGAACAAAAAATAAAACCTTTCAAATTTAAAAATTATTTTTGAAATACCAAACCCGGATCCATCAGTCCAAATACTTAATTAAAAGAATTAAGTATTGTCTAGTAGGTCTAGAATCATGAATTAAGACCGAAGATAATTGCATAAACTTGTGGGTCAATGGGTTAGATGGATTAGATCCATAATTGGGTTAGACCTAAGGTTAGCTTAAAGAAATGGACTAAATTAGAGTAATTGGTCAAATCTAATCAAAAGTTGAATTAGATTAGGTCAAGGATACTCTAGACTCAACTCCAATAGTTGTAGTTGAATGGGTCTATGTCTTTAACTAGACCAAGATGGACTTAATTCATGGCTACGTGGTGGAACCCTATTTACTAAGTTGATCAAATTAAAACTAATGAACCGATTGGTGTCTAAGGTAAGTTTGGTAGTTTGACCAGTGATTTTTAAGCGGGAGCTACTCGCAGTGATTTGATCTCTGACAAGTTAATGGCTTATCCCCACCACTCATCCCACTTACCTGGCCAACCTGGTGAATTAGATTTTGATTAGATCACTTGGTGATTAGGGCTCACCCATGTCATTAGGTAAATCAGTTTGACTGATTTAGGTGCTCCTAATGCCAGCTTTAATTAAATCCTTTTTAATCTGACTTGGTGAAGTCAGTGGGAGGATTGAAATTGATTGGATATTTTTTTCTCATCTATCCTTTAATAAAATCCTCAAAAAAAAAATTATTAGATCCCTAAAAATGATTAAGTTATATTGATAACTAAGTCATAGCCTCCCATTAAGTGAGTGATAATGAGTCCATTAGTTTAATAATCATTGGAGGCCCAAAGGCTCGGTGCTTATTGACTAATGGAATTATCATTCATAATATGATAATTTGGTTTGAGTCTTTCTGATGGTGATCAGGTTGGCCGGCCAAAGTCAGGCTTGATCATTTATTGGTCTGATTCACCAAATCAAATCATGTTAATGGTTGGACCTAACTAGATCTTTTCAGTGGAGGCCAAAGCCTACTGATTAGGTTCTGAGGCAAAATCAATTACTAGAAGTTGTTTAGAGAAACAACTTGTTATGAACCTACCCATAGATGCACATGGGTTGACCAACCAAAGTTGGGCTCGTGTGTAGTCTGTGTGGATTCTAGTACCCACTAAGAAATTAAAGTAATTCCTCGAATTGGAGGTTGAGGCTACCAGTTTGCAAAAATACTGGAAGAAACTTTAGACTAAAGTCCAAGTCTTTAGTATTTATAATTTATGTACTAATAGAGGTCTGGTTTTTCTTTATGCAGTTATGCCCACTACCCTGTCCCTCCGGTCATTATTAGATAATGACAAGCTCATGGGACCTAATTTCGATAGCTGGTATCGAAAATTAAAAATCATCCTTGAGCATGAGCGGATCCTTTATGTAGTAACGGATCCGACACCTGAGGAGCCAGCCCCGAACGTTAGAGGGACGATCCGAGATACTTATTAGAAGTGGTTCAATGACCGCACCACCGTTCGGTGCATTATGCTGGTGCCAATGAATGATGAGTTTAGCCGCTGGTTCGAGAATGCCCAGCCACAGGAGATGCTTCAAATGTTGAACGACTCCTTTGGCATGCCTGACGATGTTGAAAGGCACAAAACTAGTTGTGCCATTTTCAATGCTTGGATGAGGGATGGAGCCTCAGTCACTGATCATGTACTGTACATGATCGAAATGATTGTGCGCCTAGGTAAACTGGGCTTTTTCTTGCACGAGCAGCTCGATAAGGATGCAATCCTTAATTTATTGCCTAAGTCCTTCCTCCCCTTCCTTACTCATTTTCGGATGACGAAGCCTGTAGTGAACTACCACGGCTTGTTGGGATTGCTGCAGAACTTTGAGAAGGATCACCAGCTCCATAAGGAGTCGGTGAATATTGTGGGAGGGTCTTCTTCTGGTCGTCGACCCTTTAAGAAAGGAAAGAAGAAGAACAAGAAGAAGAAGAATAACAAGGTGCAGCTGCTGTTGCCCAGCTATGCAACCCAAGAGGGGGGGTGAATTGAGTTTCTAAAAATTTTAAGCCCAACTGATTACTTATGAAGATCAAAACAAAGACTTTAATTCAATATTAATTACCTAAAGCAGGAATGCAAGAATATAATAAAGAAATAAAGTGAAGAGATAAAGCACACCACAAACACAAGAATTTATAGTGGTTCGGTGCTAACCTTGCACCTACATCCACTTCCCAAGATCCCACTTGGGAATTTCAATCCACTATCCTTTGTATTCAACCCGAATACAAAACGTCGGAAACTCCGACACTAGCTATCCCAAGCTAGATCACTTGTTTTCCCGGGTACAAGTAAACTCAAAACACTCCAATTTCAGGTTCGGATCAACCTTTCCTTGTTTTGGAAATCCTCCAAAAATAAGAACAAAAACTCACAAAGAGTTAGAAAATTTAGAGCACAAATTAATACAATAACAGCTCCTTAAATGAGCGAATATAACAATAAAAGCTTTACTCAAATGAAGAACCCCTTTTTCAGATTTTCTCAAAGTGGATGAATGCTTGAATGCTTGAGAAGAGGTTGATTGTTGATTGAAGATCTCTTGAAAGCTTTGAACGATCTCTAGATCAAGGTTGAAACAATAGGCGTGAAGAATTCTCTCCTTGAAAGATCTTGCTTTTCTCTTTCACAATCTCTCTGGTATATTGTGGATCCTCTCTCTTTTTCTTTTTGGATTTTTCGTTGATCTCAGGCTTTTTCGTGCAAATTTCGGATCCTTTCTTCTATTCTTCTCTCCTTCTCTTCTTTTTGATTTCACGTTTGATCCGCTATTTAATCTGCAATTTCTTTCACCATTTAAAGCATTTTGTAGCATTAGAAGCAAGAGAAAACAATTTAGGTAGATAAAGAGCCGTTAGAGGATTTTTAGGAAGCATAAATGGCAATTAAAATGGGCAAAAAAATAGCCGTTGCTGACATTTCCCGTCGCAGGGGTCGACTCATGAGTCGACTCATGCTTCAGGGGTCGACTCATGAGTCGACCTCTGTTGCAAAAACCAGAGAATGCTTTTCTGGAAATTCTTGGCTCAAATTAGCAGGGGTCGACTCATGAGTCGACTCATGCCTTGTGGGTCGACTCATGAGTCGACTCACAGGTCGTGCCAAGCCAGAAAACTAGCGTGCCAAGGAGAATTTTTGCGTGCCAATCAGCTCACAGTGCCATGAGTTGACTCATGAGTCGACTCATGCACTTCAAACCTTCATAACTTCAAAAATATAAGTCCAAACACAATGAAATTTTCACCAATAGATTTCAAATCATTTATTCTACCAAATGGTACTATCAAATCAGTATTTTAGTGAAATTATGATTTTGCCCTTGAAGAGCATAAGGACTTTTTCATTTTAAAATTATTTGTATCCCTTCAATCTGCTTTGTAATCATCAAAATCAATCTAGGAGCAACAATCTCCCCCTTTTTGATGATGACAAAACATTTGAACAAAAATACTTATGTTAATGCATTAATTTCAAAAGAATCCATTATAGGTGTATATGCTTGAAAAGAGTATGATTCTTTTGGCATGTAATATAAATGCAAAAATAGTTTGTCCATTTTCTCAAAGATTTGAAAAGGGTATTAGATCATTTTGAATTCAAGATATATCAGAGCAAGAAAAGAGAAATAAATTTTGCAATGTATCAGAGCAAGAAAAATAATTTTTACAATGATATCAGAAAAGATTTTACAATGTATCAGAGCAAGAAAATTTTATAATATATCAGAGAAAATTTCACAGTGTATTAGAGCAAATGTCAGAGAAAATTTCACACTGTATCAGAGCAAATATCAGAGAAAATTTCACACTGTATCAGAGCAAAAAAAAATATATATATCAGAGAAACTTTCTCACTGTATCAGATCAAATGTTATAATTTATCAGAGAAACCTCCACACTGTATCGGATTAAATTTTATCATGTATCAGAGCAAGTTAAAAGAAATTGTAGGGTGTATCAGAGTAAAACAAATTTCTTAAGATGTATCAAGGTGAATAAAATTTCAAAAGATGTATCAAAGCAAGTTTGAATTTTGAAATATATCAGAGCATAAAAAAATACTTATTTGCATTGTACTTATGATTTTGCTTTTGATGGATGACTTTTTGTTTAAGTTCTGTCTGATACCATATTTCGATACCAAATTTTTCAAAGTTTTGATTAATCTTTCAATCCTTGTTTTTGTTTAATTTCTCCAATATTTGTTTTAATCTTCCAATCTTCGTTTTTGTTTAATTTCTCCAATATTTGTTTAATTTCTTCAATATTTGTTTTAATCTTCCAATCTTTGTTTTTGTTTAATTTCTCTCCCTTTTTCTCATAATTTAGGGTTTTGCTTTTTGTCTAATTTCAATTTTTATTTTTGTTTAATTTCTCTCCCTTTTTGACATCATCAAACATAATTAACTCTTCCTTTTTGACATCATCAAACATAGTTAATTTCTTTATTTTCTTCCTCTATAGAGTTTTTCACAGATGTTTGCTCCCCCTTAATATAGCAATTATCAACAGCAAACAACAACAAGGAGAAGACAATATTTCAAAGATGAAAATATATAACCATATTGTTGCCCAGCTATGCAACCCAAGAGGGGGGGGTGAATTGGGTTTCTAAAAATTTTAAGCCCAACAGATAACTTATGAAGAACAAAACAATGGCTTTAAATCAATATTAATTACCTAAAGCAGTATTGCAAGGATATAATAAAGAAATAAGATAAAGCGATAAAGCACACCACAAACATAAGGATTTATAGTGGTTCGGTGCTAACCTTGCACCTACATCCACTCCCCAAGATCCCACTTGGGAATTTTAATCCACTATCCTTTATATTCAACCCGAATACAAAACGTCGGAAACTCCGACACTAGCTATCCCAAGCTAGAATACAAGACGTCGGAAACTCCGACACTAGCTATCCCAAGCTAGATCACTTGTTTCCCGGGTACAAGTAAACCCAAAACACTCCGATTTCAGGTTCGGATCAACCTTTCCTTGTTTTGAAAATCCTCCAAACACAAGAACAAAAACTCACAAAGAGTTAGAAAATTTAGAGCACAGATTAATACAATAACAGCTCCTTAAATGAGCAAATATAACAATAAAAGCTTTACTCAAATGAAGAACCCCTTTTTCAGATTTTCTCAAAGTGGATGAACGCTTGAATGCTTGAGAAGAGGTTGATTGTTGATTGAAGATCTCTTGAAAGCTTTGAACAATCTCTAGATCAAGGTTGAAACAATAGGCGTGAAGAATTCTCTCCTTGAAAGATCTTGCTTTTCTCTTTAACAATCTCTCTGCTATATTGTGGATCCTCTCTCTTTTTCTCTTTGGATTTTTCGTTGATCTCAGGCTTTTTCTTGCAAATTTCGGATCCTTTCTTCTATTCTTCTCTTCTTCTCTACTGTTTTGATTTCACGTTTGATCCGCTATTTAATCTGTAATTTCTTTCACCATTTAAAGCATTTTGTAGCATTAGAAGCAAGAGAAAACAATTTAGGTAGATAAAGAGCCGTTAGAGGATTTTTAGGAAGCATAAATGGCAATTAAAATGGGCAAAAAAATAGCCGTTGCTGACAATTCCCGTCGCAGGGGTCGACTCATGAGTCGACCTCTGTTGCAAAAACCAGAGAATGCATTTCTGGAAATTCTTGGCTCAAATTAGCAGGGGTCGACTCATGAGTCGACTCATGCCTTGTGGGTCGACTCATGAGTCGACTCACAGGTCGTGCCAAGCCAGAAAACTAGCATGCCAAGGAGAATTTTTGCGTGCCAATCAGCTCACAGTGCCATGAGTTGACTCATGAGTCGACTCATGCACTTCAAACCTTCATAACTTCAAAAATACAAGTCCAAACACAATGAAATTTTCACCAATAGATTTCAAATCATTTGTTCTACCAAATGGTACTATCAAATCAGGATTTTAGTGAAATTACAATTTTGCCTTTGAAGAGCATAAGGACTTTTTCATTTTAAAATTATTTGTATCCCTTCAATCTGCTTTGTGATCATCAAAATCAATCTAGGAGCAACAATCTCCCCCTTTTTGATGATGACAAAACATTTGAACAAAAATACTTATGTTAATGCATTAATTTCAAAAGAATCCATTATAGGTGTATATGCTTGAAAAAAGTATGATTCTTTTGGCATGTAATATAAATGCAAAAATAGATTGTCCATTTTCTTAAAGATTTGAAAAGGGTATTAGATCATTTTGAGTTCAAGATATATCAGAGCAAGAGAAGATAAATAACTTTTTCTATGTATCAGAGTAAGAAAAATAATTATATCAGAAAAGATTTTACAATGTATCAGAGCAAGAAAATTTTATAATATATCAGAGAAAATTTTACACTGTATTAGAGCAAATGTCAGAGTAAATTTCTCATTGTATCAGAACAAATTTCAGAGAAAATTTCACACTGTATTAGAGCAAATGTCAGAGTAAATTTCACATTGTATCAGAACAAATTTCAGAGTAAATTTCACATTGTATCAGAACAAATGTTATAATATATAAGAGAAATTTTCTCACACTGTTATCGGATCAAATGTTATAATTTATCAGAGAAACCTTCACACTGTATCGGATTAAATTTTATCATGTATCAGAGCAAGTTAAAAGAAATTATAGGATGTATCAGAGTAAAACAAATTTCTTAAGATGTATCAAGGTGAGTAAAATTTCAAAAGCAAGTTTGAATTTTGAAATATATCAGAGCATATAAAAAAAACTTATTTGCATTGTACTCATGATTTTGCTTTTGATGGATGACTTTTTGTTTAAGTTCTGTCTGATACCAAATTTTGATACCAAAATTTCTCAAAGTTTTGTTTAATCTTTCAATCCTTGTTTTTGTCTAATTTCTCCAATATTTGTTTAATTTCTTCAATATTTATTTTAATTTCTCCAATATTTGTTTTTGTTTAATTTTCCAATATTTGTTTAATTTCTTCAATATTTGTTTTAATTTCTCCAATATTTGTTTTAATTTCTCCAATCTTTATTTTTGTTTAATTTCTCCCCTTTTTCTGTTAATTTAGGATTTTGCTTTTTGTCTAATTTCAATTTTTGTTTTTGTTTAATTTCTTCCCCTTTTTGACATCATCAAACATAGTTAACTCTTTCTTTTCTTTTTCTGAAATATTCTTTAATTTCTTCTTCTTTAGAGTTTTTCACAGATGTTTGCTCCCCCTTAATATAGCAATTATCAACAGCAAACAACAACAAGGAGAAGACAATATTTCAACCAGAAGAAAATATATAACCAAAATATAATCATTACAAAGAGGTAGAAATATAGGTAAAAGATGATTCATTAATATCATAATTGTTTCAATACATAAAATTCAACCAGCTAAATGTCAATACATGGCCCCAAGGTATAGATCCTAGAACAAGATACTAACTCCTAGGACCTAGTAAAGATCAAGATAAGTCAATGATCGGAGTCATCAGAGATAGGGTGAGGAGATGATGGATCAGAAGTGCGTCCTCTACCCCATCTGCCTCTGCCACGAGTAGGAGAGCGAGATGAACTGGGTGGCTGAGAATGCTGAGATGCTAGGGCTGATACCATGAGTCTAATAGAATCAAGTACGTTCAGTGCTCTGGAAACAGATTGAAGTAGAGCAGTGAACTGGGTGGTAGCATGCTCACTCGATCCTCGGATCTCTTTCCTCAGTAGCTCATATCCACCTTCTAGTGCTCCTCTGAGCCTGCCAGCCTCTGCAGTGAGGTCTGTGACCTCAATAGTAGACTCCTGTGGCTGGGGATGGGCCAATGCAAGGACTTCCCCTGCAAGTCAAGAACTCTGCCAGTAAGTCTCCAGACTGTATCCTCAAGCTGCTGTATCCTGACGGACTGATCTGAAATCATCTGAAATACAGTGGAGATGTGGGGAGTAATGGTCTGATCAGAAGAAGTAGCTCCAGGTACAAAAGAAGTACTACTCCACTGGCTAGACAGCAAAGAAGCCACACGCTGTGAAATATGCTCGATCTGATCGTCAGCCAGTCTGAACTCTGATGGAGGTGCTCTGCTCTCTGACTGATACACTGGTGTGGGCATCCTAGTAAACTCCGAAGGGCCAGCCTCTGTATCAGGAATGAACTGTGTATCTGGTGATGCTGCCCTGAAGTCATGTACAGGAGAAGATGGACCTTCTTCTTCTACTCTGCCTTCAGTTCTGTCTTCAGCTCTTTCCTCAGCTCTCTCCTCAGCTCTTTCTTCAGAGCCCTTGATCCAACCACCAACAGTCTTTGTAATTCCCATTCGGTGCAGGCTGTGTTGGTTGAAAGTGTCCACATGTGAGAGCTTGGTAGGTGTCTCCCCCTCACAGCTAACTCCAAACCTCCTAAAAACTCTAGTAAGGGCCATACCATAAGGCAAGTGTGCCTGGATCTTTTCAAAGTTTCTCTCATGGCCTCTATCATAAGTGCAGGGAGGTTTAGGGGGGTCTGAGTGATGATATGAAACATGACACATACATCTCTGCCAGATAGTAAGTCATGTCTACCACTCCTAGGAAAGAAGAGTTTTGTTACAATCTGATGCAGGACCCTCATCTCAATGGACAGTAGCTTTGCTTCCAATCTGTTTAAACTTCCTGAAAAAGCTTCTCCTAAGATAATTCTGATCCCTTCTTCTTTAATTGGGAGTTCCATATATGAGTATCCTTCACTAGGCAACTGAAGTATTTCTCCCAATATCCGAGAATCCAAGCATATGTCAATCCCTTTGACAGTTGAAGTCACTGACCCGTTTCCATAATTTAGGTTCTGGTAGAACTCTCTGACTAGATCAACATAGGTGACTTCCTTAAGAGAGCAATAAAGTTCCCATCCTTGATTTTTGATCTTGGAAGCAAAAGTAAAGCCTTCTTTCTCAAAGAACCGAAAATCTATATTTTTCCCGGTTTCTACTTTTCTATCAGAAAGAGGATTTACACTGGGGCTTATGGAGGATTGAGAGGGACCTTGAGCAGGTACTGAAATTGGATCGGGAACACTGGAAGACTGAGCATGCCTTTTCTTTCGGACAATTTCCTCAGGCTCTCGGATTGATTTCCTTCTTTGGGGAAGTTTCATCTTTGGAGCCATATCCAAAAAGTAGCAGACAAGAAGACTTGAATTCAGAGGAGGAGGGATCATAAAAGAGTAAAGAAGAATTTTGGTGGAGAGAAGAAGTGAATTTTGAATGAACGGTGAAGTTCTAGGGCACGTTCCACCTGCGCCAATCACTGCGAGAAAGCACAGAAAAATCCTTTTCAAGGAGGCGATTTTTGGTGGAGAGAAGGAGGGAAAATTGCCTCAGAATTGATCCTTGGATTTGGAGCAAGAAGAGTTGGAGAAGACGGCTTTTGGAAGAAGAACGATGGGAAGATGAGTCGTCTCACAAACAGTAACCCTTATAAAAACAATGAACCCGTTGAAAGTTGGTGGGATTTACAAGTTTGCCATTGAGTCGACTCATGGGGGTCGACTCATGAAGTTCAGAAAATCAGGAAAAATACAAATAAATTCCAGAAAAATTCAAAATTTTGGGAGTAAGAATTTTGCTCAAAGATAAGTTTTTAGAGTGATAAATCTGAGCTTTTGGGACCAGGATAGATGTTAAAATTGATCTCTAAGAGTTTTTGACATCTATTCTTTGGAAATTGAGAAATTTTAGACAAATGGATCTAGAACTCCTAGATTTCTCCTAATTTTACAGAATCTATCCTCACTAAGGGCCTTTGTAAAGATATCGGCTAATTGATTTTCAGTGCAAACATATTCAAGAATTATATTTTTGTTTTGAACATGTTCTCTTATGAAATGATGTCTTATTTCAATATGTTTAGATCTTGAGTGTTGTATTGGATTTTTAGATAGATTTATGGCACTTGTATTATCACATTTTATTGGTGTTTCATTAAGTTTGATTCCAAAATCTTCGAGTTGTTGCTTAATCCACAAGATTTGAGCACAACAACTTTCGGCTGCAATGTATTCGGCCTCAGCCGTAGACAGTGCCACCGAATTTTGTTTCTTGCTAAACCATGAGATTAGATTTACTCCAAGAAATTGGCAAGTTCCACTTGTGCTTTTTCTATCTAATTTACATCCAGCAAAATCAGCATCAGAATATCCTAACAAATTAATTTGTGAGCCCTTAGAGTACCATAACCCTATAGTTTGTGTACCATTTAAGTATCTAAGGATTCTTTTAACAGCATTCAAATGAGATTCCTTAGGATTAGATTGATATCTTGCACATAAGCAAACACTAAACATGATATCAGGCCTACTTACAGTTAAATACAATAATGAGCCAATTATACCTCTGTAGTATTTTAAGTCTACGCTTTTACCTTCATCATCCTTGTCAAGCTTACTTGAGGGACTCATTGGTGTGCCAATTGGTTTGCAGTTCTCCATTCCAAATCTTTTGAGTAGTTCCTTGGTGTACTTGCTTTGGATGATGGAGATTCCCTCTTTTGATTGTTTAATTTGGAGTCCGAGAAAGAAGGTGAGTTCTCCCATCATGCTCATCTCGAACTCTCCCTGCATAAGCTTAGCAAAGTCTTGACAAAGGGATTCATTAGTAGACCCAAAAATTATGTCATCAACATAAATTTGTATAATTAGCATATCATTTTGGTTTCTTTTAATAAATAGGGTTGTATCTACATTGCCTCTTGAGAAACCATTATTTAGTAGAAATTTGCTTAGCCTTTCATACCATGCTCTAGGTGCTTGTTTTAGACCATATAAAGCTTTATTTAATCTAAAGACATGATTGGAAAAAGCATGATTTTCAAATCCAGGGGGTTGTTCTACATATACTTCTTCAGAAATATATCCATTTAAAAATGCACTTTTAACATCCATTTGAAATAGTTTGAATTTCATAAAGCAAGCATAAGCAAGTAGAAGTCTAATGGCTTCTAATCTAGCAACAGGTGCAAAGGTTTCATCAAAATCAATTCCTTCTTCTTGATTATATCCCTTAGCAACCAGTCTTGCTTTATTTCTAATTACATTTCCATGCTCATCTAACTTATTTCTAAAGACCCATTTTGTTCCAATTATTGAATAATCTTTAGGTCTTGATACTAAGGTCCAAACATTATTTCTTTCAAATTGATTAAGTTCCTCTTGCATAGCATTAATCCAGTTATGATCATTTTCAGCCTCTTCAAAAGTTTTAGGTTCAAGTTGAGATACAAAAGCACAATGATTAAGTACATCTCTAAGTGAAGAACGTGTTTTTACCCCATGCATAGGGTCACCAATAATTAACTCCTTAGGGTGGTTGTGAACATACCTCCATTCCTTGGATAAGTCATTTGTACCTTGAGGTTGTTCTTGAATTTCTTCACCTTTCTCATTTTGTTTGACTTCTTGATCCTTGTCTTCTGGAGTTGCTGAGTCTTTCAAAGTGATCTCCTTCATACCTTCTATTAGTGGATCTGCATCATCAACACCCTCATTCTTCCTTGAAGGAAGATCGTTAGATTCATCAAAGACAACATGTATGGACTCCTCAACTACTAAAGTTCTTTTGTTGAACACTCTAAATGCTTTACTAGTGGAGGAGTAACCTAGAAGGATTGCTTCATCTGATTTTGTATCAAATTTACCAAATTTTTCTTTGCCATTATTTAATACAAAACATCGGCAACCAAAAACATGAAAATATGCAATATTTGGTTTTCTTCCTTTCCAAAGTTCATAGGGGGTTTTCTTTAAAAATTGTCTAATTAAAGCACGATTTAAAATGTAACATGCTGTGTTAATAGCTTCCGCCCAAAAATATCTTGGAAGGTTGCTTTCACAAAGCATGGTACGGGCCATTTCTTCTAAGGTTCTATTTTTCCTTCCAAATCCATATCGTTTTCCTCCTAGACTAGTGGTTCTAGTTGGTCCAAATAAATCCATATGTAAGAGCTCTAAAGGTCTAGAAGTTGAAATAGTATTTTTGGATTTAAATGAAACTCTAGTTTGTTTGCCTAATTGGCATGCATCACAAATTCTATCCTTTTTAAAATTTAGTTTTGGCAAACCGAGAACTAAATCCTTTTTAATTAATTTTGAAAGAGAATGCATGCTAATATGTGCAAGTCTACGATGCCACAGCCAACTAGTCTCATTTATTTTAGTACTTAAGGAAACTAGGCATTGCATGTCTAATTTAGTTAAATCATTCAAGTCTACCATATAAACATTGCCATGCCTATGTCCTATAAATTTAATGCCATCGTTAATAGGACTTGTCACAATGCAAACAGATGATTCAAAACTTACTTTATACCCTTTATCACAGAATTGACTAATGCTAAGTAAGTTATGCTTTAAACCTTTAACTAGTAAAACATTCTCAATGTATTTGGAGGGAGTGATACCAATGTTACCTATCCCGATGATCTTTCCTTTGCCATTGTCTCCAAAGGTGACCATCCCTCCATCCTTAGCATCAAGCGTGATGAATTGTGATTCATCACCAGTCATGTGTCTCGAGCATCCGCTGTCAAGATACCATTTCCTGTTTCCTTCTTGGGATGCTAGACACACCTGCAAGCACAGATCAAGTTTCTATCTTAGGTACCCAAGCTTTCTTGGGTCCTTTCAGGTTAGTCAGAATGGTTCCTTTTGGAACCCATATTTTCTTTGTGTTTGCATATTTGTTAATAAGACATGTGTATGATTTATGTCCTATTCTTCCACATTTAAAACAAATAATATTTGTAGACTTTTTGCTTGAATAATTTGCATAAATATCCTTCAGAAATTTTTGTTTCTTCAGGGGTTTATAACCAAGTCCAGCCTTATCATATATAGCTTTCTGATTATCAAGGATCATATTTAGCTTGTTTGAACTTAAGGTGAACTTATCTACTATAGATTTTAGCTTGTTCATTTCATCCTTTAAGTTTTGATTTTCTTGAATCAAGGTGAATTTTTCAATTGAAAGATTTTCAGCTTGTTTCACTAAGGACTGATTTTTCAATTTCAGCTCTTTGTTTTTCTTCCCTAGTTTCTTTAATTCATCAATTGAATCATAGAATGCTTCATGCAATTCTTCAAAAGTAAATTCACTAGTGGATTCAGAAGTTACCTCATTTTCATGTGCCATCAGGCACAGATTGGCTTGTTCTGTTGAGGTTTCCTCATCGGAGCTTGAGTCATCACTCGCACTCCAGGTCACCATCATTGCCTTCTTTTTGAACTTCTTTGGACCTTTCTTCAATTGTGGACATTCGGATCTGAAATGTCCTGGCTTCTTGCACTCGTAGCATATATGGGTTTGATCTATCTCCTTTTCTTTGCTTTGATCCCCTTTTGTGAATTTCTTTCTCATCCCCTGTTTCCTTTTTCTTAGAAACTTCTTAAATTTTCGGGTGATGAGAGCCATCTCTTCATCCTGATCTTCATCTTCAGAGTCATCCGTTTCATAATCAGGCGAAGTTGTGGATTTGAGGGCAATGGTTCTTTTCTTTTTGACTTCATCCTCTTGATGTTGCTTCATGCTAAGTTCATGAGTTATCAAGGATCCAAGAAGCTCTTCTTGAGGTAGAGTGTTCAAGTCCTTTGCTTCTTGGATGGCAGTCACCTTGGCTTCCCAAGTTCTTGGCAGTGACCTGAGAATCTTCCTTACAAGTTCACTATTAGTATAAGATTTGCCAAGACTCTTTAAACCATTGATTATATCAGTAAAATGAGTAAACATAGCAGTTATGGACTCATCATGCTCTATTTTGAACAATTCATATTTATGTACAAGCATGTTTATTTTAGACTCTTTTACTTGATTTGTTTCCTCATGGGTGACTTCTAACCTATTCCATATTTCTTTAGCAGATGCACAAGTAGAAATGCGATTAAATTCACTAGCATCTAGTGCACAATAAAGAACATTCATGGCTTTGGCATTTAATTGTGCCAATTTCTTGTCAACCTCATCCCATTCTTTCTCGGGTTTGGTTGACTCCTCACCATCTATAATCTTGGTGGGTGTGTGAGGACCATTCACTATGATACTCCACATATCATAGTCGAGTGCTTGTATGAAAATCTTCATCCGAGCTTTCCAATAGGTGTAATTAGACCCATTGAAAAGTGGAGGTCGGTTTGTTGATTGCCCCTCGGCTAGAGAAGTTCCAACATGGGTTGCCATAGATCTTTGACTCTTTGATTGTTAGATCAAAGAAGGGCTAGAGCACCGGCTCTGATACCACTTGTTGCCCAGCTATGCAACCCAAGAGGGGGGGGTGAATTGGGTTTCTAAAAATTTTAAGCCCAACAGATAACTTATGAAGAACAAAATAATGGCTTTAAATCAATATTAATTACCTAAAGCAGTATTGCAAGGATATAATAAAGAAATAAGATAAAGCGATAAAGCACACCACAAACACAAGGATTTATAGTGGTTCGGTGCTAACCTTGCACCTACATCCACTCCCCAAGATCCCACTTGGGAATTTTAATCCACTATCCTTTGTATTCAACCCGAATACAAAACGTCGGAAACTCCGACACTAGCTATCCCAAGCTAGAATACAAGACGTCGGAAACTCCGACACTAGCTATCCCAAGCTAGATCACTTGTTTCCTGGGTACAAGTAAACCCAAAATACTCCGATTTCAGGTTCGGATCAACCTTTTCTTGTTTTGGAAATCCTCCAAACACAAGAACAAAAACTCACAAAGAGTTAGAAAATTTAGAGTACAGATTAATACTATAACAGCTCCTTAAATGAGCAAATATAACAATAAAAGCTTTACTCAAATGAAGAACCCCTTTTTCAGATTTTCTCAAAGTGGATGAACGCTTGAATGCTTGAGAAGAGGTTGATTGTTGATTGAAGATCTCTTGAAAGCTTTGAACAATCTCTAGATCAAGGTTGAAACAATAGGCGTGAAGAATTCTCTCCTTGAAAGATCTTGCTTTTCTCTTTAACAATCTCTCTGCTATATTGTGGATCCTCTCTCTTTTTCTCTTTGGATTTTTCGTTGATCTCAGGCTTTTTCTTGCAAATTTCGGATCCTTTCCTCTATTCTTCTCTTCTTCTCTACTGTTTTGATTTCACGTTTGATCCGCTATTTAATCTGCAATTTCTTTCACCATTTAAAGCATTTTGTAGCATTAGAAGCAAGAGAAAACAATTTAGGTAGATAAAGAGCCGTTAGAGGATTTTTAGGAAGCATAAATGGCAATTAAAACGGGCAAAAAAATAGCCGTTGCTGACAATTCCCGTCGCAGGGGTCGACTCATGAGTCGACTCATGCTTCAGGGGTCGACTCATGAGTCGACCTCTGTTGCAAAAATCAGAGAATGCGTTTCTGAAAATTCTTGGCTCAAATTAGCAGGGGTCGACTCATGAGTCGACTCATGCCTTGTGGGTCGACTCATGAGTCGACTCACAGGTCGTGCCAAGCCAGAAAACTAGCGTGCCAAGGAGAATTTTTGCGTGCCAATCAGCTCACAGTGCCATGAGTTGACTCATGAGTCGACTCATGCACTTCAAACCTTCATAACTTCAAAAATACAAGTCCAAACACAATGAAATTTTCACCAATAGATTTCAAATCATTTGTTCTACCAAATGATACTATCAAATTAGGATTTTAGTGAAATTACGATTTTGCCCTTGAAGAGCATAAGGACTTTTTCATTTTAAAATTATTTGTATCCCTTCAATCTGCTTTATGATCATCAAAATCAATCTAGGAGCAACACATATGATCATTACAAAGAGGTAGAAATATAAGTAAAAGATGATTCCATTAATATCATAATTGTTTCAATACATAGTTCTTAAAAAATAAAATTCAACCAGCTAATTGTCAATACATGGCCCCGAGGTATAGATCCTAGAACAAGATACTAACTCCTAGGACCTAGTAAAGATCAAGATAAGTCAATGATCGGAGTCATCAGATATAGGGTGAGGAGATGATGGATCAGAAGTGCGTCCTCTACCCCGTCTGCCTCTGCCACGAGTAGGAGGGCGAGATGAACTGGGTGGCTGAGAACGCTGAGATGCTAGGGACTGAACAGAAAGGGTGAGTCTAATAGAATCAAGTACGTTCAGTGCTCTGAAAACAGATTGAAGTAGAGCAGTGAACTGGGTGGTAGCATGCTCACTCGATCCTCGGATCTCTTTCCTCAGTAGCTCATATCCACCTTCTAGTGCTCCTCTGAGCCTGCCAGCCTCTGCAGTGAGGTCTGTGACCTCAATAGTAGACTCCTGTGGCTGGGGATGGGCCAATGCAAGGACTTGCCCCTGCAAGTCAAGAACTCTGTCAGTCAGTCTCCAGACTGTGTCCTCAAGCTGCTGTATCCTGATGGACTGATCTGAAATCATCTGAAATACAGTGGAGATGTGGGGAGTAATGGTCTGATCAGAAGAGGTGCTCCAGGTGCAAAAGAAGTACTACTCCACTGGCTAGACAGCAAAGAAGCCACACGCTGTGAAATATGCTCGATCTGATCGTCAGCCAGTCTGAACTCTGAATGAGGTGTTCTGCTCTCTGGCTGATACACTGGTGTGGGCATCCTAGTAAACTCAGAAGGGCCAGCCTCAGTATCAGGAATGAACTGGGTATCTGGTGAAGCTGCCCTGAAGTCATGTACAGGAGAAGATGGACCTTCTTCTTCTACTCTGCCTTCAGTTCTGTCTTCAGCTCTTTCCTCAACTCTCTCCTCAGTTCTTTCTTCAGAGCCCTTGATCCAACCACCAACAGTCTTTGTAATTCCCATTCGGTGCAGGCTGTGTTGGTTGAAAGTGTCCACATGTGAGAGCTTGGTAGGTGTCTCCCCTTCACAGCTAACTCCAAACCTCCTAAATACTCTAGTAAGGACCATACCATAAGGCAAGTGTGCCTTGGATCTGTTCAAAGTTTCTCTCATGGCCTCTATCATAAGTGCAGGGAGGTTTAAGGGGGTCTGAGTGATAATATGAAACATGACACATACATCTCTGCCGGAAAGTAAGTCATGTCTACCACTCCTAGGAAAGAAGAGTTTTGTTACAATCTGATGCAGGACCCTCATCTCAATGGATAATAGCTTTGCTTCCAGTTTGTTTAAATTTCCTGAAAAATCTTCTCCTAAGATAATTCTGATCCCTTCTTCTTTAATTGGGAGTTCCATATATGAGTATCCTTCACTAGGCAACTGAAGTATATCTCCCAATATCCTAGAATCCAAGCATATGTCAATCCCTTTGACTGTTGAAGTCACTGATCCGTTTCCATAATTTAGGTTCTGGTAGAACTCTCTAACTAGATCAACATAGGTGACTTCCTTAAGAGAGCAATAAAGTTCCCATCCTTGATTTTTGATCTTGGTAGCAAAAGTAAAGCCTTCTTTCTCAAAGAACCGAAAATCTATGTTTTTTCCGGTTTCTACTTTTCTATCAGAAAGAAGATTTACACTGGGGCTTATGGAGGATTGAGAGAGACCTTGAGCAGGTACTGAAACTGGATCGGAAACACTGGAAGACTGAGCATGCCTTTTCTTTCGGACAATTTCCTCAAGCTCACGGATTGATTTCCTTCTTTGGGGAAGTTTCATCTTTGGAGCCATATCCAATAAAATAGCAGACAAGAAGACTTGAATTGAGAGGAGGAGGGATCACAAGAGTGTAAAGAGGAATTTTAGTGGAGAAAAGAAATAGATTTTGGAAGTTCAGTGAAGTGCTAGGGCACGTTCAAACCGCGCCAAGCAAAGCGAGAAAGCACAGAAAATCCTTTTGAAGGAGGCAATTTTTGGTGGAGAGGAGGAGGGAGAATTGCCTCAGAATTGATCCTTGGATTTGGAGCAAGAAGAGTTGGAGAAGACGGCTTTTGGAAGATGAACGATGGGAAGATGAGTCATCTCACAAATAGGGTTCCCGTTTAAAAACAATGAGCCCGTGGGAAGTTTGTGGGATTTACAAGTTTGCCATTGAGTCGACTCATGGGGGTCGGCTCATGAAGTTCAGAAATTCAGGAAAAATGCAAATAAATTCCAGAAAAATTCGAAGTTTTGGGAGAAGGAATTTTGCTCAAAGATAGGTTTTTAGAGTGATAAATCTGAGCTTTTGGGACCAGGATAGATGTTAAAAATTGAGCTCTAAGAGTTTTTGACATCTATTCTTTGGAAATTGAGAAATTTCAGACAAATGGATCTAGAATTCCTAGATTTCTTCTAATTTCACAGAATCTATCCTCACTAAGGGCCTTTGTAAAGATATCAGCTAATTGATTTTCAGTGCAAACATATTCAAGAATTATATTTTTGTTTTGAACATGTTCTCTTATAAAATGATGTCTTATTTCAATATGTTTAGATCTTGAGTGTTGAATTGGATTTTTAGATAGATTTATGGCACTTGTATTATCATATTTTATTGGTGTTTCATTAAGTTTGATTCCAAAATCTTCGAGTTGTTGCTTAATCCACAAGATTTGAGCACAACAACTTCCGACTGCAATGTATTCGGCTTCAGTCGTAGACAGTGCCACCAAATTTTGTTTCTTGCTAAACCATGAGATTAGGTTTACTCCAAGAAATTGGCAAGTTCCACTTGTGCTTTTTCTATCTAATTTACATCCAGCAAAATTAGCATCTGAATATCCTAACAAATTAATTTGTGAGTCCTTAGAGTACCATAACCCTATAGTTTGTGTACCATTTAAGTATCTAAGGATTCTTTTAACAGCATTCAAATGAGATTCCTTAGGATTAGATTGATATCTTGCACATAAGCAAACACTAAACATGATATCAGGCCTACTTGCAGTTAAATACAATAATGAACCAATTATACCTCTGTAGTATTTTAAGTCTACGCTTTTACCTTCATCATCCTTGTCAAGCTTACTTGAGGGACTCATTGGTGTGCCAATTGGTTTGCAGTTCTCCATTCCAAATCTTTTGAGTAGTTCCTTGGTGTACTTGCTTTGGGTGATGGAGATTTCCTCTTTTGATTGTTTGATTTGGAGTCCGAGGAAGAAGGTGAGTTCTCCCATCATGCTCATCTCGAACTCTCCCTGCATAAGCTTAGCAAAGTCTTGACAAAGGGATTCATTAGTAGACCCAAAAATTATGTCATCAACATAAATTTGTATAATTAGCATATCATTTTGGTTTCTTTTAATAAATAGGGTTGTATCTACATTGCCTCTTGAGAAACCATTATTTAGTAGAAATTTGCTTAGCCTTTCATACCATGCTCTAGGTGCTTGTTTTAGACCATATAAAGCTTTATTTAATCTAAAGACATGATTAGGAAAAGCATGATTTTCAAATCCAGGGGGTTGTTCTACATATACTTCTTCAGAAATATATCCATTTAAAAATGTACTTTTAACATCCATTTGAAATAATTTGAATTTCATAAAGCAAGCATATGCAAGTAGAAGTCTAATAGCTTCTAATCTAGCAACAGGTGCAAAGGTTTCATCAAAATCAATTCCTTCTTCTTGATTATATCCCTTAGCAACCAGTCATGCTTTATTTCTAATTACATTTCCATGCTCATCTAATTTGTTTCTAAAGACCCATTTTGTGCCAATTATTGAATAATCTTTAGGTCTTTTCACTAAGGTCCAAACATTATTTCTTTCAAATTGATTAAGTTCTTCTTGCATAGCATTAATCCAGTTATGATCATTTTCAGCTTCTTCAAAAGTTTTAGGTTCAAGTTGAGATACAAAAGCACAATGATTAAGTACATCTTTAAGTGAAGAACGTGTTTTTACCCCATGCATAGGATCACCAATTATTAACTCCTTAGGGTGGTTGTGAACATACCTCCATTCCTTGGGTAGGTCATTTGTACCTTGAGGTTGTTCTTGAATTTCTTCACCTTTCTCATTTTGTTCGTCTTCTTGATCCTTGTCTTCTGGAGTTGCTGAATCTTTCAGAGTGATCTCCTTTATACCTTCTATTAGTGGATCTGCATCATCAACACCCTCATTCTTCCTTGAAGGAAGATCGTTAGATTCATCAAAGACAACATGTATGGACTCCTCAACTACTAAAGTTCTTTTGTTGAACACTCTAAATATTTTACTAGTGGAGGAGTAACCTAGAAAGATTGCTTCATCTGATTTTGCATCAAATTTACCAAATTTTTCTTTGCCATTATTTAATACAAAACATCGGCAACCAAAAACATGAAAATATGCAATATTTGGTTTTCTTTCTTTCCAAAGTTCATAGGGGGTTTTCTTTAAAAATTGTCTAATTAAAGCACGATTTAAAATGTAACATGCTGTGTTAATAGCTTCTGCCCAAAAATATCTTGGAAGGTTGCTTTCACAAAGCATGGTACGGGCCATTTCTTCTAAGATTCTGTTTTTCCTTTCTACTACCCCATTCTGTTGGGGTGTCCTAGGAGCAGAGAAGTTATGGCCAATTCCATTTTCATCACAAAAATTTTCAAAGTCATGATTTTCAAATTCTGTTCCATGATCACTTCTAATATTTTGAATTGAAAATTCTTTTTCATTAGTGACTTTTCGATGAAATTTAGTGAAAATTTGAAAAGATTCATTTTTGTGAGCTAAAAAGAAAACCCAAGTAAAACGAGAGTAATCATCAATTATTACAAATCCATATCGTTTTCCTCCTAGACTAGTGGTTTTAGTTGGTCCAAATAAATCCATATGTAAGAGCTCTAAAGGTCTAGAAGTTGAAACAGTGTTTTTGGATTTAAATGATACTCTAGTTTGTTTACCTAATTGGCATGCATCACAAATTCTATCCTTTTCAAAATTCAGTTTTGGCAAATCGAGAACTAAATCCTTTTTAATTAATTTTGAGAGAGAATGCATGCTAATGTGTGCAAGTCTACGATGCCACAGCCAACTAGTCTCATTTATTTTAGCATTTAAAGAAACTAGGCATTGCATGTCTAATTTAGTTAAATCATTCAAGTCTACCATATAAACATTGCCATGCCTATGTCCTATAAATTTAATGCCATCGTTAATAGGACTCGTCACAATGCAAACAGATGATTCAAAACTTACTTTATACCCTTTATCACAGAATTGACTAATGCTAAGTAAGTTATGCTTTAAACCTTTAACTAATAAAATATTCTCAATGTATTTGGAGGGAGTGATACCAATGTTACCTATCCCGATGATCTTTCCTTTGCCATTATCTCCAAAGGTGACCATCCCTCCATCCTTAGCATCAAGCGTGATGAATTGTGATTCATCACCAGTCATGTGTCTCGAGCATCCGCTGTCAAGATACCATTTCCTGTTTCCTTCTTGGGATGCTAGACACACCTGCAAACAAAGGTCACGTTTCTGTCTTAGGTACCCAAGCTTTCTTGGGTCCTTTCAGGTTAGTCAGAATGGTTCCTTTTGGAACCCATATTTTCTTTGTGTTTGCATATTTGTTAATAAGACATGTGTATGATTTATGTCCTATTCTTTCACATTTAAAATAAGTAATATTTGTAGACTTGTTACTTGAATAAATATCCTTCAGAAATTTTTGTTTCTTCAGGGGTTTATAACCAAGTCCAGCCTTATCATATATAGCTTTCTGATTTTCAAGGATCATATTTAGTTTGTTTGAACTTAAGGTGAACTTATCTACTATAGATTTCAGCTTGTTCATTTCATCCTTTAAGTTTTGATTTTCTTGAATCAAGGTGAATTTTTCAATTGAAAGATTTTCAGCTTGTTTCACTAAGGACTGATTTTCCAATTTCAGCTCTTTGTTTTTCTTCCCTAGTTTCTTTAATTCATCAATTGAATCATAGAGAGCTTCATGCAATTCTTCAAAAGTAAATTCACTAGTGGATTCAGAAGTTACCTCATTTTCATGTGCCATCAGGCACAGATTGGCTTGTTCTGTTGAGGTTTCCTCATCGGAGCTTGAGTCATCACTCGCACTCCAGGTCGCCATCATTGCCTTCTTTTTGAACTTCTTTGGACCTTTCTTCAATTGTGGACATTCGGATCTGAAATGTCCTGGCTTCTTGCACTCGTAGCATATAGGGGGTTGATCTTTCTCCTTTTCTTTGCTTTGATCCCCTTTTGTGAATTTCTTTCTCATCCCTTGTTTCTTTTTTCTTAGAAACTTCTTAAATTTCCGGGTGATGAGAGCCATCTCTTCATCCTGATCTTCATCTTCAGAGTCATCCATTTCATAATCAGGCGAAGTTGTGGATTTGAGGGCAATGGTTCTTTTCTTTTTGACTTCATCCTCTTGATGTTGCTTCATGCTAAGTTCATGAGTCATCAAGGATCCAAGAAGCTCTTCTAGAGGTAGAGTGTTCAAGTCCTTTGCTTCTTGGATGGCAGTCACCTTGGCTTCCCAAGTTCTTGGCAGTGACCTGAGAATCTTCCTTACAAGTTCACTGTTAGTATAAGATTTGCCAAGACTCTTTAAACCATTGATTATATCAGTAAAACGAGTAAACATAGCAGTTATGGACTCATCATGCTCTATTTTGAACAATTCATATTTATGTACAAGCATGTTTATTTTAGACTCTTTTACTTGATTTGTTCCCTCATGGGTGACTTCTAACCTATTCTATATTTCTTTAGCAGATGCACAAGTAGAAATGCGATTAAATTCACTTGCATCTAGTGCACAATAAAGAACATTCATGGCTTTGGCATTTAATTGTGCCAATTTCTTGTCAACCTCATCCCATTCTTTCTCGGATTTGGTTGACTCCTCACCATCTATAATCTTGGTGGGTGTGTGAGGACCATTCACTATGATACTCCACATATCATAGTCGAGTGCTTGTATGAAAATCTTCATCCGAGCTTTCCAATAGGAGTAATTAGACCCATTGAAAAGTGGAGGTCAGTTTGTTGATTGCCCCTCGGCTAGAGAAGTTCCAACATGGGTTGCCATAGATCTTTGGCTCTTTGATTGTTAGATCAAAGAAGGGCTAGAGCACCGGCTCTGATACCACTTGTTGCCCAGCTATGCAACCCAAGAGGTGGGGTGAATTGGGTTTCTAAAAATTTTAAGCCCAACTGATTACTTATGAAGATCAAAACAAAGACTTTAATTCAATATTAATTACCTAAAGCAGGAATGCAAGAATATAATAAAGAAATAAAGTGAAGAGATAAAGCACACCACAAACACAAGGATTTATAGTGGTTCGGTGCTAACCTTGCACCTACATCCACTCCCCAAGATCCCACTTGGGAATTTCAATCCACTATCCTTTGTATTCAACCCGAATACAAAACATCGAAAACTCCGACACTAGCTATCCCAAGCTAGATCACTTATTTTTCCGGGTACAAGTAAACCCAAAACACTCTGATTTCAGGTTCGGATCAACCTTTCCTTGTTTTGGAAATCCTCCAAAAATAAGAACAAAAACTCACAAAGAGTTAGAAAATTTAGAGTACAAATTAATACAATAACAGCTCCTTAAATGAGCAAATATAACAATAAAAGCTTTACTCAAATGAAGAACTCCTTTTTCAGATTTTCTCAAAGTGGATGAACGCTTGAATGCTTGAGAAGAGGTTGATTGTTGATTAAAGATCTCTTGAAAGCTTTGAACGATCTCTAGATCAAGGTTGAAACAATAGGCGTGAAGAATTCTCTCCTTGAAAGATCTTGCTTTTCTCTTTCACAATCTCTCTGGTATATTGTGGATCCTCTCTCTTTTTTTTTTTGGATTTTTCGTTGATCTCAGGCTTTTTCGTGCAAATTTTGGATCCTTTCTTCTATTCTTCTCTTCTTCTCTTCTTTTTGATTTCACGTTTGATCCGCTATTTAATCTGCAATTTCTTTCACCATTTAAAGCATTTTGTAGCATTAGAAGCAAGAGAAAATAATTTAGGTAGATAAAAAGCCGTTAGAGGATTTTTAGGAAGCATAAATGACAATTAAAATGGGCAAAAAAATAGCCGTTGCTGATATTTCCCGTCGCAGGGGTCGACTCATGAGTCGACTCATGCTTCAGGGGTCGACTCATGAGTCGACCTCTGTTGCAAAAACCAGAGAATGCTTTTCTGGAAATTCTTGGCTCAAATTAGCAGGGGTCGACTCATGAGTCGACTCATGCCTTGTGGGTCGACTCATGAGTCGACTCACAGGTCGTGCCAAGCCAGAAAACTAGCGTGCCAAGGAGAATTTTTGCGTGCCAATCAGCTCACAGTGCCATGAGTTGACTCATGAGTCGACTCATGCACTTCAAACCTTCATAACTTCAAAAATATAAGTCCAAACACAATGAAATTTTCACCAATAGATTTCAAATCATTTGTTCTACCAAATGGTACTATCAAATCAGTATTTTAGTGAAATTATGATTTTGCCCTTGAAGAGCATAAGGACTTTTTCATTTTAAAATTATTTGTATCCCTTCAATCTGCTTTGTAATCATCAAAATCAATCTAGGAGCAACAGCTGCATGCTGGGACGTCTGCACAGGGTCAGACCAAGAAATGCAAGCCTGACCAGAGCCAAGTGGAGTGCTTCTTTTGCAAGAAGTAGGGGCACTGGAAGAAGAACTGTCCTCTATACATTGCCTCCCTGGATCCGAATAGGCCGAAGAAGAAGCAAGGTACTTATATGATAATACCTTGCAACTTTTTCATTTGTGATACTACTACCTGGGTATTGGATACCGAAAGCCCTTATCATATTTGCAATTTGATGCAGGGTCTGCAGGTCAGTAAGAGATTTGATGAAGGCGATAGATTCCTGAACGTTGAAGATGGAAGTAAAGTTTCAGTTCTAGCATTAGGAATCATGAACCTTATAATCAATTCTCGAAATATAATTCTGAGTGAATATCACTATTGTCCAAGCTTTTTATTAAATATTATTTTTATAGGCCTTTTGGCCATGAACGATTATTAATTTTTAATAAAAGAAAATATTTGCAATAGCATTTTGAATGGTGTTACAATGTTTGTTGGACAACTTAATAATAGAATTTACTTTCTATCACAACCTGTTAATGTGGTTCAAACCTCCGGTAAATGCCCTAGAATAGATAATGTGTCAGAAGTCTACCTTTGGCACTGTAGGCTAGGCCATATCAATAAGAACAGGATAAACAGGTTGGCTTAAGAAGGAATTCTTGAAGTAGATGATTGTGAATGACTTCCAACCTGTGAGTCCTATCTTCTTGGTAAAATGACCAAATCACCTTTTACTGGAAAAGGTGAGTGATCCAGTGAACTCTTGGGTTTGGTACATTCTGATGTATGTGGACCCATGAGCTCAAGTGCAAGAGGTGGATATTTCTACTACATAACCTTCACAGACGACCTATCGAGGTATGGGTATGTCTATTTAATAAAGCATAAATCAGAGTCGTTTGAAATGTTCAAACTATTTTGAAATGAGATAGAAAAATAAACTAAAAAGTGTATTAAAACTCTTCAATCTGATCGAGGAGGTGAATACCTTTCCAATGATTTTCTGACATATCTTGGGGAGAATGGGATTCTCTCTCAGTGGACTCCTCCTGGAACACCATAACATAATGGTGTA
The DNA here is from genome assembly GCF_000442705.2 of Elaeis guineensis. NCBI lineage: Eukaryota > Viridiplantae > Streptophyta > Magnoliopsida > Arecales > Arecaceae > Elaeis > Elaeis guineensis. Next base: position 99,320,078 of record NC_025997.2, on the reverse strand, counting down.
TCTGAAAGGAGGAATCGGACCTTGTTGGACATGGTTCGATCTATGATGGGGTTTGCTGGTCTGTCGATCTCCCTCTGAGGTATGCGCTCGAATCGGCTTGTTACCTTCTAAATAGAGTTTCGAGTAAGTCTGTAACCAAAATACCATATGAGATATGGATAGGATGTAAGCCAGTACTCTCACACCTTAGGGTTTGAGGGTGTTCGGCTTATGTTAAACGTTTAATTACGGACAAGCTTGGACCTAGGTCTGACAAGTGTAATTTTATAGGATACCCAAAAGAGACCAAAGGGTATTATTTCTACCTGGCTGATGAGCAAAAGGTGTTTGTCAGCCTTAAGGCAATCTTTTTGGAAAAAGAGTTTCTTGGTGAAGGGATTGTTGCCTCTAAGGTCGAACTTGATGAAGTTCGACAGGTGGAAAAACTGACACAAGTTGCTGAACCTAAATCAGATTTGATTAGATCAGATCTGGAGCCCATTGTTCAAGCACCCATAAGGTGATCTGGTAGAGTACCACGTCAACCGGACAGATACTATGATTTCTTGGTCTGGGACAGCGATCCTATCGAACTTGATGAAAATGATGAGGATCCGATCACCACATAGATGCAATGCAGAGACCCGACTCTGAGAAATGGCTGGAGGCCATGAAATCTGAAATGAAGTCTATGAAGGTCAACGATGTGTGGACATTGGTTGACCCATCCGAAGGAGTAAAACCCATAGGGTGTAAGTGAGTCTTCAAGAGGAAGAGAGGCACAGACGGAAAGGTGGAAACCTATAAAGCCCGTGTGGTTGCCAAGGGATATCGTCAACGTTATGGTATAGACTATGACGAGATGTTTTAATCCATTCTGATTATGCTTGCAATAGCTACCCATCTAGATTATGAAATCTGACAGATGGATGTGAAGACAGCTTTCCTAAATGAAGAGCTGGATGAAGAGGTGTATATGATACAACCTGAAAGATTCACATCCACAGATGAGTCTAAGGTGTGCAGGCTACAGAGGTCTATTTATGGACTTAAGTAGGCATCACGGAGTTGGAACATACGTTTTGATAAGACGATCAAGACGTATGGCTTCGTTAAGAATGAAGAAGAGCCATGCATTTATAAGTGAGCTAATGGTCTAGTAGTAGTATTTCTTGTATTATATGTGGATGACATTCTCTTAATCGAGAATGATGTCCTTGCATTACAGGGAATAAAGATTTGACTGTTGTCACAATTCTCCATGAAGGATCTGGGAGAAGCTTCCTACATCCTAGGGATGAGGATCTATAGGGATAGATCTAAAAAGTTGCTTGGTTTATCTCAGTCCACGTACATTGATACTATGCTGAAGAGGTTCAGCATGGAGAATTTCAAGAAAGGCTATCTTCCGATAGGTCATGAAATTTCTCTCTCGAAGAGGGATTGTCCGACAACACCTCAAGAGAGAGAGCGTATGGGTAGGATTCCATATGCTTCGATAGTGGAATCTATCATGTACACCATGACATGTACACGACCAGATGTGGCATACTCACTAGGGGTAGTGAGTAGATACCAATCTGATCCAGGAGAGAATTACTAGAAGGTTGTTAAAATCATCCTGAAGTATTTAAGAAATACTAAGGACTAGTGGCTTGTTTATTGTGAATCGGACTTGGGACTTATAAGGTTTATAGACTCTAGTTTCCATTCTGATCATGATGACAGCAAAAGTATGTCGGGATTTATTTTTACCCTTAATGGTGGGGCTATCTGCTGGAAAAGTTCCAAGCAGCACACAGTGGCTGATTCAGTTTGCGAGGTGGAGTATGTCGCTGCATCAGATGCTGCCAAAGAAGCGGTGTGGCTAAGAAAATTCATCATCGAGCTTGGAGTAGCACCCTCCCTTGTTGGTCCAGTTCTACTCTACTGTGACAGCTCGGAGCCATTGCTCAGGCGAAGGAACCAAAGGCACACCAGCGGACGAAGCATATTCTGCACCGCTACCATCTCATTCGAGAAATTATGGATCGAGGTGATGTCGATCTTCAGAAGATCGATGGGAAGGAGAACCTAACTGACCCATTCACTAAAGCCATTGCGATGAAGGAGTTCGACAACTACAAGTTGAAGATGGGTATTAGATACTGCATCGATTGGCTTTAGGCCAAGTGGGAGATTGTTGAGAATAATATCTCAAAGCTAATCGTCAGTCTGTTGACGGTTGTACTCATTTTTGTATTTGTACATGAATTATAAATTAATAAAAATTATTTTGGTATTTTTCAACGCAATGTTTCATCTTCTAATGAACTCCTATGTTGTGGTGAAGTCCTTAGGACTATTTAGACTCAACAAAGGAGGATTTATCGTCTAGTCCTTAAATCTGTTCACGATCAAATGATATATTATTACCAAGGACGATAATGTTTATCAAGAATAGGTCGTTGTATGCCATATAGATTGGTTATCCTCTTAACCAATGAGTGTGGAGACACTGGTATGGCATACAGGTGAGATGTAAGGGTGCATCTGCACTGAACGTGACCGACTCCGAAGCTATTTCTGCTATCAAGATTTGCTCCGATGGAATATGGGCATAAATATCCCTCCGACCTGAGACCGCCACGGTGACTTGCAAGCAACTCACTGCACTTAGGCACTGGACTACCTGAATTTTTAATTCAGTGACGGAAGGCTACTGGGTGTAGTCAAGTACTTGACTTGTCGGTGCGTGTGTCAAGATGGGATTGACCACTCCAGTTTAGGAGCTGTGTACAGTCGTATTTCAATTTAGCAAAACCTTGGCCAGGGTAGTCCTTGTGAGGAATCACAGTACTGTTTGAGTTGAGCATGATTTGGATGATCCAATCAGGGTTGATAGTTTAACCCTAAGTCATCCTAAACACAGAGGTCAAAAGAATGAATTATACAGTAACCCTATTCACGTAGGTTCTGAGTGTTGCGATTGCAACCATTTGACCTATCAGGTCATCGGGTACCATTGCTAGATGGTCATTTCGATTGCTACAGAAATTGGTTCCTGTACTACCAGCTTAGGTTCAAACCTACGGGGTCACACACATTAGAGGTTCTTATCTGATCTGATGGCTGATGTAGAATCCTACATGTTTGGAACTCAGTGATCGAGAATCAGGATTCTCTGAGCATGAGTTCCACACATTATGGGTATCGGGGTCAAGAGTCCCACTGGTTGGGATTTTTCAATCAGATTTACATATCGATGAATTCTGATGCCTGATTGCCCATCGAATTTGAACTCAATATTTATGAAAGGTTTATTTAGTGATTTGATCACTAATTAACTCAATTTGATTGAGTAATTATTTTTGGATCAAGTCCAATTGAATTGGATTCAGTTGGGTTTGACCCGATTAGGTTAAGAGTTGACCTAATCATCGAGATGGTTTGGTCCCTGATTTGATCAGTGGTTGGGCTTAGTCAATTTCTGATTTGATTAGAATTTTATTGAGCCTAATTAAACCTAATTAAGTTGGGTTTAAATTAGTCTAATTGGACCTAACTTATTTGGTTCAATTAGGTTGGTTTAAATAACTAAACCACCTTGACCCAATCTCCATGCGCCACCTCACTTCCATTGCACCCATTTGGATTCGTGAGAAGAAACTTCTCATGAATTTTTTCCTCACGCCAAGCCCTCTCCATGCCCCACTTTAATGTGCCAAATGGATGGATAAGGATGATTGGTTGGCCATTCAAATTCAAAATAAAGTTTGAATTTGAATGGGCAATCAATCTTTGCACCTTATCCCTTTTTTTATGCCCTATTTATTACATGAGAAAAGGTTTCTCATGAAATCACTCTATGCATAATTTAAGCCATGCCTCACGCCTTTAGTGGATAAGGAATGAGTTGGTGTCCATTTGAATTCAAAATTTGATTTGAATGTGCAATTACTCATCTTTATCCTTTTTTTTGGATAAGATGTTTGACGTTGTTATAAAAGGAGGAGAAGAGTGGGGCGTGCAAGAAGAAGATTTTTGGAGAAAAATTTTGGGGCATGAGAAGTCTTGTGCGTGAAAAGGAAGTCCATATCCTTCCAAGAGAAAAAGAAAGAAAAGAAAGAAAAGTGGGTGCAAGATTTTCGATGAATTACCTAGAGTTTTAACCTAGGGTTCGGGAAGTGAGAAAGTGAGCTACGAGTGTGGTGAGCCCACAAAATCTTAAGAAGATCTTCAACATCCTCTCAAGTACATCTGTTGATGATCCAGAGCATCCGAAGAATCGACAGATATCGATCGAAGGAGTTCGATCAGCATCCACCATCAAAAGGGCTCTACAACGAGCTAGCACTCGTGAGGAGTCGATCAGATCGGGAGCTTCATGTGGACGATCTGCAGAGGCCAGACATGCTGTGTGACTGCATTGTGATGATCAGACTCTTTCGATGGTGATCTTGCGGTGATCTACTACCCACACAAAGGTATTGTATTCTGAACACATTACAGTAAAGTATTTACTGTTCGAATTTGAATTTCAAATTTAAATGAATGCATGCTATATATATATCATATTTAGATCCTAGTGTAGGATAAATTTATGTTAATTAATTAGATTAATTAATATTTTTCCACTGTAAAATCATAATTTTGAAAAAGTTTTAAAATTATCATTTTACCCCTGCACTGAATTTTCCCCACACAGTGGCGGCACAGGCATCGAAAAATCAAGCTTTAAACTCAAAACAAGGGATTTGGGAAAATAGAAATTATCAAGGGATTTTGATGGAAAAATTTGGCAAAATATTCAAGATTAAAACCCATAAGAGATTGAGAGAAGATGATAGAAAGATTTACCTGATCTTCGATGGGAATTGCTCTGATTTGTGGCGGCCAAAAGAAGATTATCCATCGAGAAGAATAGAGAGAAAAAGGATTAAACGATGATTTCTTTGGAGATTTTTCAATGAGAAAAACTAAAGGGATTAGGGCCTTTAAATAGATCTCTTAGATAAAAGAATTAGTGTTCTAATCAAATTTCTTTTCCTAAGATTTTTAGGAAATCCTATCAGAGAAGAACTCGGGAGTTCTTCACCAGCTTCCCACTCTATGTTGATCCCATCTTTCCCAGCACATACTGGTCCTTTTTTTTTAACTCACTTTAAGATGTGTGTGGATGGGGTTGGGGTATCACATTTTCTCCTCTTAAAAAAAAATTTCATCCTCAAAATTTTTTGTGCTCAAATCCTCAATAATTCAAAGTTACTTTTACATCAAATCATGTCATCCTCTAATTTCAAAATTAAATCTTTCATCATAATTTCTATCAAATCAAATTACTATTTTGATTAGTTTGGAAATAATTTAGACTATTATGCTTTCGCTGCATACTCTGATTTAAATCTATCAATCTACTTATATCAAATCTATGTTTTTAGGTTTTGTCATAATTAATATTAGTCATCATCTCAATGTCTCTAGTGTCTACCCACCTACACTCATGTCTGATTCTATATGTCATAGTTTGTCCACTTATGCTCTGATACCATATTAATTGTCATACCTCCAACCCGAGTTTGCAAGTCTGAGGTCATGATAATCGCCGCATACTTATGAAATACTCTCTCTACAAGTATGCAGGGCATCACATCATGATATCAATGCATCACAGTGGAATAAATTTAAATAATTATTATTCAATTTTAATTCAAATAGTTAAATCAAATATCTTACATCTAATAAAGTTTTACTAATAATAAAATAATAGATCTAATTTTAATAAAATTGACAATACTAAATCTCACCTCTAAAAGTTCTGTCCTAATATTATTACCCATGCTCGTAATTAATTATCTAAATCTGAAAAATAAAAAGAAAGATAATGAGCTAGATAGCCTAGTAAGTAACAAATATCTCAACTAGATATTTTAGATAATTACATAATTTTCAAGAATAATATGATAAATTAACATAAAAATATATTTCATGCTAATTCAATATAAACTCAATCTTTTTAAATATTTATATATAATATAATCATAAATCTGATTCGAATTAAAATGCTCATAACTCAACAACCTCAACTATGACCAATATTTAACCTCCATTGGTGGGATCCACTAAATACTAGCACATAAACCTCCACTGACAGACTGAATATCAGTGCACAATCTCCATTGGCAGGATCCACTAAATACCAGCACATAACTTTCACTGGCAGGATCTGAAGGAAAAACTATATTTTTTCTTGTAGGATCTTCCAGATCTAATGAGATTTGGGATGAAATATTTTAAAAAAAATTATCCTACTTTATTTCAGATCTAAGGTCTATTAGATCTAATTTTTATTATCTCATATTTAATTTAAAATTAAATCTAAAACTTGAGGATTAGAGAAATACCTCTAGGGTAACTAGATTACCCTGTAGATGATCGCAGCAATGCTCGAGGTTCAAAAATAGCCACGTAGTCGTCTGGCCTCTACTAGTATCCACTCAAGTAAGATCTGGATCATCTTCTACTTGCAAATCTCTGCTCCAAAAATCAGATCTAGATTTGATCTGAAAGATCTTCAAAAGATCTTCTGAAGGTGGAGCAGCAGCTTCTCGACAAATCCCTGTAGCCTTCTGATCAGGGAGCCACCATGCCTTGCACAAGCACCTGATGGATGCCCAACTTCTTGGACATGAAGAGGGGAGAGAGAATACCAGAGAGGATATAGAGAAGTGGAGGGATATCAGGCTTTTGCTAGGGATTGAGCAGATTCTCTAAACCCTAGGCGCAGACAGGGTTTAAATAGACCCTGCTGTGCCATGCAGTGCCACATCATTCGACCAATCAAAAAATTTCAATTAATTCTGAAAAAATTTTGATTGATGGAGTGATATCATCTGATCATATCATATAAGAATTCCACCAAACCCTCCTACTGTTGGTGCCAACACTGGATAAACACAGTGAGATTAGCGCCCAACAGTTTGAGTCGATCAAGGCATAGAGTTCTCATCTCATGGGACTCTATCCTTATCCACTTGGGGTGCACGCTCAATCTAATCTTGGCACCCACTTTGAGGCATAATTTAGCAGGTGGACACTCCATAAAAACTCTCCAATGATCTCTTGCCAAGTGGCCTTCAGTTTAAGATCCATAAGTCAATGTTTGACTGATGTCCTAAAACAAAAATGGCAGGTGTTGTCTTAAATTCATCTCATGAATTAAGACAAAACTTTTTTGAGCTAGACTGACTCTAGTCAGATTGAGAGAAATCTTCTCAAGGTTCTCTGGGTGAGTCAAATCATATTTGGCTCAGTCGAGATGAAAAAGATTATACGAGGAGAAAGTTAGGCTCAATCATGTGCTAGCACGATTTTCTTGAACCTAATTGGATCTAATCTAAATCAATCGAACTGGGCTAGCTCAATTGATGACATCCAGATCCTAACTCTTATTTGTGTGACCCAGTTAGGTTCATTTCCATATGATAATGAGACATGTCGTGATCTCATCAACGACATCATCCAAACTCCTTTCGTTGGATCAGAACTCTTCTGATTCAGACAATTTAGAATGATCAATCATCAATATCATTCTAATTGCACCCAAAATCCATCAGTGATACCTAGCAGTACATGGTGGCAACCCATCAAAAATGAAGACGAACCTCTCGATGCAGCTACCTGTGTGATTGAGTTCCTCTATCATAAGTTCCAAGTGAATTAGGGTTAAGGTGAACTCGTCAAACCCAACATCAGTCATATGAATCAATCGATCGATCTGAGTCCGATGTGAAACCCCAATGAAAAACTCTTTTTTCATTATTTCACTCTGCCATGGCCATGGGCTTAAGAACTCAATCTTTCGATCATCACAGAACTACTCCTCTTATCTACCGAGGTTGATAGATCCCATCTTGGTGCAATCTGGTTCCTACAATGAATATGCTGCAGCCAACATATACCTCAGGATTTTGAATAGCTAGAAGATCGAGTTATGATGTAGTCAAACTATAACACACTCAAGGTGAACTGTCGATGCACCTCAGGTCAAAAAACTAGACACACAGCTGCAGCATCGAGCTAGTCATCGACGAGAAGGTAGACTTCCTTATGACTGCTCAAGATGCTCACGTTCAGTACTCTCGTTCTCAATGAATATCTGTACTCTCTCTCCAGTGTCTCCACACCGTAGACTCAAAACACATCTACCCTAAGAAAGTGATCGTACACCAACCTTCCAGATCGATCACCATCCTCGTGATGATCTTATGGTCAGGAGCTGTTTATGAGTTAGTTATGTAAATTCATGCCTTAAATTTTCAACTCTTGAAAATATGAATTAACATTTCTACTAACTCAAAAGATGTATCATAGACACAATATACATAATGTGATAGTAGAATAACCCTTTTATTTATTTATAGTCAAAATTATAAATTTATCCTTACATTTGTACAGGAATGTGTCAGCCAATCTGGCATCTAGGGCACACATCTAACAAACTCCCACTTGACCTAATGCCAATTGGCTACATATCTAAGTCCCATCTCCTCAAAGTGGGCTTCAATCTTCTACTGGCCTAATGGCTTTGTCAGCAGGTCTGCCACATTATCTATGGAGTCAACTCTCTTAACCTCGACATAACCTTTTTTAAGGTAATCACAGATCAGATGGAATCATCGCTCGATATGCTTGGACTTCTGGTGAGACCTTGGCTCCTTAGCTAAGACTATGGCACCATTATTGTCGCAGTAAAGAGGGATGGCATCCGATGACATCACTCCAAGCTCTGCGGCAAACTTTTTGTACCAGAATGCCTCCTTCACAGCTTTCGATGCAGTAATATACTCTGCCTCCATGGTGGAATCAACAATCACCATCTGCTTAGAACTCTTCCAACTAACTGCACCACCATTGTAAATGAACAGACTCCCAGATGTCGACTTTCGATCATCTATATCAGACATAAAGTCTGAGTCTATAAATCTCTGAACCTGGAGTTCTCTATTCCCAAAGACTAAAAATATATCCTTAGTCCTTCTCAAGTACTTAAGGATACATTTCACAGAAGTCCAGTGCTCTTAGCTTGGATTCGACTGATATCTGCTTGTGACACTCACAGCATGGGCTATATCAGGTCGTGTACATAGCATGGCATTCATGAGGCTTCTTATAGCCGAAGCATAAGGGATCTTGCTCATGCATTCAATCTCTTCAGGTGTGCTAGGGCACATCTTCTTGGAGAGATGAATGCCATGTTTAAAAGGTACTAAACATCTTTTGGAGTTTTCCATGCTAAACCATTTTAGCACCTCCTCTATGTACATCTTCTGTGAAAGTCTTAGCATCCTATTTGGTCTATCTCTATAGATCTTAATACCTAGTATAAAGGATGCTTCTCCTAGATCTTTCATAGAAAACTCCTTAGACAACCATATTTTGACTGAAGTCAACATGAAAATATCATTTTCAATTAGGAGGATGTCATCAACATATAGTACGAGGAAGACAACTGCGCTCCCACTGACCTTCTTGAACACACATGATTCCTCCTCGTTCTTGATGAAACCAAATATTTTGATCACATCATTGAAACAAGTATTCCAACACCAAGATGCTTGCTTAAGTCCATAAATGGACCTTTGCAGCTTGCAGACCTTGTGATCATCATCACTGGATGTGAAACCAAGCGGCTGTTCCATCTAGATATCTTCCTCAAGATATCCATTTAAGAATGTCATTTTCACATCCATCTACCATATTTCATCATCGAAATAGGCTGCAACAGTGAGCAATATGCGGATGGATTTTAGCATGGCTACGGGCAAGAAGGTATCCTGATAGTCAATGCCTTCGCACTGACCATAACCTTTCACTACGAGCCTAGCCTTGAATGTCTCCACATCTCCATCTATACCTATCTTTCTCTTGAAGATCCATTTACACCTAATAGGTACAATACCTTCAGGTGGATCTACCAAGGTCCATACTTGGTTTGAGTGCATCGAGTCAATTTCTGATCTCATTGCCTCTAACCATTTCTCGGAGTCGATATTTGATATCGCCTCATCATAGGTCTTGGGGTCATCACCATGAGCCCCATTTCTTGTAAGGAACATTTTCTCTACTTCTTCTTGTATAGTACCTAAGTACCTTTCAGGAGGACGAAAAACCCTAGTCGATCTATGAGGTGGAAGAGGTTGTGTTAGGACTGGTTCTAATTGATTGGGTTCCTCAGGTTCTTTAGCTCGTTGCTCTTGAGAGATATTTTTCTTGATCTTAATTATTCTTCCGATGCCACTATCTTGAATAAACTATTTTTCAAGAAAAATAGCATGTCAATTCACAATCACATTGTGATCTTTCAGAATATAGAAATAGTATCCTAATGACTTTTTAGGATATCCTATGAACCGAGCTCTAAAAGATCTGAACTCTAACTTGTCCGCCTGCTATCTCTTGACATGAGCCAGACAACCCCAAATTCTGAGATGACTCAGACTTGGTTTCTTACCATGCCATATCTCATACGGTATGGTAGGAATGGTTTTAGAGGGAACCCTATTCAATACATATATTGCTGTCATGAGACAATATCTCCAAAAAAACTCAGGGAGGTCCGTGAAGCTCATCATGGAACGGACCATATCTAATTGGGTCTGATTTCTCCATTCTAAAACCCCATTGAGTTGTGGCATTTCAGGTGGAGTCCATTGAGAGACTATGCTATTGTCCTTAAGATAGTCTAAGAACTTCCGACTAAGGTATTCGCCTCCTTGATTTGATCGAAGAACCTTAATGAGCTTTCCTGTTTGTTTTTCTACCTCATGCCTGAATTCTTTGAACTTTTCAAAGGCTTCAGACTTGTGTTTCATTAGAAATATATACCCGTACCTAGACATATCATCGGTAAAGGTAATGAAGTAGACATAGTTGCCTCTAGCCGGCACATCAAATGGGTCGCACACATCTGTATGTACTAGGGCAAGTAGGTCTGTGGCCCTTTCCCCATGTCCTACAAAAGGGAGCTTGATCATTTTGCCTTGAAGGCATGATTCACAAACTAGATATGACTCGAAAGTTAAAGGACTCAATAGCCCGGATTTCTCCAATTTATTAACCCTATCTTCCGCTATGTGACCTAGCCTTAGGTGCTACAGATACCTATCATTTAGACTATCTCTAGGCCTTTTAATTCCTGTGGCATTCACATTTTGCTTGATATTAAATACAGATACATCAATATGTAGCTGATAGAGATAATTAATAAGAAAATTATTTGCAACTTTATTATTTTCATAAAATATGTTACAATGGTCTTTATGAAAATTAATCACATAGCCTTCTTGTGCTAAACATGAAACAGAAATCAAATTTCTACTTGCTGTAGGCACATAATAACAGTCCCTAAGAACTAAATCTAATCCTAATGGTAATCGCAGAGGGTAGGTTCCCACGGCCACAGTAGCAACTCTTGCTCCGTTCTCGATGCATAGGATCATATCCCCATCCCTCAACCTCCTGCTCTCCTCAAGACCCTGCATAGAAGTGCACAAATGAGCACTAGAACTAGAGTCAAGTACCCAACTGGATGCAAAGGAAACCGTAAGATTAGATTCTATAACGAGCATACCTCCAGAAGGACCATCCTTCTTGTTCTTCAGGGTGGCCAGGTATTAAGGACAGTTCCGTTTCCAATGGCCATCTGAATTGCAGTGGAAATATTTTTTCTTTTCAGCAGCCTTCTTCTTCGGTTCCGTCTTCTTCCTTTTCCCATCCACCTTCTACTTCTTCACAGACTTTTTCTTCTTTCCAAAAGACTTTCTCTTGGAAGAAGTCTGCTCCACCGAAAGGACTGAGCCTTTTGAACTCTTCAAAGAAAGCTCAGCCGTAACCAACATGTTCATTAACTCAGTCAAGGTACACTGCATCTTATATTGGGAATAGTGTCCCAAAGCCAATCGTCAGTCTGTTGATGGTTGTGTTCTTTCTTGTATTAGTATATGAATTATAAATAAATAAAAGTTATTTTGGTATTTTTCATCACAAATTATTTCATCTTCTAATGAACTCCTATGTTATGGTGAAGTCCTTAGGACTATTTAGACTCGATAAAGGAGGATCTATCGTTTAGTTCTTAAACCTGTTCGCGATCAAATGATACGTTGTTATCAAGGATAACAATATTTATCAAGCATAGGTCGTTGTGTGCCATATGGGTTGGTTGTCCTCTTAACTAAGGAGTGTGGAGACACTGGTATGGCATACTGGTGAGATGTAAGGGTATATCTGCACTGAATGTGACCGACTCTGGAGCATTTTCTGCTGTCAAGATTTACTCCGATGGAATATGGGTATAACTGTCCCTCCAACTTGAGACCACCATGGTGACTTGCATGCAACTCATTGCACTTAGGCACTGGACTACCTGAATTTCTAATTCAGTGATGGAAGGCTGCAGGGTGTAGTCAAGTACTTGACTTGTCGATGCGTGTGTCAAGATGGGATTGACCACTCCAGTTCAGGAGCTGTGTACAGTCATGTTTCAATTTAGCAAAATCTTGGCCAGGGTAGTCCTAGTGAAGAGTCACAGGACTGTTTGATTTGAGCACGATTCGGATGATCTGATCAGGATTGACAGTTTAACCCTGAGTCATCCTATACACAGGGGTCAAAAGGGATGAATTATACAGTAACCATATTCACATAGGTTATGAGTGTTGCGATTGTGACTATTAGACCTATCCGAACATCGGGTACCATTGATAGATGGTCACTTCGATTAGTACAGGAATTGGTTCCTGTGCTACCGGCTTAGGTTCGAACCTGCGGGGTCACACACATTAGAGGTTCCTATCTGATCTGATGGCTGGTGAAGAGTCTCACTGGATTGAAACTCTTCAACCAAGAGTCCTAATGCTCGGAGACTCTGTGATTGAGAATCAGGATTCTCTAATCACGAGTTCCACACATTTTGGGTATCGAGATCAAAAGTCTCACTAGTTTGGGACTCTTCGATCAGGGTTTCATATCGATGGACTCTGATGTCTGATTACCCATCGGATTTGGACTCAATATTTATGAGAGGTTTAATTAGTGATTTGATCACTAATTAACTCAATTTGATTGAGTAATTATTTTTGGATCAAGTCTAATTGAATTGGATTCAGTTGGGTTTGACCCGATTAAGTTAAGAGTTGACCTAATCGCCAAGGTGGTTTGGTCCTTGATGTGATCAGGGGTTGGGCTTAGTCAATTCTTGATTTGATTAAAATTTTATTGAGCCTAATTAAGCCTAATTATGTTGGGTTTAATTTAGTCTAATTGTGCCTAACCTATTTTAATAAGGTTGGTTCAATTAGGTTTGAAACCACCTTTGACTTATCTCTCTACGCCACCTCACCCACCTGCACCTATTTGAATTCATGAGAAACAAGTTCTCGTGAATTTTCTCCCACACAGAAGCCTTCCCACACCCTCCCTTGTGCACCATTTGAGTGGATAAAGATTGATTAGTTGGCCATTCAAATTCAAATGATGTTTGAATTTGAATGAGCAACTAATCCCATGCGCCACCTTATCCACTTGTGCGCCACTTGCTCTACACGAGAAAAAGTTTCTCGTGTAAACTCTCCATGAACAAAGAAGCCCATGCCCCTCTCTTCTCATGCCTTAAGTGGATAAAGATTGGTTGGTTGGCATTTGAATTCAAATTCGATTTGAATTCAAGTGAGCAACCACCTAGCTTTATCCTCTTATGCGGTGAAAATGTGGTGAAGATGCGGTCTTGCATTGTTTTAAAAAGGACAAAAAGGTGGGGCATGCACACGACTTTCTTAGAGAGAGAAATGTGGCATGAGAAAGGCCCTCTGCATGAGAAAAAAAAGGAAAAGAAGAGAAAAGAAAAGAAGAGAGAAAGGGCGCAGGATTTTTCTGAGAGTACCCTAAGGTTTCTGCCTAGGGTTCGGGAAGTAAGAAGGTGAGCTACGAGTGTCGTGAGTCCACCAAACTTTAGAGAGAGCTTCATCAACCTCTCTACTATCTCTGTTGATAATCTAGAGTATCCGAGGAATCGACAAACATCGATCGAAAGAGTTCGATCAGCATCAACCGTCGAAAGGGTTCTGCAACGAACTAGCATTCGTGAGGAGCCGATCAGATCGAGAGCTTTGTGTGGATGATCTGTGAATGTTAGACATACTGTGTAGCTGTATTATAATGATCAGACCTTTTCGACAGTGATCAGACTGCAGCGATCGACTACCTGCATGAAGGTAATGTGTTCTGAACACATAACAGTAAAATATTTACTATAGAAGTTTAAATTTCAAATTTAAATGCATGCTATATATATCATATTTAGATCTTTGTGTAGGGTTAATACATATTAATTAATTAGATTAATTAATAATTTTTACTATAAAATTATAATTTTAAAAAAGTTTTAAAATTATCATTTTACCCCTGCACTGAAATAACCTTCAAATGGTATCAAAACCAGGTTCTAAAATATGATATATATTTGCATGCATAGATTAAGTAGTAATCTAAAAATTTAAATTTAAAATTTGAAATTCAAAATTTAAAATTTGAAATTCAAAATTTAAAATTTGAATTTTAAAATTTAAAATTTGAAATTCAAAATTTAAAAATTTGAAATTTAAAATTTGAAATTTAAAATTTGAAATTTATTTAAAATTTTAAATTAAAAATTTAAAATTTAAAATTTGAAATTTGAAATTTGAAATTTGAAAATTTGAAATTTAAAATTTAAAATTTGTTTGAAATTTGAAATTTGAAATTTGAAATTTAAATTTTGAAATTGGTATATTTAGATATATTTGATCCAAGTAGTAAGTAGTCTAATTGGTTTGGTTACCATGGTCGTCCGGTCATAGGAGAAAAGTAGAGTTTAAAAGCCCTCTCCTCCCATTCGATGGGGTTCTCCTATGGTGGTAGGGGTGCCGATGCGATTATATCCCATGCAGACGAAGTAGTGAAAGGACTTAATTATAAAGGTTCAATTATAAAATTTATCATGAATGTGTTAGATTAGATCTAAAGAAATATTTATGATTTTTTTTGATTGAGTTATTTTCTATTATGTAATTAGCAATAGGATTGCTGTTTATGAAATGTACCGATCCGTTTGTGAATTGAGTCAACACATTTGGTGAACAGAAAATAAAACTTTTCAAATTTGAAAATTATTTTTGAAATATCAAATCCTGACCCATCGCCTAAATACTTAATTAAAAGAATTAAATATTATCTAGTTGGTCTATAATTATAAATTAAGACCTAAGACAATTGCATAAACTTGTGGGTCAATGGGTTAGATGGATTAGGTCCATAATTGGGTAAGACCTAAGGTTAACTTAAAGAAATGGACTAAATTAGAGTAATTGATCAAATCTAATCAAAAGTTGAATTAGATTAGGTCAAGGACACTCTGGCTCAACTCCAATAGTTGTAGTTGAATGGGTCCATGTCTTTAACTAGACCAAGATGGACTTAATTCATGGCTATGCAGTGGGACCCTATTTACTAAGTTGATCAAATTAAAACTAATAAATCAGTTGGTGTCTAAGGTAAGTTTGGCAGTCTGACCAGTGGTTTTCAAGTGGGAGCTACTCGCATTGATTCGATCTCTGACGAGTTAATGGCATATCCTCACCACTGATCTCACTTACCTGGCCAACCTGGTGAGTTAGATTTTGATTAGATCACTTGGTGATTAGGGCTCTCCCATGTCATTAGATAAATTAGTGTGACTGATTTAGGTGCTCCTAATGCTGGCTTTAATTAAATCCTTTTTAATCTGACTTGGTGAAGTCAGTGGGAGGATTGAAATTGGCTGGTTAATTTCTTCTCTTCTATCCTTTAATAAAAATCTTCAAAAATTATTAGGTCCCTAAAATGATTAAGTTATAGTGATAACTAAGTCATAGCCTCTCATTAAGTGAGTGATAATGAGTCTATTAGTTTAATAATCACTGGAGGCCCAAAGGCCTGGTGCTTATTGACTAATGAAATTATCATTTATAATATGATCATTTGGTTGAGTCTTTCTGATGGTGGTCAGATTGGCCAGCCAAAGTAGGGCCTGATCATTTATTGGTCTGATTCACCAAATCAAGTCATGTTAATGGTTTGACCTAACCAGATCTTTTCAATGGAGGCCAAAGCCTACTGATTAGGTTCTGGGGCAAAATTAATTACTAGAAGTTGTTTAAAGAAACAACTGGTTATGAACCTACCCATAGATGCACATGGGTTGACCAACCAAAGTTGGGCTCGTGTGTGGTCTGTGTGGATTCTAGTACCCACTAATGAATTAAAGTAATTTCTCGAATTGGAAGTTGAGGCTACCAGTTCGTAAAAATACTGGGAGAAACTTTAGACTAAAGTCCAAATCTTTAGTATTAATAATTTATGTACTAATAAAGGTCTAGTTTTTTTTTATGCAGCTATGGCCACTACCCTGTCGCTTCGATCATTATTAGATAATGACAAGCTCATGGGACCTAATTTTGATAGCTGGTATCGAAAATTGAAAAACATCCTTGAGCATAACGGATCCTTTATGTAGTAATGGATCCGGCATCTGAGGAGCCAGCCCCGAACACTAGAGGGGCGGTCCGAGATACTTACTAGAAGTGGCTCAATGATCGCACCACCGTTCAGTGCATAATACTGGCGATAATGAATGATGAGTTCAGCCGCAGGTTCGAGAATGCCCAACCGCAGGAGATGCTTCAAATGTTGAACGACTCTTTTGGCATGCCTGACGATGTTGAAAGACACAAAACTAGTTGTGCCATTTTCAATGCTCGAATGAGGGATGGAGTCTCAGTCACCGATCATGTACTGTACATGATCGAAATGATTGAACATCTAAGTAAACTGGGCTTTTCCTTGCACGAATAGCTCGGTAAGGATGCGATCCTTAATTCTTTACCCAAGTCCTTCCTCCCCTTCCTTACTCATTTTCGGATGACAAAGCCTGCAGTGAACTACCACAGATTGTTGGGGTTGCTACAAAACTTAGAGAAGGACCACCAGCTCCATAAGGAGTCAGTGAATGTTGTGGGAGGGTCTTCTTCTGATCGTCGACCCTTTAAGAAAGGGAAGAAGAACAAGAAGAAGAAGAATAAGAAGGTGGAGCCGCATGCTGGGACGTCTGCACAGGGTCAGACCAAGAAGCACAAGCTTGACCTGAGCCAGGCGGAGTGCTTCTTTTGCAAGAAGCAAGAGCACTAGAAGAGGAACTGTCCTCTATACATTGCCTTCTTGGACCCGAACAGGTCAAAGAAGAAGCAAGGTAATTATATAATAACACCTTGCAACTTTTCCATTTGTGATACTACTACCTGGGTATTGGATACCAGAAGCTCTTATCATATCTGTAATTTGATGCAGGGTCTGCAGGTCAGTAGGAGATTTGATGAAGGCGAGAGGTTCCTGAACGTTGGAGATGGAAGCAAAGTTTCAGTTCTAGCTTTAGGAATCATGAACCTTATAATCTACTCTCGTAATGTAATTCTGAGTGAATGTCACTATTGTCCAAGTTTTTTATTAAATATTATTTCTGTAGGCCTTTTGGCCATGTACAGTTATGAATTTTTAATAAAAGAAAATGTTTGCAATATCATTTTGAATGGTGTTACAATATTTGTTGGACAACTAAATAATAAAATTTACTTACTATCACAGCCTGTTAATGTGGTTCAAACCTTTAGTAAACATCCTAGAATGGATAATATGTCAAAATTTTACCTTTGGCACTGTATGCTAGGTCATATCAATAAGAATAGGATAAACAGGTTGGCTCAAGAAGGAATTCTTGAAGTTGGTGATTGTGAATCACTTCCAACCTGTGAGTCCTGTCTTCTTGGAAAGATGACCAAGTCACCTTTTACTGGAAAAGGTGAAAGAGCCAGTGAACTCTTGGATCTGGTACATTCTGATGTATGTGGACCCATGAGCTCAAGTGCAAGAGGTAGATATTTCTACTTCATAACCTTCACAGATGACCTATCGAGGTATGGGTATGTCTACTTAATGAAGCATAAGTCAGAGTCGTTTGAAATGTTCAAACTATTCCGAAATGAGGTAGAAAAACAAACTGAGAAGTGTATGAAAACTCTTTGATCTGATCGAGGAGGTGAATACCTTTCCAATGAGTTTCTGACATATCTTGGGGAGAATGAGATTCTCTCTCAGTGGACTCCTCCTGGAACACCACAGCATAATGGTGTGTCTGAAAGAAGGAATCGGACCTTGTTGGATATGGTTCGATCCATGATGGGGTTTGCTAGTCTGCCGATCTCCCTCTGGGGATATGTGCTCGAATCAGCTTATTACCTTCTAAATAGGGTTTCGAGTAAGTCTATAACCAAAACGCCTTATGAGATATGCATAGGATGTAAGCCAGTACTCTCACACTTTAGGGTTTGGGGGTGTCCGACTTATGTTAAATATTTAATTACGGACAAGCTTGGACCTAGGTCTGACAAGTGTTATTTCATAGGGTACCCAAAAGAGACCAAAAGATATTATTTCTACCTAGCTGATGAGCAAAAGGTGTTTGTCAGCCTTAAGGCGATCTTTTTGAAAAAAGAGTTCCTTGGTGAAGGGACTGTTGCCTCTAAAGTCAAACTTGAGAAAGTTCGACAGGTAAAAAAATCGACACAAGTTGTTGAACCTGAACCATATTTGGTTAGATCATATCCGGAGCCCATTGTTCCTGCACCCTTAAGGCGGTCTGGTAGAGTACCACGTCAACCAGACAAATACTATGGTTTCTTGGTCCGAGACGGTGATCCTATCGAACTTGATGAAAACGATGAGGATCCGATCACCTACATGGATGCAATGCAGAGACCTGACTCTAAGAAAAGGCTAGAGGCCATGAAATCCGAAATGGAGTCCATGAAGATCAATGATGTGTGGACATTGGTTGACCCACCCGAAGGAGTAAAACCCATAGGGTGTAAGTGGGTCTTCAAGAGGAAGAGGGGTGCAGACGGAAAGGTGGAGACCTATAAAGCCTGTCTGGTTGCCAAGGGATATCATCATTGTTATGGTATAGACTATGACAAGACATTTTCTCCTATGGCAATGCTCAAATCTATTCGGATTATGCTTGCGATAGCTGCCCATCTGGACTATGAAATCTGACAGATTGATGTAAAGACAGCTTTCCTAAACAGAGAGCTGGACAAAGAGGTGTATATGATACAATCTGAAGGGTTCACATCCACAGATGAGTCTAAGGTGTGCAGGCTACAGAGGTCCATTTATGGACTTAAGCAGGCATCCCGGAGTTGGAATATATATTTTGATAGGACGATCAAAATGTATGGCTTCGTTAAGAATGGAGAAGAGCCCTGCATTTATAAGTGGGCTAATGGTCCAGTAGTGGTATTTCTTGTATTGTATGTGGATGACATTCTCTTAATCGAGAATGATGTCCCTGCATTACAAAGAATAAAGATTTGGCTGTCGTCACAGTTCACCATGAAGGATCTGGGAGAAGCTTCCTACATCCTAGGGATGAAGATCTATAGGGATAGATCTAAAAGGTTGCTTGGCTTATCCCAGTCCACGTACATTGATACTACGCTGAAGAGGTTCAGCATGGAGAATTTCAAGAAAGGCTATCTACCGATAGGCCATGGAATTTCTCTCTCGAAGAGGGATTGTCCGACAACACCTCAAGAGAGAGAGCGTATGGATAGAATTCCACATGTTTCGGCAGTGGGATCTATCATGTACGCCATGACATGTACACGACCAGATGTGGCATACTCACTAGGGGTAGTGAGTAGATACCAATTTGATCTAAGGGAGAATCACTGGAAGGTTGTTAAAACCATCCTGAAGTATTTAAGAAATACTAAGGACCAGTGGCTTGTTTATGGTGAATCAGACTTGAGACCTATGGGGTTTACAAACTCCAGTTTCTAGTCTGATCATGATGACATCAAGAGTATATCGAGATTTATTTTTACCCTTAATGGAGGGGCTATCTGCTGGAAGAGTTCCAAGCAGCACACTGTGGCTGATTCAGTTTGTGAGGTAGAGTATGTCGCTGCATCAGATGCTGCCAAGAAGCGGTGTGACTGAGAAAATTCATCACCGTGCTCGAAGTAGCACCCTCCCTTGTTGGTCCAGTTCTGCTCAACTGTGACAGCTCTGGAGCCATTGCTTAGGCGAAGGAACCGAAGGCACACCAGTGGACGAAACATATTCTGCACCGCTACCATCTCATCTAGAAAATCATGGATCGAGGTGACGTCGACCTTCAGAAGATTGACGGGAAGGAGAACCTGGCTGACCCATTCACTAAAGCCATTGTGGTGAAGGAGTTTGATGACTTCAAGTCGAAGATGGATATTAGATACTGCACCGATTGGCTTTAGGCCAAGTGGAAGATTGTTGGGAATAGTATCCCAAAGCCAATCGTTAGCCTGTTGACGGTTGTGCTCTTTCTTGTATTAGTATATGAATTATAAATAAATAAAAGTTATTTTGATATTTTTCATCACAAATTGTTTCATCTTCTAATGAACTCCTGTGTTGTGGTGAAGTCCTTAGGACTATTTAGACTCGACAAAGGAGGATTTGTCGTTTAGTCCTTAAACCTGTTTGCGACCAAATGATACGTTGTTACCAAGGACAACAATATTTATCAAGCATAGGTTGTTGTGTGCCATATGGGTTGGTTGTCTTCTTAACCAAGGAGTGTGGAGACACTGGTATGGCATACAGGTGAGATGTAAGGGTACATCTGTACTGAATGTGACCGACTCTGGAACTTTTTCTACTGTCAAAATTTGCTCCGATGGAATATGGGTATAACTGTCCCTCTGACCTGAGACCGCCACGGTGACTTGCAAGCAACTCACTGTACTTAGGCACTGGACTATCTGAATTTCTAATTCAGTGACGGAAGGCTGCTGGGTGTAGTCAAGTACTTGACTTGTCGGTGCGTGTGTCAAGATGGGATTGACCACTCCAGTTCAGGAGCTGTGTACAGTCATGTTTCAATTTAGCAAAATCTTGGCTAGGGTAGTCCTAGTGAGGAGTCACAGGACTGTTTGATTTGAGCACGATTCGGATGATCTGATCAGGGTTGACAGTTTAACCCTGAGTCATCCTATACATAGGGGTCAAAAGGGATGAATTATACAGTAACCATATTCGCATAGGTTCTGAGTGTTGCAACTGCGACTATTTGACTTATCCAAATATCGGGTACCATTGCTAGATGGTCACTTCGATTTCTGTGCTACCGGCTTAGGTTCGAACCTGCAGGGTCACATACATTAGAGGTTCCTATCTGATCTAATGGCTGGTGAAGAGTCCCACTGGACTTGGACTCTTCGACCATGAGTCCTAATGCTCGAAGACTCTATGATTGAGAATCAGAATTCTCTAATCATGAGTTCCACACATTTTGGGTACCGGGATCAAGGGTTCCACTGGTTTGGGACTCTTCGATCAGGGTTTCATATCGATGGACTCTGATGCCCGATTGCCCATCGAATTTGGACTCAATATTTATGAGAGGTTTAATTAGTAATTTGATCACTAATTAACTTAATTTAATTGAGTAATTATTTTTGAATCAAGTCCAATTGAATTAGATTCATTTAGGTTTGACCCGATTAGGTTAAGAGTTGACCTAATCGCCAAGGTGGTTTGATCCCTGATGTGATCAGGGGTTGGGCTTAGTCAATTCCTGATTTGATTAGAATTTTATTGAGATTAATTAAGCCTAATTGTGTTGGGTTTAATTTAGTCTAATTGTGCCTAACCTATTTTAATAAGGTTGGTTCAATTAGGTTTGAAACCACCTTTGACTTATCTCCTTGCGCCACCTCACCCACCTGTGCCTATTTGAATTCATGAGAAACAAGTTCTCATGAATTTTCTCCCATGCAGAAGCCTTCCCACGTTCTCCCTTGTGCGCCATTTGAGTGGATAAAGATTGATTAGTTGGCCATTCAAATTCAAATGATGTTTGAACTTAAATGAGCAACTAATCCCATGCGCCACCTTATCCACTTGTGCGCCACTTGCTCTACACGAGAAAAAAGTTTCTCGTGTAAACTCTCCACACACAAAGAAGCCCACACCCCTCTCTTCTCACACCTTGAGTGGATAAAGATTGGTTGGTTGGCATTTGAATTCAAATTCGATTTGAATTCAAGTGAGCAACCACCTAGCTTTATCCTCTCACATGGTGAAAATGCGGTGAAGATGCAGTCTTGCATTGTTTTAAAAAGGACAAGAAGGTGGGCATGCACACGACTTTCTTAGAGAGAGAAAGGTGGCATGAGAAAGGCCCTCTGCGTGAGAAAAGAAAAGAAGAGAGAAAGGGCGCAGGGTTTTTCTGAGAGTACCATAAGATTTCTGCCTAGGGTTCGAAAAGTGAGAAGGTGAGCTACGAGTGTCATGAGTCCACCAAACTTCAGGGAGAGCTTCATCAACCTCTCTACTATCTCTGCTGATGATCTGAAGCATCCAAGGAATCGACAGATACTGATCGAAGTTGTTCGATCAGCATCAGCCGTCGAAAAGATTCTGCAATGAACTAAAATTCGTGAGCAGCCGATCAGACTGGGAGCTTCGTGTGGATGATCCATAGAGGTCAAACATACTGTGTGGCTGTATTGCAATGATCAGATCTTTTCGACGGTGATCAGACTGCAGTGATCGACTACCTGCACGAAGGTAATGTATTCTGAACACATAACAGTAAAATATTTACTATAGAAGTTTAAATTTTAAATTTAAATGCATGCTATATATATCATATTTAGATCCTTGTGTAGGGTTAATACATGTTAATTAATTAGATTAATTAATAATTTTTACTATAAAATTATAATTTTGAAAAAATTTTAAAATTATCGTTTTGCCCCTGCACTGAAATAACCTTCATCTTATGCATATGAAAGTTCATGATGAACTCACCATATGCATCGGACAAGGACTAAAAGATTACATCAATCTGAAAATCCTTATCTAAGATGATACCGAGCTTCTCAAGCTCCTCAAAGTCCTTGATCATTGTCAAACAATGATCTTGGACTGACTGTCCATCACGCATTTTAGCCTTAAAAAGTCTTTGGTAGACTTGATACTTGGCTGTGCGACTTTGTTCACCAAACAACTCTTGTAAGTGAGCCAACATTTGGTGGGTAGTCATAATATTCTCATGCTGGCACTGCAAGTTATCAGACATTGCACCTAACATGTAGTACCTGGCTTTGTTATCTTCATCTGTCCACTTTTCCAGAGACGCTCTCTGTTCAGCAGTCGGACGTGCTTGCATGGCAAGTGGGTCCTGGTCCAAGACCTAAGTCAGTTTCTCAAAATCTAGAACAATTCTATAGTTCCTCAACCAGTCCTTAAAATTGAGTCCAGTCAATCTGTGGGTGTCTAGTATTTTGATCAAGGGATTGGATGCAGACATGTTTTCTGTAGAGAGTCAAAAGTTTTTAGTTAGATTTTGTAATCAGACTTAACCAATTTGTTTAGGAGTTTAATTTTTAAACAAATTAGGCTCCCACTATTTTCTCAGATCCCTACACTCTCTAAGTAGAGATGTGAAAATCTCTGTGATTAGTGATTTCTAGTGGGTGGTGCAGTCTCACCGACTGGCTCACCACCTCACCTAACAGTTATTGGTGATGGGTCAATCGATGAGTGGACAACTCTTGTCTAATGATTCTCTAATCATGGTGCGCCCAAAATTTGGTCTCTAATTCATGAAGCTCACCATGTCCGGAATATTGCTCCAATCCTTAGTTAAGTCAGATCCACCATTTGCATGAACTAGATTCCTGATTGAGTCCCTCATCGTATCCGAAATATTGAGCACAACCCATCCTCTAATCCGTAGCATCTAATGCCTAATGGACATGGTTGCATCTTCTCGGTGCAACTGAACTACTATAACCAGTCGAGAATAATCAATCCCGGGAAGGGCCCGCACATCGACAATGGTGGAAGACCTTAGACTTAATATTTTCTTAGAAAGATTTAATTTAGGTCTCATTAAACTTGACTTGACATAGTCATAACAATTATGACTAACCTAGTGACATGGGCTAGCTCAAATTGTTAGCCATGTCAAATCAAAATTGGGTCAACATATATGGTCAGGTAAGTGAGACCGGTGGAAGAGATATGCCATTAACTCGACAAGAACGCATTCGAGTCGAGTAGCTTCCAATTAAAAACTATTCGATCGCATCTGCCCAACTTACCTTAGACACCAAATTGTCGAACCAGAATCAATTGGGTTAGCCTACAATCCAGGCTTTAACCACTGAACCAAATTAGGTCTTAACTTGATCGAGTCACATATGAATGTGATTTGACCTTGACCTAGACTTAATCCTATTAGGTTGGTCAACTATTAGCTTTCATGATCCCACCTAACCAACTTTTGATTCGGTTTGATCAACCGCTAGACCTAATTGAGCTACCCAAGCCCAAACCCAATTTTATGAAAATGACTTAGATCTGAAATTCTCAATTTTAGACCTAATTTAATTTCATAAGCTTAATTCATTAATTAAGTCTTGAGTTTATAAACAAAACATGTAAAATAAATCCTAGGGTTTCAGGATCTAGGATTTTGCAGAAAAGTAAGTTTGATTTTTGATTAAGGATGAACACGCAGCACCCCTACAAGCCATAAGAACATTCCATTGAATGGGAGGAGAGGATCTTAAATCCTACTTTGTTCTTATGACCGGATGGCCATGAGGAACACCTTAATCAAAAATATTGATTTAACTACAAAACTAGTTAGATCTAAGTTACATATCACATATATAACTTCAGATCTAACTTATACATGCTTTGCATACATCTCATGTATTAAAATCTGATCTAATTAGCATGCTTTCAGATCTAATACATCATATGTAATATCTGAAAAATAAGATTTAAATTGAACTATTCAATATAAAATCTATTCTAGATAGTTACTAGAATAATTCTACAACTAGTCTAGGCATGCAGCAGATCAATCTTATGAATTAATTAAATTTTATTTTTTATTTTTTGATTTGAATATAATATTTATAATATTAGAAAATAAAAGAATAAATTAGATCTAATTTATATTTTAATCACATTAAAACATAAAACTTTAAGACTATTCATAGTTTAAACTATTTCTAGTCTAGTCATGCATCTCATACATGTTAGATCTACTTAGATTTAATTTTAAATTTTTTGATTTCAGATCTAATAATATCTGATGTGACATCTGAAATATATTAATATTATATAAATAAAAATAAAAATTAGATCTAAATTAGATCTGAAATAGAGCCATCAACTTGGCTCTGATACCAGTTGAAAGAAAAACTGCCTTTTTCCTTGTAGGATCTTCCAAATGTAATGAGATCTGGGATGAAATATTTTAAAAAAAAATTATCTTACTTTATTTTAGATATAAGGTCTATTAGATCTAGTTCTTATTATCTAATATTTAATCTAAAATTAAATCTAAAACTTGAGGATTAGAGGAATACCTCTACGGTAACTAGATTACCCTGTAGATGATCGTAGCAACGCCCGAGGTTCAAAAATAGCCACGCAGTCGCCTGGCCTCTACTAGTATCCACTTGAGCAGGATCTAGATCATCTTCTCCTTTGAATTTTTACTCCAAAAATTAGATTTAGATCTGATCTGGAAGATCTTCAAAAGATCTTCTGAAGCTGGAGCAGCAGCTTCTCGACAAATTCCTGCAGCCTTCTGATCAGGGAGCCACCACGCCTTGCACAAGCACTAGATGGATGTCCAACTTCTTGGACATGAAGAGGGGAGAGAGAAGACTAGAGGAGATATAGAGAAGTGGAGGGATATTAGGCTTTTTCTAGGGATTGAGCAGATTCTCTAAACCCTAGGCGCAGACAGGGTTTAAATAGACCCTGCTGCGCCATGCAGTGCAACATCATTCGACCAATCAAAAAATTTTAATTAATTCTAAAAAAAAATTGATTGGTGGAGTGATATCATCTGATAATATCAGATAAGAATCTCATCAAACCATCCTACTATTAGTGCCAATACTAGATAAACACAATGAGATTGGCGCCTAACAGTTTGAGTCGATCAAGGCATAGAGTCCTCATCTCATGGGACTCTATCCTTATCCACTTGAGGCGCACGCCCAATCTGATCTTGGAACCCACTTTGAGGCCTAATTTAGCAGGTGGATACTCCATAAAAACTCTCCAATAATTTCTTGCCAAGTGGCCTTCAGTTTAAGATCCATAACTCAACATTTGACCGATGTCCTAAAATAAAAATGGCAGGTGACAGAAATTGGCAGGTATTGTCTTAAATTCATCTCATGAATTAAGATCAGATTTTTTTGAGCTGGACTGGCTCCAGTCAGACTAAAAAAACCCTTCTCAAGATTCTCTAGGTGATTCAAATCATATTTGGCTCAGTTGAGATGAAAAAGATTACACGAGGAGAAAGTTAGGCTCAATCATGTGCTAGCACGATTTTCTTGAACCTAATTAGATCTAATCCAAATCAATCGAACTGGGCTAGCTCAATTGATGACATCCAGACTCTAACTCTTGTTTGTATGATCTAGTTAGGTTCATTTTCGTATGGTAATGAGACATGTCGTGATCTCATCATCGACATCATCGAAACTCTTTTCGATGGACTAGAATTCTTCTGATTCAGACAATTTAGAATGATCGATCATCAATATCATTCTAATTGCTCCCAAAATCCACCAATGACACCTAGTAGTATATGGTGGCAACCCATCAGAAATAAAGATGAACCTCTCGATGCAGCTACCTATGTGATTGAGTTCCTCTATCATGAGTCCCAACTGAATTAGGGTTAAGATGAACTCGTCAAACCCAACATCAGTCATATGAATCAATCGATCAATCTAAGTCCAATGTGAAACCCCAATGGAAAACTCTTTTTCTATTTTTTCACTCTGCCATGACCATGGGCTTAAGGACTCGATCTTTCGATCATCATAGGACTACTCCTCTCATCTACCGAGGTTGATAGATCCCATCTTGGTGCAATCTGATTCCCACAATAAATATGCTACAGCCAACATACACCTCAGGATTTCGAATGACTAGAAGATCGAGTTATGATGTAGTCAAACTATAACATACTCAAAGTGAATTATCGATGCACCTCAGGTCAAAGAACTAGACACACAGCTGCAGCATCGAGGTAGTCATCGACGAGAAGGTAGACTTCCTTATGACTGCTTGAGATGGTCATGCTCAGTACTCTCATTCTCAATGAATACCTGTACTCTCACTCTGGTGTCTCCACATTGTAGACTTAAGACACATCTACCCTAAAGAAGCGATCATACACCAACCTTCCGGATCGATCACCATCCTCGTGATGATCCTATGGTCAGGAGCTGTTTATGAGTTAGTTATGTAAATTCATGTCTTAAATTTTTAACTCTTAAAAATATAAATTCACATTCCTACTAACTCAAAAGATGTATCACAAATACAATATGATAGTGGAATAACTTTTTTATTTATTTATAGTCAAAATTATAAATTTGCCCTTACATTTGTACAGGAATGTATCGGCCAATTTGGCATCTAGGACACACATCTAACAGGATCCACTGAATACCAACATATAATCCCCATTGGCGGAGCCCACTGAAATATAGCTAGGCAGAAAGCATAAATTCGATCTGTATCAAAATACTTTTGTATCATAACATATCATAATTTTCATTGAACATATGCATAATCAATAAACCATAGCATTTCAAAATCACTTTTCATTCAAAATATAATTTTATAAATCATGCATAATTTTAAAAAATAATTATTTATTTTTAAAATAAATATAAAATATCTCGAGAAGATGATTAATTGCTTACCTTTCACAGATCATTGAATAAACAGATCGATTAACCTTTAGAAGATACTTCAGTGCCTATTATTTAAAATTATATTTTTATATTAATTTTAATTCAAAATTAGATCTAAACAAATCTCAAATCAAAACTCTTCTTAAGATCAGATCCTTCACTAAGCTCAATCAAAATCATCAAAGGAAGCCAGCCTTTCACTATGCTAATCTTAGAAGGGTAACTTTGAGAGAGAGAAATCCATCAAGAGAGAGAAATAATTAGAGAGAAAAAAATTTAGAGAAAGAAAGTAGAGAGAAAGCAAGGTTCAGATTGAAGAGAGAGAGAGAAGAGAGAAAAATTTTCTCTCATACTTTTTATTTATATTATTATTTTTTTATTTATTTTTTTTCTTTTTTTTTCCTTCTTCTTCACTGGAGAGAGGACCCGCATCCTCTCTTCTTTCCTTTTCTTTTTTCACGAAACAGGGGAGCTCTTGCTCCCCCTTGTTCTTGGTGAGGATATCCTCCCCCCCAACTAACCATCACTCTGACCGGTGGGGCAGTCCCCGATGATGCCCTGCAAACTAGTTTCGGTGACCAGCGATGGCACAGGCACCAAAAAATCAAGCTTCAAACTCAAAATAGGAGATTCAGGAAAACAAAAATTATCAAAAGATTTTGATGGAAAAATTTGGCAAAATATTCAAGATTAGAACCCATAAGAGATTGAGAGAAGATGATAGAAAGATTTACCTGATCTTCATTGAAAATTGCTCTGATTTGTGGCGGCCAAAAGAAGATTATCCATCGAGAAGAATAGAAAGAAAAAGGATTAAATGGTGATTTCTTTGGAGATTTTTTGATGAGAAAAACTAAAGGGATTAGGGCCTTTAAATAGATCTCTTAGGGGAAAAAATTAGTGATCTAATCAAATTTCTTTTCCTAAGATTTTTAGGAAATCCTATCAGAGAAGAACTCAAAAGTTCTTCACCAGCTTCCCATCTCTACGCTGATCCCATCTTTCCCAACACATGCAGAGCGTGTGCTAGCCCTTTTTTTTTAACTTGCTTTAAGATGTGTGTGGATGGGGTTGGGGTGTCATAGATTGTGAGTTTGTATGCAGTCATTCTTGAAAAATACTTTATTTAAGATGGAGGCATGGGAAGATAGATTAGGCTCGAGGAGAAAATCTTTGAAGAGCAACGAGCCTTGGAACCTGAGGAACCAATTCAATCTGAGTCGATCCACATACTTCCTCCTCCTCCTTGTAAGTCTAGTAGAATTTTTTATCCTCCTGAGAGGTACGTAGGTATTATCTCAAAGGTTGTAGAGGAAATATTTGTTAGATGTGTGCCCTAGATGCCAAATTGGCTGACACATTTCTGTACAAATATAAAGGCAAATTTATAATTTTGACTATAAATGAATAAAAGGGTTATTCTACTATCACATTGTATACATTATGTTTGTGATACATCCTTTGAGTTAGTAGGAATGTTAATTTATATTTTCAAGAGTTGAAAATTTAAGGCATGAATTTATATAACCAACTCACAAACAGCTCCTGACCATAGGATCATCACGAGGATGGTGATCGATCCGGAAGGTTGGTGTACGATCGCTTTCTTAGGGTAGATGTATCTTGAGTCTATGGTGTAGAGACACCAGAGTGAGAGTACAGGTATTTGTTGAGAATGAAAGTACTGAGCGTGACCACCTCGAGCAGTCATAAGGAAGTCTACCTTTTCATCGATGACTAGCTTGATGCTGCAGTTGTATGTCTAGTTCTTTGACCTGAGGTGCATCGACAGTTCATCTTGAGTGTGTTATAGTTTGACTATACTATAACTCGATCTCCTAGCCATTCGAAACTCTGAGGTATATGTTGGCTGTATCATGTTCATTGTAGGAACCAGATTGCATCAAGATGGAATCTATCAACCTCGATAGATGAGAGGAGTAGTCCTATGATGATCAAAAGATCGAGTCCTTAAGCCCCTGGCCATAGCAGAGTGAAATAATGGAAAATAATTTTTCATTGAGATTTCACATCAGACTCGGATCGATCGATTGATTCATATGACTGATGTTGGGTTTGACGAGTTCACCTTGACCCTATTTCAGTCGGGACTCATGATAGAAGAACTCAATCACACAAGTAGCTGCATCGAGAGGTTTGTCTTTATTTCTGATGGGTTGCCACCATATACTGCTAGGTATCATTGGTAGATTTTGGGAGCAATTAGAATGATCTTGATGATCGATCATTTTAATTTTCTGAATCAGAAGAGTTCTGGTCTGTCGAAAGGAGTTTTGATGATGTCGATGATGAGATCATGACATGTCTCATTACCATACAAAAACGAACTTAACTGGGTCACACAAATAAGAGTTAGGGTCTGGATATCATCAATTGAGCTAGCCCAGTTCGATTGATTTGGATTAGATCCAATTAGGTTCAAGAAAATCATGCTAGCACATGATTGAGCCTAACTTTCTCTTCGTGTAATCTTTTCTATCTCGACTGAGCCAAATATGATTTGACTCACCTAGAGTGAAGGAACCAGATCTAGGGTTTCAGGGTTAGATCTTGAAACTTTTTCAAGATCATACAGCGGAAGACTAAAATAAATCAAAATTTATTTTCTAAGATCAGAAAATCCCTAGATCTAAGATTCTATTACATGATTATTACATAGAATTAAATCAAAAATTAAAATATATATAAATATAGTATGAATTACATGTTGATCATATCAACATGTTTCTATACTAGCTACATCTAATGTATGTATTAAATAATAGATCAGATCTATTACCTTGCAAGTTAGACGCTCTAACCTCGCTGATCCGGGCTTAAGGATGATGTTGCAAGCCGCACACACGTCCGGCCTCTAGGAGTCGTCCACACGAGCCCACGAATCTCGATCAGAAGTCCTGCTTCAGGAAATCAGCACAGTATGCTAGTACTGCGCTGATCCTTCTTTGATGGTTGATCAGGTGCCTCCTTCTTCTTGATTTGGACTCTTCCAAAGATGAAAAGTAGAAGGAGGAGTTTCAGATCTGAGACGCTCTCAGAAAACTCAAGATGGAAGGAGGAAAGATATGAAAATAAAAACCCTAGAAGAAGACCCTCTTCTTCTTCACGTTTTTCTCTCTAGACACCCAAACTTGCGTCTTTTATATCTCCACGACCCAAAGGTATTTCTCTCTGATTTTTGGATGGCAGAAAGGCCTCTCAAGAAAC
Organism: Elaeis guineensis; assembly: GCF_000442705.2. Lineage (NCBI taxonomy): Eukaryota > Viridiplantae > Streptophyta > Magnoliopsida > Arecales > Arecaceae > Elaeis > Elaeis guineensis. The sequence goes on along the minus strand of NC_025997.2, from coordinate 99,288,963 downwards.
TATCTCCCCTTAAAATTTCACGAAGAAACTCGTCTTATATAGAGAGATATGATAGAGTCCTTGTCTAGGTCAAACACCTAGTCAAGGCTTATCCAAACATGGCAAGTAAAGGGACGCCCAACTCTTGAGCACCTCCTCCATATTTTCGTGCATGGATTACTAGAAAAGGGTGTACAATGTAAACCCTAAAAGCCACAAAAATTCCAAAAAAAATTTGGATAAATTCGGTGCAAAATTGAAAGAGTTTTGGATTTCTAAAACTCTATCTCATAGAATTCGAAATCCAAACTTATTCCTTTTAGATTTGATCCAAATCACCTTCCATGTAAGAAAGAAGAGAGGAGACCTTTTGTGAACGTGGGAGAGATCTGAGAGAGGGCTTTTATCACACAAAATAAGTGGAGATTGGCGTTGAATAAGAGAGAGGGCGTGGAGAAGGTTTATGTGGTGCAAGGTGGAATCCTAGTCCTACTAGGATTCTGTCTCATAACTTGTTTTAATTTGGTTTCCCAAACCAAATCAAATCAAAATTAGATCAACCCAATTAAAATAGGTCTTAACCTAATTAAGAACCTAATTTAATCAGATTAAATTAGATTTAAATCTGATTTAATTTTCTAATCAAATTAGAAATTAGATTGACCCAAGTCCTAGTTGAACTAGGACTAGTTTTTCCTTGCACTTGGCTTATCCAATAAACCAATTGGACTTGATCCAATCAAGCCCAAATCAAATCTAATTAAATCATATTTAATTAGACTTAATCTCAGCCCATTGGCTTAATTAAATTAAGCTAATTAGCAATCGAATTGCTAATCGATCCTCCTGCAACACTTGCACTGGGTTAAATATCAATCGTATTGATCATCTAACCCTAGAACGATTCTTAATCGTTGATCAACCATCCGATCGGATCATGAACTCTAATGTGTGTGACCTCATAGGTCCGAACCTAAGCCGGTAGCATAGAAATAAATTTCTATACCAATCGAAGTGACCATCTAGCAATGGTACCCGACGTCCGGATAGGTCGAATGTGTAGAACAACATCCTTAGAACCCATGCGGATATAGTTTTCATATAATTCATCCCCTTGACCAAAATGATCATAGACACCCCAGAGCTCAACTGTCAACTTTGATCAGGTTGTCCACATTGTATTTCAAAATATCGAATCCATCTGATGGATTACCCTGGCCAAGGTTTTGCTAAATTGAAATACAGCGACTCATTCTTCTCCAACTCTTGGAGTGGTCAATCCCATCTCGATCACACTCTGACTTTGCAAGTACTTGACTGTGCCCAGAAGCCTTCCGTCCCTGAATTAGAAATTCAGTTAGTCCAGTACCAAAGCACAGTGAGTTGCTTGCAAGTCACTGAGGTGATCTCAAGTCTAAGGGACACTTATACCTATATCCCATCAGAGACATTCTCGACAGTAGAATGCTCTGGAGTTGGTCACGTTCAATGATGATGTACCCTTACATCTCACCTGTATGCCATACCAGTGTCTCCACACTCCTTGGTTAAGAGGACAACCAACCCATATGGCCTACAGCGACCTATGCTTGATAGAAGCTGTCGTCCTTATTAACAGCCTATCATTTGGTCGTGAACAGTTTTAAGGACTAATCGATAAATCCTCTCTTTATCGAACTTAAATAGTCCTAAGGACTTCATCATAACAACGGAGTTCATTAGAAGATGAAAGCTTATGATGAAAATACCAAATATATTTTATTTATTAACAAATCAATTACAATACTTGTTGCTCAACCGTCAACAGCTTGACGATTGGCTTTTTGGACACATTTCCCAACAACTCCCACTTGTCCTAAAGCCACTCGGCACAGTATCTAATACCCATCTTCGACTTATGGTTGTCGAACTCCTTTATTGCCAGGGCTTAGTGAAGGGGTCGGCTAGGTTCTCTTTTCGTCGATCTTCTGAAGGTCGACGTCACCTCGATCCACGATCTCTCAGACCAGTGGAAGCGGTGCAAGATGTGCTTCATCCGCTGATGTGCTTTGGTTCCTTCACCTGAGCTATGGTACCAGTGCTGTCGCAGTAGAGCAGGACCGGACCATCGAGGGAGGGTGCTACTCCGAGCTCATTGATGAATTTCCTCAGCCACACAGCTTCCTTCGCGGCATCCGATGCTGCGATGTACTCCGCTTCACAAACAGAGTCTGCCACAGTATGCTGCTTGGAACTCTTCCAGCAGATGGCTCCACCATTCAGAGTAAAGATATAACCCGACACGCTCCTGCTATCATCATGGTCAGATTGGAAGCTGGAGTCTGTGAACCCCACAAGTTTCAGATCTGACTCGCCATAAATCAACCATTGGTCCTTAGTATTTCTCAAATACTTAAGGATGGCTTTAACCACTTTCCAGTGGTTTTCTCCAGGATCAGATTGGTATCTACTCACTACTCCTAGTGAGTATGCCACATCTGGTCTTGTACATGTCATGGCGTACATGATAGATCCCACGGCTGAAGCATATGGGACTCTACTCATACGCTCTCTCTCTTCAGGAGTTGTCGGACAATCCTTCTTAGAGAGAGAAATTCCTTGGCCTATCGGTAGATAGCCCTTCTTGGAATTCTCCATGCTGAACCTCTTCAGCACAGTATCTATGTACATGGACTGGGATAACCCAAGCATCCTTTTAGATCTATCCCTATAGATCTTCATCCCTAGGATGTAGGATGCTTCACCCAAGTCCTTCATGGAGAACTGTGATGACAACCAAACTTTTATTCCTGTAGTGCGGGGATGTCATTCCCGATTAAGAGAATGTCATCCACGTACAAGATAAGGAATACCACAACTGGACCATTTGCCCATTTATAGATGCAGGGCTCTTCTCCATTCTTAATGAAGCCATACGTTTTGATCACCTTATCAAAACGCATGTTCCAACTCCGAGAAGCTTGCTTCAATCCATAAATGGATCTCTGAAGCTTGCACACCTTGGACTCATCTGTGGATGTAAACCCTCAGGTTGTATCATATACACCTCTTCAGTCAGCTCTCCATTAGGAAAGCTGTCTTTACATCCATCTGCCAGATCTCATAATCCAGATGGGCAGCTATTGCAAGCATTATCCGAATAGATTTGAGCATTGCCACAGGAGAAAAGTCTCGTCATAGTCAATACCATAACGTTGACGATACCCCTTGGCAACCAGACGGGCTTTATAGGTCTCCACCTTTCCGTCTGCGCCCCTCTTCCTTTTGAAGACCCATTTACACCCAATGGGTTTAACCCCTTCAGGTGGGTCAACCAATGTCCATACATCGTTGACCTTCATGGACTCCATTTCGGATTTCATGGCTTCAAGCCATTTCTCGGAATCAGGTCTCTGCATAGCATCCATATAGGTGATCGGATCCTCATTATTCTCATCAAGTTCGATGGGATCACCATCCCGGACCAAGAAACCGTAGTATCTGTCCGGCTGACGCGGTACTCTACCGGATCGCCTTAATGGTACAGGTATATTGGGCTCCGGATCTGATCTAATCATATCCGACTCAGGTTCAGCTATTGGTGTCGGTCCTTCTACCTGTTGAACTTCATCAAGTTCAACCTTAGAGGCAACGGTTCCTTCACCAAGGAACTCCTTTTCTAAAAAGATTGCCTTAAGGCTGACGAACACCTTTTGTTCATCAGCATGGTAGAAAAAATATCTTTTGTCTCTTTGGGGTACCCTATGAATGAGCATTTGTCAGACCTAGGTCCAAGTTTGTCTGTGACTAATCGTTTGACATAGGCCGGGCACCCCCAGACCCTAAGGTGTGAAAGTGCTGGCTTACGTCCCGTCCATATCTCATATGGAGTCTTAATTACAGACTTACTTGGAACCCTATTTAATAGATAACAGGCCGATTCGAGTGCATATCCCAGAAGGATATCGGCAAGCTAGCAACACCCATCATGGATCGGACCATGTCTAACAGAGTCCGATTCCTCCTTTCAGACACACCATTATGCTGTGGTGTTCCTGGAGGAGTCCATTGGGAGAGAATCCATTCTCTCCTAGATATGTGAGAAACTCACTAGAAAGGTATTCTCCTCCTCGATCAGATCGAAGAGTTTTAATACTCTTTCCAGTTTGTTTTTCTACTTCACTTCGGAATCGTTTGAACATTTCAAATGAATCCGACTTATGTTTCATCAGATAGACATATCCATATCGGGATAGGTCATCCGTGAAAGTTATGAAGTAGAAATATCCACCTCTAGCACTGGTGCTCATGGGTCCGCATACATCAGTATGTACTAGACCCAAGAGCTCAGTAGCTCTCTCACCTTTTCCAGTAAAAGGTGACTTGGTCATTTTACCAAGAAGACAGGACTCACAGGTTGGAAGTGATTCACAATCACTTACTTCGAGGATTCCCTCTTGAGTCAACCTGTTTATTCTGTTCTTGTTTATATGACCTAGCCTACAGTGCCATAAGTAGATATCTGACACACTATCTAATCTAGGGTGCTTGCCAATTGAATAGACTACATTAACAGGTTGTGATAACATATACACACCATTGTTCAAATGTCCACAAAAAATAGTAACACCATTCTCAATGATATTACAAATTTGTTTCTTTATTGAAATTTCATAATTATTTTTGGCCAGAAGGCCTACAGAAATGACATTTAAAAAGAAACTGGGACAGAAATGACAATCATTAAGAACAACGATATGGGATTCAAATACAAGTTTCAAGATTCCTAATGCTAGAACTGGAACTGGTCTTCCATCTCCAACGTTTAGGAACCTCTCGCCTTGCTCGAATCTCCTACTGACCTGCAACCCCTGCAACGAATTGCAAATATGGTAAGGGCTACCGGTATCCAATACCCAGTCAGTTATATCACAAATAGAGAAATTGCAAGGAGTTATCATATAAATACCTTGCCCAGCAACAACTTGCTGCTTTCTCTGCCTGTTCGGGTCTAGGGAGGCAATGTACTGGGGAGAGTTCCTCTTCCAGTGCCCCCGCTTCTTGCAAAAGAAGCATTCAGCTTGACTCTTATCGGGTTTGATCTTTTTGGTCTGACACTGCACAGTTGTCCTAGCCTGAACTTGCACCTTCTTTACTTTCTTCTTCTTGTTCTTCTTCCCTTTCTCAAAGGGTCGAGAACCAGAAGATGAACCTCCCACTAAGTTCACCGACTCTTTATGGAGTTGGTGATCTTTCTCAAAGTTCTGAAGTAACCCCAGTAATCCATGGTAGTTTACTTCAGGCTTTGTCATTCTATAATGAGTGAGGAATGGGAGATAAGACTTGGGCAGCGAGTTCAGTATTGCATCTTTCCCAAGCTGCTCATGCAAGGGAAAGCCGAGCTTGCTCAATCGTTCCATCAGCTCGATCATGTACAATACATGATCAGTGACAGAGGCACCATCCCGCATTTTGGCGTTGAAGATGGCACAACTAGTCTTGTGCCTCTCCACGTCATCGGGTGTGCCAAAGGCATCCTCCAACACTTGAAGCATGTCCTTTGGCTGAGCCGTCTCGAATCTGCGACTGAACTCGTCGCTCATAGCAGCTAGCATGATACAGCGCACCGTGGTCCGGTCACTGAGCCACTTCTGGTAAGTGTCTCTGACTGTTCCACGTGCATTGACAGCTGGCTCCTCAGGTGCAGGATCCATTATCACATATAGGATCCGTTCATGCTCCAGGACTATCTTCAACTTTCGGTACCAGCTACCGAAATTGGGTCCCACCAACTTATCATTGTCCAACAATGATCGGAGCGATAGGGAAGTGGCCATATCTACACAAAAGAAAACCATAACCTAATTAGTAATTGATTCATTAAACCTAAAGATTTGGACTTTAATCAAAAGGTTTCTCCCACTATTTTATTCGAATTGGTAGCCTCTACCTTCAATTCGAGGAATTACCCTAATTCCTTAGCGGGTACTAGAATCCACTTAGACTGCACACAAGCCCAACTTTGGTTGGCCAACCCATGTACATCTAAGGGTAGGTTCATAACCAATTGTTTCTCTAAACAATTTCTAGTAATTTTAATTTTGCCCCAGAAACCTAATCAGTAGGCTTTGGCCTCCACTGTAAGGATCCGGTTAGGTCCAACCATTAACATGATCATACTTGGTGTATCCAACCAACGAATGATTAAGCCCAACTTTGGTTGGCTCACCTAACCACCATTAGAGAGACACTTCCAAGTCATCATATGATGAGTGATAATTCCATTAGTCAACAAGCACCAGGCCTTTGGGTCTGCAATGATTATTGAGTTCATGGACTCATTATCAAATACCTTAATGGGAGGCTATGACTCAGTTATCTCCATAACTTTATCATTTTAAGGACCTAATAATTTTAGAGGATTTAAATAATATAGAGGATGAGGTCAGATGAACCAGCTTATCATGATCCTCCCACTGGCTTCACCAAGTCAGCTTAAGGGAGACCAGGGCTGGTCTAGGAGCATCTAAATCAGTCACACTGATTTACCTAGCTGACATGGGTCAGCTCGAATAGTCAAGTGATCCGATCAAAACATAATTTCACCAAGAGGCCAGGTAAGTTCGATCAGTGGGAGGGTCTGCCAAAGCTTGCCTTAGACACCATCATGAATGGCCAGGTAAGCGGGCTCCCAATTAAAAACCACCGGTCTGGTTTACCTTAGACACCAACTGGTTTAATTAGTTTCGATTAGATCAACCTAACAGTTCGTGCTAGACCGCTTAGCCAAGAATCAAGTCCATTTGGTTCTCGTTAAAGACATGGACTTGACCAACTACAACTATTGTAATTGATCTAGAGAATCCTTGACCTAATCTAAGACAACAATTGATTAGATTTAGTTAATTCTCTAATTAAGTCCATCTTTAATCTAACCATAGGTCTAACCCAATTAATGGACCTAATTTCCACTAACCCATTAACCCAATGTGTTATGATTTGTGTCTTAGGTTCTTCAATTCACAATCCTAGAACCTAATCAAACAACTTCTTAATTCTTAATTAAGTTTTGGGCTGAGGGTTGGGTTCGGCTTTTCAAAAAAAAATCATTTTCATATTTGTAAAATAATTTTACAATATGATTCTACCAATCATATTGCATGTTTGATTCATAATCAAGATGCAAGTGAAATAAATATGAAACTACTTTAGATCTAATCTGAACAGGTTCACGTAATTGAAACAATTTCAACTTTAAATAATTTCTTTGCATAAAAATTATTAACAAAGAGATTTTATTTCAGATTTAAACATCTTTTAAATCTAATAAATCATAAATTTAATCTAGATCATATCTAACAAATTTATGATTAAAGATAGATCTACACAAACTAGGACAACCTTTGCACTGTAAGGGGTAAACCTTACAGCAGGACAACCTTGCAGTTTGTGATTGATCTAAAATTTTAATTTAGATTTAATAATCAGATTATAAATTAGATCTAATCTAAAAAATAATCTAAGCATGTATAAATAATCATGTAATAAAGAACCTCGCTCTGATACCAATTGTAGGAACCAGATCTAGGGTTTCAGGGTTAGATCTTGAAACTTTTTCAAGATCATACAGCGGAAGACTAAAATAAATCAAAATTTATTTTTAAGATCAGAAAATCTCTAGATCTAAGATCCTATTACATGATTATTACATAGCATTAAATCAAAAATTAAAATATATATAAATATAGTATGAACTACATGTTGATCATATCAACATGTTTCTATGCTAGCTACATCTAATGTATGTATTAAATAATAGATCAGATCTATTACCTTGCAAGTTAGACGCTCTAACCTCGCTGATCTGGGCTTAAGGATGATGTTGCAAGCCGCACACGCGTCCGGCCTCTAGGAGTCGTCCACACGAGCCCACGAATCTCGATCAGAAGTCCTGCTTCAGGAAATCAGCACAGTATGCTAGTACTGCGCTGATCCTTCTTTGATGGTTGATCAGGTGCCTCCTTCTTCTTGATTTGGACTCTTCCAAAGATGGAAAGTAGAAGGAGGAGTTTCAAATCTGAGACGCTCTCAGGAAACTCAAGATGGAAGGAGGAAAGATATGAAAATAAAAACCCTAGAAGAAGACCCTCTTCTTCTTCACGTTTTTCTCTCTAGACACCCAAACTTGCATCTTTTATATCTCCACGACCCAAAGGTATTTCTCTCTGATTTTTGGATGGAAGAAACGACTCTCAAAAAACTATCTCCACTTAAAATTTCACAAAGAAACTCATCTTATATAGAGAGATATGATAGAGTCCTTGTCTAGGTCAAACACCTAGTCAAGGCTTATCCAAACATGGCAAGTAAAGGGACGCCCAACTCTTGAGCACCTCCTTCATATTTTCATGGATGGATCAACAGAAAAGGGTGCACAATGTAAACCCTAAAAGCCACAAAAATTCCAAAAAAAAATTTGGATAAATTCGGTGCAAAATTGAAAGAGTTTTGGATTTCTAAAACTCTATCTCATAGAATTCGAAATCCAAACTTATTCCTTTTAGATTTGATCCAAATCACCTTCCATGTAAGAAAGAAGAGAGGAGACCTTTTGTGAACGTGGGAGAGATCTGGGAGAGGGCTTTTGTCGCACAAAATAAGTGGAGATTGGCGTTGAATAAGAGAGAGGGCGTGGAGAAGGTTTATGTGGTGCAAGGTGGAATCCTAGTCCTACTAGGATTCTGTCTCATAACTTGTTTTAATTTGGTTTCCCAAACCAAATCAAATCAAAATTAGATCAACCTAATTAAAATAGGTCTTAACCTAATTAAGAACCTAATTTAATCAGATTAAATTAGATTTAAATCTGATTTAATTTTCTAATCAAATTAGAAATTAGATTGACCCAAGTCCTAGTTGAACTAGGACTAGTCTTTCCTTGCACTTGGCTTATCCAATAAACCAATTGGACTTGATCCAATCAAGCCCAAATCAAATCTAATTAAATTATATTTAATTAGACTTAATCTCAGCCCATTGGCTTAATCAAATTAAGCTAATTAGCAATCGAATTGCTAATCGATCCTCCTGCAACACTTGCACTGGGTTAAATATCAATCGTATTGATCATCTAACCCTAGAACGATTCTTAATCGTTGATCAACCATCCGATCGGATCATGAACTCTAATGTGTGTGACCTCATAGGTCCGAACCTAAGCCGGTAGCATAGGAATAAATTCCTATACCAATCGAAGTGACCATCTAGCATTGATACCCGACGATCGGATAGGTCGAATGTGTAGAACAACATCCTTAGAACCCATGCGGATATAGTTTTCATATAATTCATCCCCTTGACCAAAATGATCATAGGACACCCCAGAGCTCAACTGTCAACTCTGATCAGGTTGTCCACATTGTATTTCAAAATATCAAATCCATCTGATGGATTACCCTGGCCAAGGTTTTGCTAAATTGAAATACAGTGACTCATTCTTCTCCAACTCTTGGAGTGGTCAATCCCATCTCGATCACACTCTGACTTTGCAAGTACTTGACTGTGCCCAGAAGCCTTCCGTCCCTGAATTAAAAATTCAGTTAGTCCAGTACCAAAGCACAGTGAGTTGCTTGCAAGTCACTGAGGTGATCTCAAGTCTAAGGGACACTTATACCTATATCCCATCAGAGACATTCTCGACAGTAGAATGCTCTGGAGTTGGTCACGTTCAATGACGATGTACCCTTACATCTCACCTGTATGCCATACCAGTGTCTCCACACTCCTTGGTTAAGAGGACAACCAACCCATATGGCCTACAGCGACCTATGCTTGATAGAAGCTGTCGTCCTTATTAACAGCCTATCATTTGGTCGTGAACAGTTTTAAGGACTAATCGATAAATCCTCTCTTTATCGAACTTAAATAGTCCTAAGGACTTCATCATAACAACGGAGTTCATTAGAAGATGAAAGCTTATGATGAAAATGCCAAATATATTTTATTTATTAACAAATCAATTACAATACTTGGTTGCTCAACCGTCAACAGCTTGACGATTGGCTTTTTGGGACACATTTCCCAACACTACATTCACTATCCAAGCTCTTACTCGAGAATTCAAATCTACTAAACTGTATTCAACTCAAATACAACATCGAAAGCTCCGACTCTAGCTATTCCAAGCTAGAACACTTGTTTTTCAGATACAAGCCAACCCAATAAAACGTCGGAACCTCCGACTCTAGCTATTCCAAGCTAGAACACTTATTTTTTGGATACAAATCAATCCAATACAATTTGATTCAAAGTTCAGATTAATCTTTTCACATTTTGGAATCCTTCTAAAATAAACTATCAACTCAAAATAGAGTATAGCAGTTGATTACACGGAAAAATAGATGTAGCTCCTTTACTGAGCAAATAAAACTTTAAATACACTTTACACAAAGAGAAGCAAGCTTTTCTGATTTCTCTCAAGGTGGTTGAAGACTTGAATGATCTCTTGAGGGGTTGGTGAATTTGAAATAAAAGCTTCTTTTACTTCAAGAGGGCTCTTGCTTAGGGTTGAAGTGAATGCTTGAAGAATCTTTTTCAAATCTCTTTCTTGTCTTTGATTCCCTACTTTAAGTACCTTTTATAACTTCAAATAATGGTGGAGAATAATCTGGACTGAAATAGAGCTGTTAGAGCACATTAAATGAGCATTAAATGTAATCGAAATGGATTAAAAACTAGTCGTTGCGGAAATTTTTCGTCACAGGGGTCGACTCAAGCTCATGGGTCAACTCATAGGGTCGATCTCTATGGAAAAGAGCAGAAAATGACTGTTCTGTAATTTTGACCTGCAGAGCAGCAGAGGTCGACTCATAGGGTCGACTCATGCTAAGGGGTCGACTCATGGGATCAACTCACAGAGTGTGCCAACCAAAAATTTTGCGGGTCGTTCAGCCCTTTAGCCATGAGTCAACTCATGGAGTCGACTCAAAAATATAAACTTGATTTTCTTACAAAATATACTTTCAAAAATATTGAAATTGCCTCCAATAGATTGCACATCTTTTATTCTTGCTCTTGAGGCTTCCGAATCGGTCTGATAAAATTATGATTTTGTCCTTGAAATATAATAAATCTTTTTTCAAGTCAAAATTATTAGTAATCCCCTCAAATGCTTTGTAATTATCAAAATCAATTCAAGGAGCAACACCTTCACAAG
>NC_025997.2:99220195-99277690 GCF_000442705.2 Elaeis guineensis | reverse complement strand
AGAGAAGGTGGATAATTTTTTTTCATATGAAAGGTCCAATCCGAACTCGTCGTGGGGAGTCCACGAAGTTTGAACAGGTACGGAGAAAGGAGCTGGAAACTAAATGGATTGTGATGTCTTAATTACTACAATACATAAATATACATACATATACATAAATACACACACACACAAACACATATACACACACAAATATATACATATATATATATATAAATATATACATATATCTATATATATGTATATGTATATATATACATATTGTTGGTGCAAAAATCTGCTTACGCCGGAGAAGCTGGAGACGAGGAAGCCGCAGCCGTCGCCGGGACCTGCAAAGGAAGTCTAAACCGGAGGTGGGGTTGCTCCGGCAAGACCCTCCGACACTCAAGTCAGTTCTCTGCCTCAACAAGAATTGAGTGCTCGAACGGAGAATTTAGCAGAGTTTTGAGATAAGAAATGAGCTTAGAGAATAACGTATCTGGGTCCCCCTTTTATAGGCGGAGGAGGTAACGGATTGATGGCGACGTCTGTAACCGTCTGGTCGTGGGCCGCCCGTAGTCAGGGAGAATTTATTGCGAGGGGTAGTGGAGCTGAATCGTGGCTATCTCCGTAGCTCGCTACGTGGAATCAGTTGCGGGGAGTGGAGCAGCGTCCGTTGTCGTGACTTGCCAGCGGGTGGGAGAATCGCCTGGTATCCGTCGCAGGAGGTGGAGCAGGTTCGTGGCCGTTATTGTGGCCTGCCAAGGGGTAGTGGAGCTGTGCGAAATCCGCCACAGGACGTGGAGCAGGTTCGTGGCCGTTATTGTGGCCTGCCAAGGGGTAGTGGAGCTGTGCGGAATCCGCCACAGGACGTGGAGCAGAGCGGCGATGGTTACTGCGGCCTGCCAGAGAATGATGGAGCTGCGTGGAATCCGCCACAGGAAGTGGAGCAGGGTCGTGGCCGTTACGGTGGCCTGCCAGAGGGTGCAGACACATCGGATGAAGTTCGGCAGTGGTCGGAGTCCGGCCCCCATAGGAGCCCGGACTAAATCTGTCTGCAGTCGTTGGAGCCAAGGACGAAGCCCGGCTCCCGCAGGAGTCCGGGCGGAGTCTGCTGGCGGCTGCAGTTGTTGGCGTCGAGGATGAAGCCCGGCTCTCATAAGAGTACGGGCGAAGTCTCCCTGCAGTTAGAGTTAAAGACGAAGTCCGGCTCCCGTAGGAGTCCGGACGTGGATTACCAGCAGTCGTTGTTGAGGACGGAGCCCGACTCCCATAGGAGCCCGGGCGGAGCCGTTCTGCAGTCGATGTCGGCGGTGGAGCCCGGCTCCCGTAGGAGCCCGGGCGGAGCTGCGCCGTAGTCGGTGTCGGCGGCGGAGCCCGGCTCCCGTAGGAGTCCGGGCGGAGCTGCGCTGCAGTCGATGTCGGCGGCGGAGCCCGGCTCCCGTAGGAGTCCGGGAGGAGCTGTGCTGCAGTCGATGTCGGCGGCGGAGCCCGGCTCCCGTAGGAGTCCGGGCGGAGCTGCGCCGCAGTCGAAGTCGGCGGCGGAGCCCGGCTCCCGTAGGAGTCCGGGCGGAGCTGCACCGCAGTCGATGTCGGCGGCGGAGCCCGGCTCCCGTAGGAGTTCGGGTGGAGCTGCGCCGCAGTCGATGTCGGCGGCGGAGCCCGGCTCCCGTAGGAGTCCGGGCGGAGCTGTGCTGCAGTCGATGTCGGCGGCGGAGCCCGGCTCCCGTAGGAATCCGGGCGGAGCTGCGCTGCAGTCGATGTCGGCGGCGGAGCCCGGCTCCCGTAGGAGTCCGGGCGGAGCTGCGCTGCAGTCGATGTCGGCGGCGGAGCCCGGCTCCCGTAGGAGTCCGGGCGGAGCTGCGCTGCCGTCGATGTCGACGGTGGAGCCCGGCTCCCGTAGGAGTCCGGGCGGAGCTGCGCTGCAGTCGATGTCGGCGGCGGAGCCTGGCTCCCGTAGGAGTCCAGGCGGAGCTGCGCTGCAGTCGATGTCGACGGCGGAGCCCGGCTCCCGTAGGAGTCCGGGCGGAGCTGCGCCGTAGTCGATTCCGCCAAGGGTTTCGGCTGTGGGTATTTTATACGCAACACCAGTCCCCCTACTTCCGAGTTGAATTTCAAACGAAGGAAGTACAGAGAGAGATGGGTGCAGCCGGAACCGTCCCTTCGAATCCTGCGCCCTGCCGCCTCCAGATATTTTGGCATTACATGAGCGCGTGCCGGAGTCTTTTCGAATTGGAGCGGTACGAGGGGACGCTTCGAAAATCCCGCAGGTACACTGGCCTAGGTACGGTGCAATTATGATCCTGCCAACCATCAGCCGCTTTTAGCCGTCTGCCAGGGAGAGTGGGACACGTGTCGGATGCGGACTGGCCTGGGGTATTCGTGATCATTATGGCGCCGGATCCCAGGGTCTATTTAAACCCGTCCTCCCCCCTTCAGGCGCCCTACTCCATTCCTGAGTTTTCGCTGGTGTCTGTCTTCTTCTTCGAGAGCCCTGCTCTAGTGATCGTCTTCTCGAGCCGTAGGCGCCTTCTGTTTCTCGTCCCCCAGGTCCCTCAGAGTAACATAGGTTAGTGCCAACCTTCCTCTCACCGCCTAGGGGCTTCTCCTCTCTTCATTACTTTTGTGCCTCCCCCTGAGTTAGCCTTCGGCCTCTCGTTCCTCTTTCGGTCTATCTTTTTAGGGTCCTTTAGATCCTTCCTTTGAAACTACCCAAAATGTCCTCTGACTCTTCTGCTCCCGGCAGCTCTGAGAGTTCTTCCGCTTCAAACCCCCAGGTCGCTGTCTCTGCGGACGAACCCACGTCCGGGGCAGGACCTCGCCCGATTTTTGCACCGGGCGCTATTCCATATTCGTCGACTTCGGATGAACTCCTTCTAATAAGGGTTCGGTATGGGGTTCCTCCGGAGTACGACCTGGAGCTATATGGCCCCTCTGACCGGGCCAGCACTCCTCCTCCCGGTCGCTTCTGTTTGTATCAGGAAGCGTTCCGTGTCGGACTCCGACTTCCGCTTCCCGTCTTTGTCGCTGCCTTCTTCCGCTTCTTGGACATTTCTCTCGCTTCCGTGGCCCCGAATTCCTTTAGGTTTTTGATAGGGTTTCTCTCTCTCTGCCACATAGCCGAGGTTCAGCCGTCCCTCTCCTTGTTTAGGCATTTTTATACCTTCAAACGCCATCCTTCGGCGAAGGACTGGTGGTACTTCTCCCCTCAGTTTGGTAAGAAGGGGTTGCTGAAGGGCGCCCCTTCTTCGATTCACAATTGGAAGGAGAAATTTCTCTTCGTCCACTGCCCGACCCTGGAACTGGGCCTGCCCCCTTGGGGGTCTCTGAGGGATTCCGTCCGTCGGGCTCCCAGTCTGGGGGAGGACGACTTTCAGGCCGCCCAGAAGCTCCTAACTTATCCCGCTCCTTCCCTTCCTAATCTTCTGAGGGAGCAGCTTCTTTTTAACATCGGCCTGAGCCCTCAGGATCCAGCAAGTATTCATCTTATCTTTTTTTTTTCTCACCTTCCTCTTCTTTTCTCTTTGCCTCTTTTTCCTTCCCACTCTCCTCTTTTTCTTTCTTTTTTTTTTTTTTTTTTTTTGACTCTTGATTGATCGGTGTTGCTTCTTTTTCCCTTTTTCTTTTCTCATCATTCTTCTCTCTCTTTTTTTTTCTCTCTTTTTTTTTTTTTTTTTATCAATGGACGACGAAGCAACGCGGATGCTTGCCAGGGGCATGAGGGCTCAGAAGAGGAAGGGCGCGACGGCCTCCGGATCGGTGAAGAGGGCCAGGGCGGAGGAAACGAGCTTGGCTGCGCCCGTCCAGGCGGCCCCGGCCATCGACATTCCTTCGGATGCCGAGCCAGGGGCTCCCCGGGCCTCCTCGAGGAGCCCGGCCACTGAGGCCCCCGCTCCGGGGGTTCGCCCCACGGAGGCGCCCGCCGCGGGGAGGAGGAGGAAAACGGTGGTCGCAGGGCGAGTAGCCACCGAGCTGCTGCGGACGAGTCCGTCTGCTCCGAGGAGGGATCGGAGAATCCCTTCAACGACAGGGACTTGATCAGGCGGCTGCTCGACGGCTGCATCCTGTCCGACGTCGTGCAGAGGATCGACCGCGCCGATCCTGAGCAGCGGGCTTGGGACTCTTTGGGGTCCTTCCTCGAGGTAAACGGATATTTATTTATACGGTCACTCAGCCTTTGTCGTAATTCCCTATCCATCCTTGCAGATCGAGCACCAGCTCTTTGCCTATGTCGAGGCGACGAACCGCATGAGGAGAGACCTCCTTCAGGCGGAGGAACGCTGCCAAGCCGAGGTTGCCCGCCTCCAAGCGAAGACGGCCGAAGTAGTCGCCCTCCAGGAGGCCCTGGAAAGAGAAAGGCAAGCCCGGGAAGAGGAGAGACGGATGTTGGAGGAGTCGGCGAGGAAGGCGGAGGCCGAGGTCGCCCATTTGGTCGAGCAAACTCCGGTCCTGGTCTCGGAGGCCAGGGCCCTTGCGGTGGAGGAATTCAAGGCCTCCGCGGAGATGAGGGAACTGAACGTCCAGTTCGGCCAGGAGGCGTTCACCAAGGGGTTCGAGCTCTGCCAAGAGAAGGTGGCCAGCAAGTTCCCCGAACTCGACCTCGGCTTTCTTGAGGAGTCTGAAGATGAGGCCGGCCCCTCGTCCGTCGCCACCGCGGTCGCACCCCCCGCGCCGAGTTCTCCACCTCCTGCCCCTGAGGTCTGAGACCTCTGATCTTGTGCTCTTATTTTGTCGCCATACTTCCTTTCTGTTTGTCTTCAAAGTTATTCAATCAATAAAGTCAAATTTCTTGTTATGGATGGCTTCTCCTTCCCCCTCCTCCTTCCTTCTGCTCTTCTTCTTGTAATGAGTCGATCTTTGACGCTTGCACCTTCCGATGGCAGTGCCCTGCTGAAGCACTCCCCTTGCCCCTGGGGGTCCCGCTGAAATCAACAATCCAGCGACTGAAAAAGGAGGTCCTTCACCTGACGAAGAAGTTGAAGAAGTCGGAAGGCGAGCTCCGCAAATCGAGAGAAGACCATTCTGAAGCCGCCGCTGAGGCCGCCCACTTTCGGAGTCTCCATGTGAAGGCAATTATGGACTACATCCGGAGGAAAGCGAGCTTCGCAAAGGAGCTCGAGGAATGTAAGAAAAGCACCAGCGACGAATTTGGGCTCAAGAAGCCAGGATCAGCGTCCTTAAGGTCGAACTATCAGCTGCGAAGAGGAAGATCGGCCAGCTGGAGGGAAACTCATCCCAGCTCTTGGCCCGGGTTGATGATGAACAGAAGTGGTCGCAGAGGATCTCCGACCTTCAGAAGCAGCTTCAAGACGCCGAGATGAGCCATGACGTGCAGCGGGCCAGCTGGCGCCGGCAAACGAAAGAGTACAAAGGGAGATTCCGGCGGCGGCTGACGAGGTCGTTCGTCTCCAGAGGCAGCTGGCTAATAGGGCGCAGCTTACTTCCGCCCAAGATTCCGAAGAGCTCCAAGTCCTGAGAGGCACTGTCGAAGGGATTTCTGTTTCCTCGGAGAGAAGACAGCCGAGCTGCAACAAGTGAAGATCCAACTGGCACTTGAGCGGAAGGCCGTCGCAGACGCGGAGGCGGAGTCCGAAGTTTTGCGAAGTGGCGTCGAGAAGCGGAGGCTGAGAGCCAGCAGCTTCGTCGGGTGCTCCAGGATGCGCTGCGGAAGAGGGAAGAACTAGAAGAAGCAATAGAGAACCTGAGGCAATCCTGGTTGAGGGACGGAGTAGATAACCCTAGGTCGGAGAGAGCAGGACCTCCTTAGAGCTCTTTTGTCTTTCTGTCTTATCATGTAGTTATTTCCTTTTTGTCGTTTTGTCCTTCTTTCCTTGGCCGTCCTGGCCTCGTAGTGTGTATATATCGAAAATGAAATGAAAAGAGCATTTTGCGTTACCTCATCCACGCGCCGCGCTAATATTATTCTCTGCCGAACCTTTCTTGACGTTTGGCTTGTCTGATGTAGACGTCGTCGGGGGGGGGCTTTTCTTTTCGTCCGATCTTGTTAGGCGGCCGAGTTTCGTCGCCATTGACCCTAGCTGCAGAAGTCGCGGATGGAGCTCCGGTCCCGTAGGAGTCCGGGCGAAGTCTTCCTTGTAGGCGAAACCCGGCTCCCGTAGGAGTCCGGGTGAAGTCTTCCTTGGCGTTGGAACCCGGCTCCCGTAGGAGTCCGGTGAAGTCTTCCTCGGCGTTGGAATCCGCTCCCGTAGGAGTCCGGGTGAAGTCTTCCTTGGCGTTGGAACCCGGCTCCCGTAGGAGTCCGGGCTTTTCATTTTGCTCGAGCGGCGTGAGGTTCTCCTCGCTTATCAGCCTGGCTTGCGGGGTCGCTTTAGGGGCTGTGAGGCCTCTCCCTCATCCGGTCTAAAAGAATCGGGCCTTCGACTTTGCTCATGTCAGGATGAGGTTCTCCTCCTGTCCTGACACGGCTGTGGGGGCACATTAGGGGTTGTAAGGCCTCTCCCCCCATCCGGTCTAAAAGAACCGGCCTTTGACTTTGCTCAAGTTAGGGCGAGGTTTTCCTCCTGTCCCTAACAAGGCTGTGGGGGCACATTAGGGCTTGTAAGGCCTCTCCCCCCATCCGGTCTAAAAGAACCGGGCCTTCGACTTTGCTCATGTAGGCGAGGTTTCCTCCTGTTCCTACACGCTGTGGGGGCACATTAGGGCGTTGTAAGGCCTCTCCCCCATCCGGTCTAAAAGAATCGGACCTTTGATTTTGCTCGTTAGGGCGAGGTTTCCTCCTGTTCTGACAAGGCTGTGGGGGCACATTAGGGCTTGTAAGGCCTCTCCCCCCATCGGTCTAAAAGAACGGGCCTTTGACTTTGCTCATGTCAGGACGAGGTTCTCCTCCTATTCCTGACATGACTGTGGGGGCACATTAGGGCGTTGTAAGGCCTCTCCCCCCATCCGGTCTAAAAGAACCGGGCCTTTGACTTTGCTCATGTCAGGAGAGGTTCTCCTCCTGTTCCTGACATGACTGTATTTTTGGAGGGATCATATCCAGTCATAATACATCCACGCTAGGTGGGAGGGGCACGTTAGGTAGAAAGAAAAGTAGATTCAAGGCGAAATCGTAAGTGATACATTTACAGTTTTCCGCTCCTCCTTGAGGCCCTCCAGTGATGGAGTCGATGGTCCCGATGGGAGGCCGGTCCCCGGGCTGCTCCACCCTTTTCTGCGGTTCAGGCGGTGGGAGGGCTCTTGGCCGGTCTCCTTACCCTCAGGCCTGCGGGGATGAATCTGTCGAGTCGACCTCGCCGAATGAGCTCCTCGATCTCGTCCTGGAGCTGGATGCATTCTTCAATGTCGTGGCGTGGTCACGGTGGTAGAGGAAGAACTTGTTGGGGTTGGCTTCCCGGGATGTGTGCGCATCCTCTCCGGCCTAGGGAGCTGCTCCCTGACCTCCATCAGTACCTGGCCTTTGAGGGTTGAGAGGGGCGTAGCTGCGAAATTTCTCTAGTGGGGAATCCCATCGAACCCTGCGGTCCGGGCATCTCTGCCTGCGTGCCCGGGTGGAGTGAGGGTGCGCTTATGTCCAGGAGGGGATCGGGAACGTGGCCGGGCTTCCTTTGGCCTTTTCTCTACTGTGGCTTACTCGAATCTCCTACTTGACGCTCCCTTGCTGTCTCCTCGTCCTTCATTTTGAAGGCTTCTTCCGCTCGGGCGTATCCTTCAGCCCGAGCAAGTAAATCGGCAAAATCCCTGGGGTACTTCTTCTCCAGGGAGTACAAAAGATCATTCTTCTGAAGGCCACCTTTCAGGGTGGCCATGGCAACTGACTGATCCATGTTCCGGACCTCCAACGCCGCGATGTTGAAGTGGTTGACGTAGGCCCGTATGGACTCCCCTTCCCTCTGCTTGATGTTGATGAGGGACTCCCAACCCTTCCGGGGACGTGGGTTGCTGACAAAATGGGCCACGAATTGGTGGCTCATTTGATCGAAGGAAAAGATGGTACCCGACTTCAAAGCCGAGTACCAGTTTCTTGCTGCTCCCTTCAAAGTAGACGGGAAAGCCCGGCACAAAATGGTGTCAGGAGCACCGTGAAGCAGCATCATCGTCCGGAAGGCCTCCAGATGATCAACCGGGTCTGAAGTCCCGTCGTAGCTTTCAAACTGGGGGAGCTTGAAGTTTGGCGGGATCGGTTCCTGCATAATCATTTGAGAGAAGGGAGGGTCAGTGCAAATATCCTCACCATAAGCGGGAGGTGCGTGACGGAGTTCTTCGATCCGCCGGTTCATCTCCTGAAGCCTCTGGTCCAGGAAATTTTCTCGACTCCGAGTCTCGAGGGTCCTTTGGCAGAACGGGGGTAGGGATCTTCCAGGGGTGGAGTCGTGATCCGATTGAGGGCTCTCTACCCTCGGATTTGTTTTCCCGGGAAGGACGGGGCGGCTGGCCCAGGTGGCCCGCCCCGCCGCCGGGTTCTGGCATTCCGAAGATGCCCTTTACGGATGCGCCGACGCCTGCGGTTGCTGCTGCTGCATTGCTTGTACGGTTTCGACGAGGCCTTTGACCTGCTGTGCCAGCAAGTCAAATTGCTCCGCGCCGACCGCCGCCGCCGGAGTGGGAGGAGGAGGAGGCTGAGAAACTGGAGGGGAGGCCGGAGCCTGAGATCTGGCCGCGGAGGCCGTAGACCGCCGGGTGGATGCCTTGCGTGGAGGCATCGAGTGTCGATCTCGTGAAGGGAGGTTAGGAGTGGGTGACGGAGAGACGGTCGGGGACGGCTCCGTTGAACACTCCTTTAAGAACAAGGGTGCTGCGAAGGTTCAATGCCCCTCCTTCTAGCGCCAATCCTGTTGGTGCAAAAATCTGCTTGCGCCGGAGAAGCTGGAGTCGAGGAAGCCACGGTCGCCATCGGGACCTGCAAAGGAAGTCTAAACCGGAGGTGGGGTTGCTCCGGCAAGACCCTCCGACGCTCAAGTCAGTTCTCTGCCTCAACAAGAATGGAGTGCTCGAACGGAGAATTTAGCAGAGTTTTGAGATAAGAAATGAGCTTAGAGAATAACGTATCTGGGTCCCCCTTTTATAGGCGAAGGAGGTAACGGATTGATGGCGACGTCTGTAACCGTCTGGTCGTGGGCCGCCCGTAGTCAGGAAGAATTTATTGCGAGGGATAGTGGAGCTGAATCATGGCTATCTCCGTAGCTCGCCACGTGGAATCAGTTGCGGGGAGTGGAGCAGCGTCCGTTGTCGTGACTTGCCAGCGGGTGGGAGAATCGCTTGGAATCTGTCGCAGGAGGTGGAGCAGGTTCGTGGCCGTTATTGTGGCCTGCCAAGGGGTAGTGGAGCTGTGCGGAATCCGCCACAGGACGTGGAGCAGAGCGGCGATGGTTACTGCGGCCTGTCAGGGAATGATGGAGCTGCGTGGAATCCACCACAGGAAGTGGAGCAGGGTCGTGGCCGTTATGGTGGCCTGCCAGAGGGTGCAGACACATCGGATGATGTTCGACAGTGGTCAGAGTCCGGCCCCCGTAGGAGCCCGGACTAAATCTGTCTGCAGTCGTTGGAGCCGAGGATGAAGCCCGGCTCCCGCAGAAGTCCGGGCGGAGTCTGCTGGCGGCTGCAGTTGTTGGCGTCGAGGATGAAGCCCGGATCCTATAAGAGTACGGGCGAAGTCTCCCTGCAGTTAGAGTTAAAGGTGAAGTCCGGCTCCCGTAGGAGTCCGGACGGGGATTACCAGCAGTCGTTGTTGAGGACGGAGCCCGGCTCCCGTAGGAGTCCGGGCGGAGTCTGCTTGCGGCTGCAATGGTTGGCGTCGAGGATGAAGCCCGGCTCCCATAAGAGTACGGGCGAAGTCTCCCTGCAATTAGAGTTAAAGGCGAAGTTCGGCTCCCGTAGGAGTCTGGACGGGGATTACCAACAGTCGTTGTTGAGGACGGAGCCCGGCTCCCGTAGGAGTCCGGGTGGAGTCTGCCTGCGGCTGCAATGGTTGGCGTCGAGGATGAAGCCCGGCTCCCATAAGAGTACGGGCAAAGTCTCCCTGCAATTAGAGTTAAAGGCGAAGTCCGGCTCCCGTAGGAGTCCGGACGGGGATTACCAGCAGTCGTTGTTGAGGACGGAGCCCGGCTCCCGTAGGAGTCCGGGCGGAGCCATTCTGCAGTCGATGTCGGCGGCGGAGCCCAGCTCCCGTAGGAGCCCGGGCGGAGCTGCGCCGTAGTCGGTGTCGGCGGCAGAGCCCGGCTCCCGTAGGAGTCCGGGCGGAGCTGTGCTGCAGTTGATGTCGGCGGCGGAGCCCGGCTCCCGTAGGAGTCTGGGCGGAGCTGCGCTGCAGTCGATGTCAGCGGCGGAGCCCGACTCCCGTAGGAGTCCGGGCGGAGCTGCGCTGCAGTCGATGTCGGCGGTGGAGCCCGGCTCCCGTAGGAGTCCGGGCGGAGCTGTGCTGTAGTCGGTGTCGGCGGTGGAGCCCGACTCCCGTAGTAGTCCGGGCGGAGCTGCGCTGCAGTCGATGTCAGCGGTGGAGCCCGGCTCCCATAGGAGTCTGGGCGGAGCCGTGCTGCAGTCGATGTCGGCGGCGGAGCCCGGCTCCCATAGGAGTCCGGGTGAAGCTGCGCTGCAGTCGATGTCGGCGGTGGAGCCCGGCTCCCGTAGGAGTCCGAACGGAGCTGTGCTGTAGTCGGTTCCGCTAAGGGTTTCGGCTGTGGGTAATTTATACCCAACACCAGTCCCCCTACTTCCGAGCCGACTGTGTGCATGAGACGGCGGCCGACGAAGTCGTCCGTCTCCAGAGGAACTACCCACAGCCGAAACCCTTAGCGGAACCGACTACAGCACAACTCCGCCCGGACTCCTATGGGAGCCGGGCTCCGCCACCAACATCGACTGCAGCGCAGCTCCGCCCGGACTCCTACGGGAGCCGGGCTCTGCCGCCGACATCAACTGCAGCACGGCTCCACCCGGACTCCTACGGGAGCCGGGCTCCGCCGCCAACATCGACTGCAGCGCAGCTCCGCCCGGACTCCTACGGGAGCCGGGCTCTGCCGCCGACACCGACTACAGCACAGCTCCGCCCGGACTCCTACGGGAGTCGGGCTCCGCCGCCGACATCGACTGCAGCGCAGCTCCACCCGAACTCCTACGGGAGCCGGGCTCTGCCGCCGACATCGACTGCAGCGCAGCTCCGCCCGGACTCCTACGGGAGCCGGGCTCCACCGCCGACATCGACTGCAGCACAGCTCCGCTCGGACTCCTACGGGAGCCGGGCTCCACCGCCGACACCGACTACGGCGCAGCTCCGCCCGGGCTCCTACGGGAGCCGGGCTCCGCCGCCGACATCGACTGTAGAACGGCTCCGCCCGGACTCCTACGGGAGTCGGGCTCCGTCCTCAACAACGACTGCTGGTAATCCCCGTCCGGACTCCTACGGGAGCCGGACTTCGCCTTTAACTCTAATTGCAGGGAGACTTCGCCCGTACTCTTATGGGAGCCGGGCTTCATCCTCGACGCCAACCATTGCAGCCGCAAGCAGACTCCGCCCGGACTCCTACGGGAGCCAGACTTCGCCTTTAACTCTAATTGCAGGGAGACTTCGCCCGTACTCTTATGGGAGCCGGGCTTCATCCTCGACGCCAACCATTGCAGCCGCAAGCAGACTCCGCCCGGACTCCTACGGGAGCCGGGCTCCGTCCTCAACAACGACTGCTGGTAATCCCCGTCCGGACTCCAACGGGAGCCGGACTTCGCCTTTAACTCTAACTGCAGGGAGACTTCGCCCGTACTCTTATAGGAGCCGGGCTTCATCCTCGACGCCAACAACTGCAGCCGCCAGCAGACTCCGCCCGGACTCCTGCGGGAGCCGGGCTTCATCCTCGGCTCCAACGATTGCAGACAGATTTAGTCCGGGCTCCTACGGGGGCCGGACTCTGACCACTGTCGAACTTCATCCGATGTGTCTGTACCCTCTGGCAGGCCACCATAACGGCCACGACCCTGCTCCACTTCCTGTGGCGGATTCCACGCAGCTCCATCATTCTCTGGCAGGCCGCAGTAACCATCGCCGCTCTGCTCCACGTCCTGTGGTGGATTCTGCACAGCTCCACTACCCCTTGGCAGGCCACAATAACGGCCACGAACCTGCTCCACCTCCTGCGACGGATACCAGGCGATTCTCCCACCCGCTGGCAAGTCACGACAATCGACACTGCTCCACTCCCCGCAACTGATTCCATGTGGCGAGCTACAGAGATAGCCACGATTCAGCTCCACTACCCCTCACAATAAATTCTCCCTGACTACGTGCGGCCCACAACCAGACGGTTACAGACGTCGCCATCAATCCGTTACCTCCTCCGCCTATAAAAGGGGGACCCAGATACGTTATTCTCTAAGCTCATTTCTTATCTCAAAACTTTGCTAAATTCTCCGTTCGAGCACTCCATTTTTGTTGAGGCAGAGAACTGACTTGAGCGTCGGAGGGTCTTGCCGGAGCAACCCCACCTCCGGTTTAGACTTCCTTTGCAGGTCCCGACGGTGACCGCGGCTTCCTTGACTCCAGCTTCTCCGGCGCAAGCTGATTTTTGCACCAACAGCTATCATCACAGTTCTCCATGAAGGATCTGGGAGAAGCTTCCTACATCCTAGGGATGAGGATCTATAGGGATAGATCTAAAAGGTTGCTTGGTTTATCACAGACCACGTACATTGATACTATGCTGAAGAGGTTCAGCATGGAGAATTTCAAGAAAGGCTATCTTCCGATAGACCATAGAATTTCTCTCTCAAAGAGGGATTGTCCGACAACACCTCAAGAGAGAGAGCGTATGGGTAGGATTCCATATGCTTCGACAGTGGGATCTATCATGTACGCCATGACATGTACACAATCAGATGTGGCATACTCACTAGGGGTAGTGAGTAGATACCAATCTGATCCCGGGGAGAATCACTGGAAGGTTGTTAAAACCATCCTAAAGTATTTAAGAAATACTAAGGACCAGTGATTTGTTTATAGTGAATCGAACTTGAGACTTATAGGGTTTACAGACTCTAGTTTTCAGTCTGATCATGATGACAGCAAAAGTGTGTTAGGATTTATTTTTTTCCTTAATGGTGGGGCTATCTGCTGGAAAAGTTCCTAGCAGCACACTGTGGCTGATTCAGTTTGCGAGGCGGAGTATGTTGCCACATCAGATGCTGCCAAAGATGCGGTGTGGCTGAGGAAATTCATCACCAAGCTCAGAGTAGCACCCTCCCTTATTGGTCCAGTTCTGCTCTACTGTGACAGCTCTGGAGCCATTGCTCAGGCGAAGGAACCCAAGGCACACCAGCGGATGAAGCATATTCTGCGCCGCTACCATCTCATCCGAGAAATTATGTATTGAGGTGACGTCGATCTTCAGAAGATCGATGAGAAGGAGAACCTGGCTGACCCATTCACTAAAGCCATTGTGGTGAAGGAGTTCGACAACTACAAGTCGAAGATGGATATTACATACAGCATCGATTGGCTTTAGACCAAGTGGGAGATTGTTGGGAATAGTGTCCCAAAGCCAATCGTCAGCCTGTTGACAGTTGTGCTCATTTTTATATTTATACATGAATTATGAATTAATAAAAATTATTTTGGCATTTTTTCATCATAAAATGTTTACTCTTCTAATAAACTCCTATGTTGTGGTGAAATCCTTAGGACTATTTAGACTCGATAAAGGAGGATTTATCGTTTAGTCCTTAAATTTGTTCGCGACCAAATGATAGGTTGTTACCAAGGACGACAACGTTTATCAAGCATAGGTCGTTGTGTGCCATATAGGTTGGTTGTCCTCTTAACCAATGAGTGTGGAGACACTGGTATGGCACACAGGTGAGATGTAAAGGTACATCTGCACTGAACGTGACCGACTCTGGAGCTATTTCTGCTGTCAAGATTTGCTCTGATGGAATATGGGTATAAATATCCCTCCGACCTGAGACCGCCACGGTGACTTGCAAGCAACTCACTGCACTTAGGCACTGAACTACCTGAATTTCTAATTTAGCGACGGAAGGCTGCTGGGTGTAGTCAAGTACTTGACTTGTCGATGCGTGTGTCAAGATGGGATTGACCACTCTAGTTTAGGAGCTGTATACAGTCATGTTTTAGTTTAGCAAAACCATGGCCAGGGTAGTCCTTGTGAGGAGTCACAGGACTGTTTGAGTTGAGCATGATTCGGATGATCTGATCAAGGTTGACAGTTTAACCCTAAGTCATCCTAAACACAGGGGTCAAAAGAATGAATTATACAGTAACCGTATTCATGTAGGTTCTGAGTGTTGCGACTGTGACTCGTCAACCTATCCAGACATCGGTACCATTGCTAGATGGTCACTTCGATTAGTACAGGAATTGATTCCTGTGCTACCGGCTTAGGTTTGAACCTGGGGGTCACACACATTAGAGGTTCCTATCTGATCTGATGGCTGGTGTAGAATCCTACATGTTTGAGACTCAGTGATCGAGAATCAGGATTCTCTGATCATGAGTTCCACACATTATGGGTATCGGGGTCAAGAGTCCCACTGGTTGGGACTTTTCGATTAGGGTTACATATCGATGAATTCTGATGCCCGATTGCCCATCAGATTTATACTTAGTATTTATGAGAGATTTAATTAGTCATTTAATCACTAATTAATTCAATTTGATTGAGTAATTATTTTTGGATCAAGTCCAATTGAATTGGATTCAGTTGGGTTTGACCCGATTAGGTTAAGAGTTGACCTAATCATCAAGATGGTTTGGTCCTTGATTTGATCAGGGGTTGGACTTAGTCAATTTTTGATTTGATTAGGATTTTATTGAGCCTAATTAATCCTAATTAAGTTGGATTTAAATTAGTCTAATTGGACCTAACTTATTTGGTTCAATTAGGTTGGTTTAAATAATTAAACCACCTTGACCCAATCTCCATGCGCCATCTCACTTCCATTGCATCCATTTGAATTCATGAGAAGGAACTTCTCATGAATTTTTTCCTCACGCCAACCCCTCTCCTCGCCCCACTTTAATGTGCCATATGAATGGATAAGGATGATTGGTTGGCCATTCAAATTCAAAATAAAGTTTGAATTTGAATGGGCAATCAATCTTTGCACCTTATCCCTTTTTTTACACCCCATTTATTACATGAGAAAAAGTTTCTCATGAAATCACTCCATGCATATTTTAAGCCATGCCTCATGCCTTTAGTGGATAAGGGATGAGTTGGTGTCCATTTGAATTCAAATTTTGATTTGAATTCAAATGTGCAATTACTCATCTTTATCCTTTCTTTTGGATAAGACGTTTGATGTTGTTATAAAAGGAGGAGAAGAGTGGGGCGTGCAAGAAGAAGATTTTTGGAGAAAAATTTTAGGGCGTGAGAAGTCTTGTGCATGAGAAGGAAGTCCATATCCTTCCAAGAGAAAAAGAAAGAAAAGAAAGAAAAGTGGGTGCAAGGTTTCCGGTGAGTTCCCTAGAGTTTTAGCCTGGGGTTCGAGAAGTGAGAAAGTGAGCTACGAGTGTCGTGAGCCCACAAAATCTCAGGAAGATCTTCAACATCCTCTCAAGCACATCTGTTGACGATCCAGAGCATTCGAAGAATCGACAGGACATCGATCAAAGGAGTTCGATCAGCATCCACCGTCAAAAGGGCTCTACAACGAGCTAACACTCGTGAGGAGTCGATCAGATCGGGAGCTTCGTGTGCATGATCCACAAAGGTCAGACACACTGTGTGACTGCATCACGATGATCAGACTTTTCTGATGGTGATCAGATTACGGCGATCTACTACCCGCACAAAGGTATTGTGTTCGGAACACATTACAGTAAAGTGTTTACTGTTCGAATTTGAATTTCAAATTTAAATGAATGCATGCTATATATCATATTTAGATCCTAATGTAGGTTAAATTTATGTTAATTAATTAGATTAATTAATATTTTTTCACTATAAAATCATAATTTTGAAAAAGTTTTAAAATTATCATTTTATCCCTGCACTGAATTTTTCCCACACGAGGGTCCTGCCACAACTGGAGCCGCCAAGGAGGGAAGAACTGCCTGGAGATTGGCCTCCAATCGGGATCATCAACACCATCTCTGGAGGGCCCCGGAGGGGAGCGGCCAGTGGATCGGCCGGACTGCCCAACCGACAAAGAACTGAAGGATCTATAACCTTTACTGAAGAAGATGCCCGAAAAATCCAATTCCCCCATAATGATGCGGTTGTAGTTTCTTTAAATATTGCTGATTATGATGTACGCCGCATTCTTGTTGACAGTGGAAGCTCGATCGATATTTTGTTCTATGACACATTCTCAAAAATATCCATCCTTGATGGTCGGTTACGGTTGATTAGCTCCCCATTGGTAGGGTTTACTGGTGATGCTGTGCCAGTGGAGGGAGTAGTAACTTTGACTATAGTTGCAGATCAGTATCCAAAATAATCCAAAGAACTAGTGGATTTTCTGGTGGTGAGGGCGCCGTCTGCCTATAACACAATTCTCGGCCGACCCAGCCTCAATGCCCTCCGAGCTGTAGAACTGACCTACCATCTGAAATTAAAATTTTCTACCAGTCAGGGGGTCGGAGAAGTTAGAGGAGATCAAGCCCTGGCAAGGCATTGCTATAATATAGCCCTACAAAGAAGTGGTCAGCCTGACCCCTGTTCGGTTAATGGATTGGACACCCGTGATGACCTGACTGAAGAACGAGGTGGGCCGATGGAAGATCTTGTCTTAATTTTTTTGAATGATGGGAACGAAGAGCACATGGTGAAGATCGGCTCCAACTTTGGGAAAGAGGTGCGGACACAACTTATCAATTTCCTACAGAAGAATACGGATGTTTTTGCTTGGGTTTCGACGGACATACTAGGGATCGATGCTGAAGTTATGGGACATCGTCTGGCTATCGATCCCAAACACTGGCCAACGAAAGAAAAAGTTCGAAGTCATGCATCGAAAAGACAAATGGCAATAGTCGAGGAAGTTGATAAACTCCTGAAAGCCGGATTCATCAGAGAGGTCAACTATCCAAGCTGGGTTTCTAATGTGGTCCTGGTTAAGAAGGCGAACGGTAAATGAAGGATGCGCATAGACTTCAAAAAGCTGAATAAAGCCTGCCCGAAGGACAGTTACCCTCTATCCAGAATCGATCAATTAGTGGATGCAACTTCGGGCCATGAGCTTCTCACTTTCATGGATGCGTTCTCCAGCTACAATCAGATCAGGATGGCACCAGAGGATGAAGAAAAAACCGCTTTTATTACTAACCGTGGCTTTTATTGTTACAGGGTCATGCCTTTTGGCCTCAAAAATACAGGGGCGACATATCAGCGGCTGGTGAACAAGATCTTCAAAGAGCAGACCGACCGCAACATGGAGGTCTACGTGGACGACATGCTCGTAAAAAGCAAATCCTCGATGAACCATGTCTCCGACCTTGAGGAGACATTCAGCGCCCTTCGAAAATATAAGATGAAGCTGAACCCAGCCAAATGTGCTTTCGGAATAACCTCAAAAAAATTCCTAGGGTTTATGGTATCGGGGTGCGGGATCGAGGCAAATCCGAAAAAGATTCGTGCCATCCAGAAGATGACCATCCTGAGGTCAATAAAGGAAGTTCAGTGCCTTACCAGGAGAGTAGCGGCTCTAAATCGCTTCGTCTCAAGATCGGCTGAGCGGTGCCTACCTTTCTTTCAGACCCTCAAGTAGCCGAAGAACTTCTGTTGGACCACTGGATGTCAGCAAGCGTTCGAAGAGCTGAAGAACTATCTCAGCTCATCTTCACTATTGGCAAAGCTCGAGCCTGGAGAGGAACTATTCTTGCACCTGGCGGTCTCCCCTATGGCCCTCGCTGCAGTTCTGATTAAGGAAGAAGCAAAAATTCAACGGTCGATCTACTACATAAGCCGAGTATTGAGAGATGCCGAAACCAAAAATACTAAGTTAGAGAAACTAACTTATGCCTTGTTGATTGCAACTCGATGGCTCCGACCTTACTTTCAAGGACACACCATAACGCTGCTCACCGACTAGCCGATCAAGGTGGTTCTGCATCGAGCGGATGCCTCTGGGAGAATTGCGAAATGGGCAGTCGAGCTCACGAAGTTCGACATCAACTATCGACCTCGGCCAGCAATCAAAGCCCAGATATTAGCAGACTTTGTGGTGGAATGCACTATCCTGGAGGAGGCCGAACTTGGACGAGATGAAGCCGATAACCCAGGGCTCTGGCCGAACTCTCCTGAAGAAAGAGCTGATCACCCTGATGGTTTTTGGGCCCTCTACGTGGACGGTTCCTCCAACATGTCAGATGTGGGTGCGAGCCTGATCTTGGTCAATCCAGACGGAATTATCATGGAGTATGCACTGCACTTTGAGTTCTCCATGACAAATAATGGAGCAGAATATGAAGCTCTGATTGTGGGACTAAAGGTCACCAAAGAATTGAAAGTAGATCAGCTTCAAGCCTACAGTGACTCTCAATTAATAGTGGGATAGGTCAGCCAAAATTATGAAGCTCGGGAGGACAGTATGGCCAAGTATCTCAAAAAGATAAAGGAGATCATCCCTACCTTCGGCAGCTTCGACATCAAGCAGATCCCAAGAGCAGAAAATATCAAGGTCGACCTTCTCTCCAAGTTGGCTACACTAGCTCCGGCTGAACTACCTAAGGAAGTCTTCTTCGAAGTTCTGAAGCACCCAAGCATGGAAGAATCATAGTCTGTGATGGAGATCAGCCATGAACCCAGTTGGATCGACCCACTGGTTGCATACCTCAAGGACGGGGTTCTTCCTCGTAATGCAAAAGAAGCTCGGAAGCTTAAGAACCAGGCCTCCCGATATATCCTTTACGAAGGCAAGCTATACAAGAGGTCGTACTCCTTGCCCCTCCTGAAATGTCTCCGACCTTCTGAAGCCGACTTCGCCTTGAGGAAGGTACATGAGGGAGTCTATGAAAGTCACTTGGGAGCTAGGTCTTTATCCCATAAGCTACTCCGACAAGGCTATTACTGGCCTATCATGTACCATGACTCCGTCGAATATGTCAGAAGATGCGATCGGTGTCAGAGATATGCAAGTATACAAAGGCAACCCGCCTCCGAACTTACACCATTGAGTGCCCCATGGCCGTTTGCACAATGGGGGATGGATATCCTCGAACCTTTTCTCATGGCATCTGGGCAGTGGAAGTTCCTCCTGGTGGCAATAGACTATTTCACCAAGTGGGTCGAAGCTGAACCTTTGGTAAAAATCACAGAAGCTAAAGTGCAGGACTTCGTCTGGAAGTCAATTGTTTGTAGATTCGACTTACCCAAAACCCTCATTACTGATAATGGGCCGTAATTTGCTGGAGCAAAGTTTGCCGAATTTTGTGAGGACCTGAATATCTCCCATAACTTCACTTCGGTGGCCCATCCGCAGGCAAAAGGTGAGGCCGAAGTGACTAACAGGACTCTGTTGCAAGGTATCAAGGTGAGACTTGAAAAGGCAAAGGGAACTTGGGCAGACGAGCTTTATCATGTGTTATGGGCATACCGAACTACTCAGAGATTGCCCACAGGGGAGACCCCCTTCGCCTAAGCCTTCGGAATGGAAGCCATGATCTCGATTGAACTCAAGCTTCCATCAGCGCGAGTCATGGCATTCGACGAGCAGTGCAACCCACAGGATCTCAAGGCCAACCTTGACTTATTAGAAGAAAAGCGAAAAATAGCTTAAGTTCGGATGGCGGCTTACAAGCAGAAAGTAGCCTGCTACTACAATTTTTGGGTCAAAAGCAAAGTCTTCAGAGTGGGGGACCTGGTACTATGGCGAGCCGCTGTCTCACAACCTCAGAATTAAGAAAAACTTGCCCCAAACTGGGAAGGCCCGTATGAAGTCAAGGAGGTAGTCCGACCTGAAACATACTATCTAAAAGAGCTCGGAGGAGCAGAGCTTCCATGACCATGGAACTCGAAAAATTTGCGAATGTATTACCAATAGCTTTGCCTTAAATAAAAGTTTCCTACTTGCATATTTTTTTTTTAGCATGAGCTTATAACGATAAGAAGAAACTCCCTCTTACGATCAAAATTAAGCTTGTTAGGAACAGAAGGAGAACCTCATCCTAACATGAGCAAAGTCGAAGGCTCGGTTACTTAAAGACCGGATGGGGGGAGAGGCCCTCGCAATGGCCCATATGTGCCCCCACAGTCTTGTTAGGAATAGGAGGAGAACCTCGTCCTAACATGAGCGAAGTCGAAGGCCTGGTTACTTAAAGACCGGATGGGGGGAGAGGCCCTCGCAATGGCCCATATGTGCCCTCACATCCTTGTTAGGAATAGGAGGAGAACCTCATCCTAACATGAGCAAAGTCGAAGGCCCAGTTACTTAAAGACCGGATGGGGAGAGAGGCCCTCGCAACGGCCCATATGTGCCCCCACAGCCTTGTTAGGAACAGGAGGAGAACCTCATCCTAACATGAGCAAAGTCGAAGGTCCAGTTACTTAAAGATCGGATGGGGGAAGAGGCCCTCACAACGGCCTATATGTGCCCCCACAGCCTTGTTAGGAACAGGAGGAGAACCTCATCCTAACATGAGCAAATTCGAAGGCCCGATTACTTAAAGACTAGATGGGGGGAGAGGCCCTTGCAGAAGCCCTTACGTGCCCCCACAGCCCTATTAAGAACAGAAGGAGAATCTCATCCTAACATGTGCCGAAATCAACTGTCGGGAGCAAGAGGAGAACCTCGTCCTAACATGATTTGAAATCGACTGTCGGGAGCAAGAGGAGAACCTCGTCCTGACACAAACAAATACCTAGTCAATCAAGATCTGATGGAGAGGAAAGCCTCCTCAATGGCTCCTCTATGCTCTCACGACCCTGTTAAGAGTAGAGGAAAAATCTTCACTCGAACACCAAAAAAAAATATGAGAGAGATGAAAAGGAAAAGCGATGAACTGCACCAGCGATAAATAAAAAATGAACTACATCAAAGACATAAGGGACCTCATCTCAACAAGGAAGGATACTCCTATCGAAAACCCTCAGTCACTAAGAGGGAACTCGACACAAGCCGAGGAGAAATCGACTTCCTCAAAGTAACGAGAAGTTCGGACCCCCAAGCTCGAGCACTGGGAGGAAGCGTCCAACTCAAATGGCCTCGAAAGGACCTACAGTCATAAACAAGAAGGGCAACTCAACACAGCGATGATCAGGAACTTTCAAACAACGTCGACATCAAACAAGATGGAAGACAAAAGAAGTTCGGTAAACAACCATTTAATACCAAAATGGACAAGGTAATAAATAATTTCATTTTTATTTCATTGGTGAAGTATACATTACAAAGCCTTGAAGGCCAAAAACAAAAAGAGAAACGACCAGAGAAGAAAAACAATACATGATGTTGGTGCAAAAATCTGCTTGCGCCGGAGAAGCTGGAGTCGAGGGAGTCGCGGTCGCCGCCGGGACCTGCAAAAGAAGTCTAAACTAGAGGTGGGGTTGCTCTGGCAAGAACCTTCGACGCTCAAGTCAGTTCTCTACCTCAACAAGAATGGAGTGCTCGAACAGAAATTTTAGCAGAGTTTTTAGGTAAAAATGAGAGCTTATAGAATAACGTATCTGGGGTCCCTCCCTTTTTATAGGCGGAGGGCTCAACAGACTGGTAGCGACGTTCATAACCGTCTGGTAGTGGGCCACCCACAGTCAGGAAGAATTTGTTGCGAGGAGTAGTGGAGTGGACCCGTGGCACTCACTGTAGCGCACCATGTGGAGTCTGCCGCAGGGAGTGGAGCGGCGTCCGTTGTCGCGACTTGCCAGAGGATGGAAGAATCGTGCAGTATCCATTACAGAAGGTGGAGCAGGATCATGGGCATCATAGCAGTTTGCCAGAGAATAGTGGAGCCACACGGGATCCATCGCAGGAGGTGGAGCAGAGTCGTGGCCGTCATAGCGGTCTGTCAAGAAATGATGGAGCTGCACGGAATCTGTCACAGGAAGTGGAGCAGGATCGTGGTGGTTGCTGTGTCGCGCCAGGGAGTGCAGATCCGTCGGCTGATGTTTGGCAGCGGTCGGAGTTGGTGATGGAGCCTGGCTCCCGTAGGAGTCCGGGCGGAGTCCTCTTTGCGATTGAAGTCATGGGCGGAGCCCGGCTCCCGTAGGAGTCCGGGCGGAGTCCTCCTGCAATTAAAGTCAGGTGCGAAGTCTGGCTCCCGTAGGAGTCCGGACGGGGCTTACCGACAGTTGAAGTTGGTGATGGAGCTCGGCTCCCGTAGGAGTCCGGGCGGAGTCCTCCTTGCGGTTGAAGTCGTGGGCGGAGCCCGGCTCCCGTAGGAGTCCGGGCGGAGTCCTCCTGCAATTAAAGTCAGGTGCGAAGTCCGGCTCCCGTAGGAGTCCGGACGGGGCTTACCGACAGTTGAAGTTGGTGACGGAGCCCGACTCCCGTAGGAGTCCGGGCAGAGTCCTCCTTGCGGTTGAAGTCGTGGGCGGAGCCCGGCTCCCGTAGGAGTCCGGGCGGAGTCCTTCTCGGAGTTGTGGATGGAGCCCGGCTCTCGTAGGAGTCTGGGCGGAGTCCTCCTGCAATTAAAGTCAGGTGCAAAGTCTGGCTCCCGTAAGAGTCCGGATGGGGCTTACCGGCAGTTGAAGTTGGTGACGGAGCCCGACTCCCGTAGGAGTCCGGGCAGAGTCCTCCTTGCGGTTGAAGTCGTGGGCGGAGCCCGGCTCCCGTAGGAGTCCGGGCGGAGTCCTCCTGCAATTAAAGTCAGGTGCGAAGTCCGGCTCCCGTAGGAGTCCGGATGGGGCTTACCGGCAGTTGAAGTTGGTGACGGAGCCCGGCTCCCGTAGGAGTCTGGGCGGAGTCCTCCTTGCGGTTGAAGTCGTGGGCGGAGCCTGGGTCCCGAAGGAGTCCAGGCAGAGTCCTCCTGTAATTAAAGTCAGGTGCGAAGTCCGGCTCTCGTAGGAGTCTGGACGGAGCTTACCGGCAGTTGAAGTTCGTGATGGAGCCCGGCTCCCGTAGGAGTCTGGGCGGAGTCCTCCTTGCGGTTGAAGTCGTGGGCGGAGCCCGTAAGGGTCAATCCCGCTGAGAACTTCGGCTGTGGGTATTTTGTACCCAATACCAGTCCCCCTACTTCCGAGTTTGAATTTCGAATGAAGGAAGTACAGAGAGATTGGCATAGCCGAAGTTGTCCCCTCGAATCCTGCGCACGACCGCCCCCAGATATTTTGGCATTAAATGTGCGCGTGCTGGGGTCTTTTCGATTCGGGGCGATATGAAAGGACTCTTCGAAATTCCTGCTGGTACACTAGCCCAGATACGATGCAGTAATGGCCCTGCCAACCGCCAGCCACTTTCAGCCGCCTACCATGGTGAGTGGGACACGTGTCGAGTGCGGGCCGACCCGGGGGGATTCGCGATCATTATGGCGCCGGATCCCAGGGTCTATATAAACCTGTCCTTCCGCCTTTGGGGCCCTTATTCCGCTTCAGAATTCTAGCGGTGTCCGCCCTTTCTTCGAGTGCCCTGTCTCTCTTGGTGTCTCCTTGGGACATAGGCGCCCTTCGAGTCGTCCCTGTCCTCGCCCCTTTGCATCTCTCAGAGCGATCTAGGTTAGTCCCGGAACCTCCGCCTCTCTTTTCGCCATCTAGGAGCCTTTTCTTTGCCATTTTCTTCTCTCGTATTCCTCCGAGTTAGTATACTGTGACCTCTTGTCCTTTGCCCCGTCTGTCTCCTTCGGGATCTTTAAAGTCTTCATTAGAAGTCATTTGAAATGTCTTTTGGCTCTTCCGCTTCCAGCAGCTCCGGGATTTCTTCCGCCTCCACCCCCCAGGTCCCCCATTCTGTAGATGAATCCGTACCTGGGGTGGGGCCTCGCCCGGTTTTTGCACCAAGCGCCATTCCCTGTTCCTTAACTCCGGATGAACTCCTGCTGATAAGGGTTCAGTACGAAGTTCCCTCAGAGTATGACCTGGAGCTTTCCGGGCCCTTCGACCGGGCCAGCACTCCCCCATCTGGCTGCTTTTGCCTGTATCAGGAGGCATTTCGTGTCGGGCTCTGGCTTTCACTTTCATCCTTTGTTGTCGCCCTCTTCCGCTTTTTAGATATCTCTTTGGCTTCAGTTGTCCCGAATTCTTTTAGATTTTTGATAGGGTTTCTCTCCCTTTGCCACGTAGTCGAGGTCCAGCCGTCCCTCTCTCTGTTTAGGCATTTTTATACCTTCAAGCGCCATCCTTCAGCGAAGGACTGGTGGTATTTCTCCCCCCAATTCGGCAAGAAGGGGTTGCTGAAAGGTGCCCCCTCTTTGATCCACAACTGGAAGGGGAAATACCTCTTCGTCCACTGCCCGACCTTGAGGCTGGGCCTGCCCCCTTGGGGCTCTCTGAGGGATTCTATTCGTCGGGCCCCCAGTCTGGGGGAAGACGACCTCCAGGCTGCCCGGAAGCTTCTTGCCTATTCCGCTCCTTCCCTTCCCAACCTTCTGAGGGAGCAATTTTTATTCAACGTCGGCCTGAGCCCCCAGGATCCTGCGAGTACTTCATCTTTTCCTTTATCTTCTTTTCTTCTGCCCTTCTTCTTTTTCTTTCTCTTTTTTCACTCTTCTTCCTTCTCTCTCTTTTTCTCCTCTTTTTCTTCTTTTCTTCTCTCTTTTCTTTTCTTTCTTTTTTTTTTTTTTACCCCATTGTCGATTTCTGACTCTTGATTGATTGGTTTGCCCTTTTTTTTATTTTAAGGAATGGACACCGAAGCAGCGCGGATGCTTGCCAGGGGCCTTAGGGCCCACAAAAGAAAGGGTGTCGCGACCTCTAGATTGGCGAAGAGGGCCAGGGCGGAGGAGTCGAGCTTGGCCGCACCCATCCAGGTGGCTTCGACGATTGACATTCCCTCGGATGCCGAGCCAACGGCTCCTCGGACCTCCTCGAGGAGTTCGCCGACTGGGGCCCCCATTTCGGGGGTTTGCTCCATGGAGGTGCCCATAGCCGAGAGGGGGAAGAGAAGGAAGTCGGTGGCCCGTAGGGTGAGTAGCCGCCGAACTACTGCTGACGAGTCCCTCAGCTCCGAAGAGGGGCCGGAGAATCCTTTCAATGACAGGGACTTGATCAGGCGGTTGATCGACGGCTACATTCTGCCCGAAGTCGTCGAGAGGATCGACCACGCCGATCCTGAGCAGCGGGTCTGGGACTCTTTAGGGTCCTTCCTTGAGGTAAGCAAATTTTCATTTACCCAGCTATTCGGCCCTTGTTCTGATCCCCTGGCTACCCTTGCAGATTGGGCACCAGCTCCTCGCCAATATCGAGGCGACGAACCGTGCGAGGAGGGACATCATCCAGGTGGAGGAGCGCTGTCGGGCCGAGGTTGCTCGCCTCCAAGAAAAGACGGCCGAAGTAGTCGCCCTCCAAGAGGCCCTGGAAAGAGAGAAACAAGCCCGGGAGGAGGAAAAGCAGACCTTGGAGGAGACGGCAAGGAAGGCAGAGGCCGAGGTCACCAATTTGATTGAGCAGACTCCAGTCCTGGTCTCGGAGGCCAGGGCTCTTGCGGTAGAGGAGTTCAAGGCCTCCGCAGAGATGAGGGACCTGAACGTCCAATTCTGCTAGGAGGCGTTCATTAAGGGGTTCGAGCTCTGCCAGGAGAGGGTGGCCAGAAAATTTTTGGAGCTCGACCTTAACTTCCTGGATGAGGAGTTCGAAGATGAGGCCGGTCTCTCTCTTGCCATCACCGCAGCAGCAGCCCCCCCTCCCGAAATGCCGAGCTCTCCAACTCCTGCCCCTGAGGTCTGAGACCTCCGACCTTGTAGTTTTATTTTTCCATAATTTTCCTTTTCCTTCTTGTCTTCAAAAATCATCCAATCAATAAAGTTGAATTTTTTATCGTGGGTGGCTTTTTCCTCCTTCTTTTCTTCTTTCTGCTTTTCTTTCTGTGATGAGACGTATCTTGATACTTTTGTCTCCCAATGGTAGCGCCCTGCCGAAGTACTTCCCCTGCCCCTGGGGATCCTGCTGAAGTCGACGATCCAGCGGCTGAAGAAGGAGGTTCTTCAGTTGACAAAGAGGTCAAAGAAGATGGAAGGCGAGCTTCGCAGATTGAGGGAGGGCCATTCTGAAGCCACCGCAGAGGCCACCCACTTTCGGAATCTCCATGTGAAGGGGATCATGGAGTATAGCCGGAGGAAGGTGGACTTCACGAAGGAGCTTGAGGAATACAAGAAGAGCGCCAGCGACCGAATTTGGGCTCAAGCTGCTATGATCAGCGCTCTCAGGGTGGAACTGTCTGCTGCGAAGGAGAAGATCGGCCAGCTGGAAGGGAGTTCATCCCGGCTCTTGGCCCGGGCCGACGGCGATCGGGAGTGGTCGAGGAGGGTCTCCGCCCTTCAGCAGCAGCTTCAAGATGCTGAGATGAGCTACGACGTGCATCGGGCCGGTTGGCGCAGGCAGGTGGATGAATATAAAGGGAGACTCAGGGTGGCGACCGACGAAGTCGCCCATCTTCAGAGGCAGCTGGCTGACAGGGCTCAGCTTACTTCCGCTCGGGATTCTGATGAGCTCCAGTCCCTAAGAGGAACCATTGAAGGGATTTCTGTCGCCCTCGGGGAAAAGACGGCTGAGCTGCAACAACTGAATATCCAACTGACATACGAGCAGCGGGCCATCACGGACGTGGAGGCAGAATCTGAGGTCTTGAGAAAGAGGCATCGAGAGGCGGAGACCGAGAGCCAGCGACTTCATCGGGCGCTCCAGGATGCGCTGCAAAGAAGGAGAGAGCTAGAAGAAGAAATTGAAAATCTAAGGCAGTCCTGGATGAGGGGTGGAGCAGATAATTCTAGGTCGGAGAGAGCAGAGCTTCCCTAGTGCTCTTTTCGTCCTTCTGTCCTTTCATGTATATATTTTTCCTTTTGTTGTTTCGTCCCGCTTTTGTCGTTTTGCTTTTCTTTCCTTGGCCTTCCGGGCTTTGTAGTGCGTATTTCAAAAATGGAATGAAAAGGAGATTTTGTGTTACCTCATCCATGCGTTGTATTAAATTATCGTCCGCCGAACTTTTCTTGTCGTTCGACTTGTCTGATGTTGATGTCGTTGGGAGGTGCCCAGTCATCGATACGTTGGCTTGCCTTCCTCATTGTTCATGGCCGCAAGCTCGAGCTTGGCGGTCTGAACTCCGTATTACTTCGGGGACGTCGCTGTCTTCTCGACCTGTGTCTAGAATCTTCTTAGAGGCTGGGGGTGTTTGGTAGGAGCTCTCCGTCTTTGTTGAGACGAGATTCTTTAGGTCTTTGGTGTGGTTCATCCTTCATCTATTTTCGTCGTAGCTCGTCACTCTTCCTCTTTAATATCCCTCCTCTTCTCAGAGTGAGGGCCCTCCTCTCGCTTTTTGCGGGGTTGCATAGGAGTGTGGAGGTGCTGTTGAGGGGCTTTTTCCCTTCATCCGATCTTATTGGGCGGCCGGGTTTCATCACCATCAGGACGAGGTTCTCCTCCCGTTCCCGCGGGGGCACGTAAAAGCCATCGCCAGGGTCTCTCCCCCCAATCGTGTCTAAAAGAACCGGACCTTCGACTTTGCTCATATCAGGATGAGGTTCTCCTCCTGTTCCCGACATGGCCGTGGGGGCACATTAGGGCGTTGTAAGGCCTCTCCCCCCATCCGATCTAAAAGAATCAGGCCTTCAACTTTGCTCATGTTAGGATGAGGTTCTCCTCCTGTTCCTGACATGGCTGTGGGGGCACATTAGGGCACTGTAAGGCCTCTCCCCCCATCTGGTCAAAAAGAACCGGGCCTTCAACTTTGCTCATGTCAGGACGAGGTTCTCCTCCTGTTCCTGACATGGCTGTGGGGGCACATTAGGGCGCTGTAAGGCCTCTCCCCCCATCCGGTCTAAAAGAACCGGGCCTTTGACTTTGCTCATGTCAGGACGAGGTTCTCCTCCTATTCCTGACATGGCTGTGGGGGCACATTAGGGCGCTGTAAGGCCTCTCCCCCCATCCGATCTAAAAGAACCGGGCCTTTGACTTTGCTCATGCCAGGACGAGATTCTCCTCCTGTTCCTGACATGGCTGTGGGGGCACATTAGGGCATTGTAAGGCCTCTCCTCCAATCCGATCTCGAGATAATCGGACTTTCATTTTAGGTATGTTAGGATGAGGTTCTCCCCCCGTTTCTAACATAACTTTGTTTTAGGTATTTGAAGGGGTTATACCCAGTCGTGACAAATTCATGCCAAATGGGAAGAGCATGTCAAGTAGAAAGGAATTTAAATTCAAGGTGAAATCGTAAGCGATACATTTACAGATTTCTCGAGTCCCACGGTTGCGGGAGGTCTGCTCCTCCTTGAGGCCCTCCGGCGATGGAGTCGATGGTCCCGATGGGAGGCCGATCTCTGGGCTGCTCCTCCCTTCTTGGCAGTTCAGGTTGCGGCAGGGCCCTTGGCCGATCTCCTCTACCCTCAGGCCGGCGTCGGATGAACCTGTCGAGTCGACCTCGCCGGATGAGCTCCTCGATCTCATCTCGAAGCTGGATGCATTCCTCCGTGTCGTGGCCGTGGTCGTGGTGGTAGAGACAGAACTTATTGGGGTTGCGCTTCCTGGGGTGTGTGCGCATCCTCTCCGGCCTAGGGAGCTGCTCCCTGACCTCCATCAGTACCTGGGTCTTCGAGGCATTGTGGGGGGTGTAGTTGCGAAACCTTCCCAGTGGAGAACCCCGTCGAACACCACGATCCGGGCTCCTCTGCCTGCGCACCCAGGGTGGAGTATCGGCACGCTTGTGCCTAGGAGGGGATCGGGAATGCGGTCGGGCTTCTCTCGATCTTTTTTCGATTGCGGGCTTACTTGAGTCTCCCGCCTGCCGCTCCCTCACTGTCTCTTCATCCTTCATTTTGAAGGCTTCTTCCGCTCGGGCGTATCCTTCAGCCCGAGCCAACAAATCAGCAAAATCCCTGGGGTACTTCTTCTCCAGGGAGAACAAAAGGTCATTCTTCTGAAGGCCGCCCTTCAGAGCGGCCATTACGACTGATTGGTCCAAGTTCCGGACCTCCAGCACCGCGATGTTGAAACGGTTGATGTAGGCCCGAATGGACTCCCCTTCCCTCTGCTTGATATTGATGAGGGACTCCGAACTCTT
The DNA here is from genome assembly GCF_000442705.2 of Elaeis guineensis. Classification (NCBI taxonomy): domain Eukaryota; kingdom Viridiplantae; phylum Streptophyta; class Magnoliopsida; order Arecales; family Arecaceae; genus Elaeis; species Elaeis guineensis. The sequence continues at coordinate 99,248,668 of NC_025997.2, read as the reverse complement.
CCGGGGGTGCCGGCTGCTGACAAAATGGGCTACAAATTGATGGCTCATTTGATCGAAGGAAAAGATGGTACCCGATTTCAGAGCCGAGTACCAGTTTCTCGCCGCTCCCTTCAAGGTGGATGGGAAGGCCCGGCATAGAATGGCGTCGGGAGCGTCGTGAAGCAGCATCATCATCCGGAAGGCTTCCAGATGATCGATCGGGTCCGAAGTCCCGTCGTAGCTTTCGAACTGGGGGAGCTTGAAGTTTGGCGGGATCGGTTCCTGCATGATCATTTGAGAGAAGGAAGGGTCAGTGCAAATATCCTCACCATAAGCGGGGGGAGCATGGTGGAGTTCTTCGATCCGTCGATTCATCTCTTGAAGTCTCCGATCTAGGAAATCCTCCCGACTTCGAGTCTTGAGGATCCTCTGGCAGAACGGGGGCAGGGATCTTCCAGGGGTGGAGTCGTGGTCCGATTGAGGGCTCTCCACCCTCGGGTTCATTTTCTCAGGAAGGATGGGGCGGCTGGCCCAAGTGGCCTGCCCCACCGCCGGATTCTGGTGTTTCGGTGACACCCTTTCTAAGCGCACTGATGCCTGCGGCTGCTGCTGCTGCATAACCTGCATAGCTTCTATGAGGCCTCTGACCTACTGCGCTAGCTGATCAAACTGCTCTGCGCCGACCACCATCGTCGGAGGAGGAGGAGGAGGTTGAGAAACAGGAGGGGAGGCCGGAGCCTGAGATCTGGCCGCGGAGGCTGTGGATCGTCGCATGGATGCCTTGCGGGGAGGCATCGAGCAAGGACCAAGTGGAGAAAGGAGGGGGGAGGGGACGTCGAAAGAGATGCCAGGGGGCGGTCCCGTTGAGCGCTCCTTTAAGAACAAGGATACTGCGAAGACACAGCCCCTTCCTCTAGTGCCAATCCTGTTGGTGCAAAAATCCACTTGCACCGGAGAAGCTGGAGTCGAGGGAATCGCGGTCGCCGCCGGGACCTGCAAAAGAAGTCTAAACCAGAGGTGGGGTTGCTCCGGCAAGACCCTCCGATGCTCAAGTCAGTTCTCTGCCTCAACAAGAATGGAGTGCTCGAACGAAAATTTTAGCAGAGTTTTTAGGTAAAAATGAGAGCTTATAGAATAACGTATCTGGGGTCCCCACCTTTTTATAGGCGGAGGGCTCAACAGACTGGTAGCAACGTTCATAACCGTCTGGTAGTGGGCCGCCCACAGTTAGGAAGAATTTGTTGTGAGGAGTAGTGGAGTGGACCCATGGCCCTCACTGTAGCGCGCCACATGGAGTCTGCCGCAGGGAGTGGAGTGGCATCCATTGTCGCGACTTGCCAGAGGATGGAAGAATCGTGCAGTATCCGTTACAGAAGGTGGAACAGGATCGTGGGCATCATAGCGGTCTGCCAGGGAATAGTGGAGCCGTGTGGGATCCATCGCAAGAGGTGGAGCAGAGTCATGGCCGTCATAGCGGTCTGTCAGGGAATGATGGAGCTGCACGGAATCTATCGCAGGAAGTGGAGCAGGATCCTAGTGGTTGCTGTGTCGCGCCAGGGAGTGCAGATCCGTCGGCTGAAGTTCGGCAGCGGTCAGAGTTGGTGACGGAGCCTGGCTCCCGTAGGAGTCCAGGTGGAGTCCTCCTTGCGATTGAAGTCGTGGATGGAGCCCGGCTCCCGTAGGAGTCCAGGCGGAGTCCTCCTGCAATTAAAGTCAGGTGCGAAGTCTGGCTCCCATAGGAGTCTGGACGGGGCTTACCGGCAGTTAAAGTTGGTGATGGAGCTCGGCTCCCGTAGGAGTCTGGGCGGAGTCCTCCTTGCGGTTGAAGTCGTGGGCAGAGTCCGGCTCCCGTAGGAGTCCGGGTGGAGTCCTCCTGCAATTAAAGTCAGGTGCGATGTCCGGCTCCCGTAGGAGTCTGGACGGGGCTTACCAGCAGTTGAAGTTGGTGACGGAGCCCGGCTCCCGTAGGAGTCCGGACGGAGTCCTCCTTGCGGTTGAAGTCGTGGGCGGAGCCCAGCTCCCGTAGGAGTCCGGGCGGAGTCCTCCTCAGAGTTGTGGACGGAGCCCGGCTCCCGTAGGAGTCCGGGCGGAGTCCTCCTGCAATTAAAGTCAGGTGTAAAGTCCGGCTCCCGTAGGAGTCCAGACGGGGCTTACCGACAGTTGAAGTTGGTGACGGAGCCCGGCTCCCGTAGGAGTCCGGGCGGAGTCCTCCTTGCGGTTGAAGTCGTGGGTGGAGCCCGGCTCCCATAGGAGTCCGGGCGGAGTCCTCCTGCAATTAAAGTCAGGTGCGAAGTCCAGCTCCCGTAGGAGTCCGGACGGGGCTTACCAGCAGTTGAAGTTGGTGATGGAGCCCGGCTCCCGTAGGAGTCCGGGCGGAGTCCTCCTTGCTGTTGAAGTCATGGGCGGAGCCCGGCTCCCGTAGGAGTCCGGGCGGAGTCCTCCTGCAAATAAAGTCAGGTGCGAACTCCGGCTCCCGTTGGAGTCCGGACGGGGCTTACCGGCAGTTGAAGTTGGTGACGGATCCCGGCTCCTGTAGGAGTCCGGGCGGAGTCCTCCTTGCGGTTGAAGTCATGGGCGGAGCTCGCAAGGGTCAATCCCGTTGAGAACTTCAACTGTGGGTATTTTATACCCAACACATGGAAAGATAAAAAAAAAAAGAAAAAGTTCTAAGGAAGCTCAGCTTCATCAGACTTCGAACTTTCGATTCCGGCCAGTATCGAGGATCAGTTTAAGTACCTAACTTCTTCTTTCAGTCTCCTTTTTAGATTAGTAATTACTCCAGCATTATCTTCAAAGTACATGTAGACGACATCTTTTTCGCACCATGGCTTCCGCTGCCTCACGATGACGGCGGGCATGACCTTCTTTCTGAGGTCAGGTTCCCCCTCATAGTGACAGCGGGCATGACCTTCTTTTTGAGGTCAGATTTCTCCGTACAATGGCACACACCGGGAAGCACTCACGGTTTAAGATGTGCCTAAGCACGGGCTCTAGACGATCAAGGCAAAATACGATCGGATCTATCTCTTCTACCCTCGCCTTCTTCACTGACCCGGAAGTTGCAGCGCCTTCCCGCTCATGGGCTTTGAGACTCTGGGCTAACATCCGAGCCATGTCTGTCCCCATGTCTGCAACGAAGAAAGATTGGCACAGTCTATGAACGGGGCTGCAGAAGTAGAAAAAGTTTTGGGGCTAACCTAGGCTGGTCTGAGGGATGCAGGGATGCAGAGATGAGAACGACTTAAAGGATGCCTAAGGCCAAGAAGGAAGGACTGAAGAAACTCTCGTGCAAAGTGAAATCCCCGGAGGGGGGAGGCAGATTTAAATAGGCGACGGAGTTCGGTGCAATAATGACTGTAGGACTCCTCTGGCCAGTCCATGACCGCCGCATGGCCCACTCATCGTGGCAAGCATCTAAAGGTGGCCGACAATTAGTAAAATCATTATTGCATCATACCTGGGGCAGTGCTCCAATGAAAATTCCAAAAAGAAAAATTTTTTTCCGAAAAGGCTCCAGTACCGGCATGCCGAACGCCAAAATATCTGATAACCACCGGGTGCAGAAATCGAGGGGGGTAACTTTGACTGTGAAAATTTCTCTATACTTCCTTCATTCGAAACCCGAACTCGGAAGTAGGAGGACTGGTGATGGGTATAAAATACCCCCAGCCGAAGTTTGTAAAAGATCGATCCTTCTAGGATCTTTCCGGCATCCGACCTTGTGTGGCGTCTCTCTGAACCCCCTCGACCATCCGTACTCCTCCGATAATGAACTTCTGCATTCATCTGTCGGGCCGCCCCAAAGGCTCTCTGGGCCTCACTATCAGCCAACCTTCTACAGTAATCAACTATCCTCCGAATCCCTTCTGGACTTCTTCCGACCTCGGACAACCCTACTCTGAACTTCTTACAAACTTCGTCAATATCCGAGCTCCTCCGACAATGAGATTTCTATAGTAATTAGGCTCCATCCAAGTCTCTATGATGGTCGACCACCTTCTGAATCCCGATCGAGCTCCTACAAGAGCCGAACTCCCACTGCAGGCGGTCTACTCTGGATATCTACTGTGGACTTCAGCTGAGCTTCTCCATAGCGGGCGGATTCCGGACGAGCTTCTACAACGGGACAGGCTCCACCAGCCAGGACATTACTCTGAGCTTCCATGACAACTGATCCTTATCCGAGCTTCTACAACAAGCGGCCTCCTTTCGGCCTTCTGCAAGAACTGGACTCTGTCCGAACTTCCACAGTAGATGGATTTCGGACGAGCTTCTGCAACGAACGGGCTCCAACAGCTGGGTCTCTACGATGGTCGATCACCTCCGGTGTCTGCCGAACCTCCCCAGTGCTATCCGAAGTCCATCACCAGCCGACCCTCCGCCAGATTCTTCATAAAACTGGACTTCCCCGACAGGTAATCTTCAGATGAGCTTCCACATTTGGCGAATCTTAGACGGACTTCTCCAGCAATCAGACTCCTACCAGGCTTCATCAACAGAAAATCTCCATCCGAGCTTCTGTAACAGATGACTCCCGCCTGTAGCATCAGCGCCCGAGGCATCCGACAATCGTAGACTCGTCAGCAACCTCAGAACATCCGAGCTTCTCCTAGATCAGCGAGATAGAGAGCCGTTTCACTCCATCAGACATCTCAGTCGAGCTTCAGCTGTCAGATCCGAACTCTCTGGCAAGCTGCGACAAGGGCCACTACCTTGCTCCACTCCCTGGCAAGTCACGACAACGGACACCACTCCACTCTCCATAACAAACTCTACGTGGCCCTAAACGGCCCCTGACGCCACTACTTTCCATAACAAACTCCATGCGGCTCTGAACGGTCCACTTCCAGATGGTTACAGACGTCGCTGTCGATCAGTTACGCTTTCCGTCTATAAATAAAGACCCTCAGATACATTTCTCTCTAAGCTCAAAACTCTATCTCGAAACTCTACTAAAATTCCCACTCGAGCACTCCATTTCTGTTGAAGCATAGTACTGACTTGAGCATCGGAGGGTCTTGCCGGAGCACCCCCAACTCCGATTTAGACTTCCCTTGCAGGTCCAGACGGCGGCCGTGGTCATCCCAGCTCCAGCTTCTCCGGCTTCGATGGAATTCTGCACCAACACTAATCAAGAGCCCTCAAGTCTGCATTAGAGAATGTGGATTAGCTCTGGAGAAAATATCCCAGATCAGATCTGAGTGGATACCTATAGAGGTCAGATACGTACGTGGCTCAACAGAGAACCTTGCAAAACTACGATCATCGGATTACAGAGATCATCTACCCATGCAAGGTGATGTGATCACCCTTTTACTTAATATTTGCAAACTGATTTCTTTATATTTTTTTTATTTTGATCTATGCCTCCATGCCAGATTGGTGAAAAAATTTTTGAAATCTGCTGCCTCTGATCTGCACCGATCCGGTGTACAACCCGATCCTTCAACCTCCTCCTTCGATGTATCTCAATGTCAACTTCGATGGTAGTGTCAGGGATAGATGTGGAGGTGCTAGCTTCATGACCTGTGGTCTTGCATCCAGACTCGTGATAGTTGTGGGTAGCCATTTCTAGGAGCCCATGATTCCAGGTGTGGAGCTTCAAGTTGTTTGGGCCGAGATTACTTACGTATGTCAAACTCTACAAGCCGACCACCTAGTCATTAAGGGCGACCCAGTCATGGTAGTGGCTTGGATCCAGGGGTGTGTATGAGGTGATACCATCCACCTCCTTCTGCAAGATATATCACTACAAGAAAATGATATATTAGCAATGGCAAACAAGCCGTCGCTAATACTCTACTTTATTGGCTGCAAATTACGATCAAGATTTTTTCCTTGCTAAAAGGTCGACAACTTATTGTGATGGCTTAATTGGTTATTAGCGATGGTTTTTAATTTAATTTTAAATAATTACTATTAGCAGTGGCTTTAGCAATGAAATTTAGTCATCGCTAATAGTTTGCCTTAAAATATCCCCTTGGTCCCTGATCATCCTATTTTTCATCCACTGTCGCTCCTTAAATCGCTACCTCCATCCCCATTCTTTGCCCTCCATACTGTCGGAGGCCACATCACCATGCCCAAGACCCCTTGCTGTCATCCCCTTCTTGGATCCGCATCCCCACACTAGATCGTTCATCACTGCTCCCATGCCAGCCCTCCCCATTCTTCCCCACCTCCCGCCTCTTCCTCGGTATAGTCAAATGCTCATCAAAGCCCCATCCTGACGCCATAGCCTCCCCCTTTCTTTCTGACCTCACATATACTTCCCCCACCACCTTTCCTATGTCAGATTAGGTGTCCCCACCTTTCCCTCACCACACTGTCAGAATGCCACCGTCGAAAGCTACCGTTCACAGATGCGGCCTCCTCTTCTTTCGAAATAATAAGTACTCTACAAGCCAATCACAAGGATGATGTGATGGAACTTTTTTATATTTTCTTCCAACTCATGTAATGATATTTATTTTAATATTAATAAAATGAGGCATTTTGATTCATCATTACGGTGGCAGCTTTCTGTGTTAAAGATTATAATAAACTCTAAAGATTAGGATAATAGTTTTAGGAGATATGATGGGTCATGCCTATGAGACCTAAAATCTTAAAATTCTAATCTTAAACATTCTTGATCGTAGGAGCATTGAGTGGGGGATCAATATTTTAGATAGACTGGCACATCCTATTTATGCTCAATAGGAGAGGGTAGCTGATCTCACTAGCCACTTGTATAGGGACACTAATATAAGGATATGGATGCTCATTAAGGAATGAGTTCACTGAATTGACTCGATGATAAAGAATATCTTATAGAGCCTTACATGCATGTCTAAAGATTATTCTCTACTGGGAGTTGTGCAAGTGATCCTTAGATCTAAGACCACCATGAAATCTTGTGCACATGAACCCATATTTTGGTTCATACTCAATCATGACATTAAGTTATAAACAGGGTATTCTGGATATGATAAAGTGTGTATGGAGGTTATAAGCAGATCAATAAAGAATCAATCACTCCTAGTAAGAGGAGATGACATCCTATGTATTCTCATCTTTAGATAACTCAAGAAGACTTTGGCCAAAGCAGATAGAAGATTAGATAGAGTTTCTAATGCTTCATTAGAGTTATCATTGATTGATGGAGAATCGATAAGGATATGCATTTGAGTTTGACATAAATCCATACACATGAACATATTCAGGATGCAGGATGATCGAAGGATTGAATTACACGATAACATACCACTGAAAGATATTTTTGATATCTTGCTAGATGTTAATCTTGACTTGTAGGATCTTCAATTAGAAGGTTTTCTAATTGCTGAATTCGGATCGACATCAATTGGACTTTAATCGGTTTAGATTGGGTCTAATTGAATTGGATCAAGATGCACCCAATCCTACTGCTAGCATGATGTGGAGCTCAATGGGTCACACACATAAAAAAATTAGTAAAAGAGTTAAATTAATAAGGTTGATTGGACCAATTAATCCAATTGGTTAGTCAGTGAGAATGCTAGCACATGTGGCTAACCCTAGCTCCTACTTTTGGATTGAATTCAGTTCGAACCTGATTTTATTTATGAACCAAATTAATTAGATATTAATTTAGGTTAACCTCTAATGTGGGCAGCTATTGGATGGCACCAAGTGGCCCTTTTGGTGTTGAAATGGTAGAGTCCAAGGAGCAATGGACTCCATCTTCAATTTAGTGCACAAAGGATGGGCGGTTTTTATTCTTAGCATGGATGGACCTATAGAGTCCATCTTGAACGAGTATTTGGCTCATATGGAAGCTAATCTCACCCTATATCATCCTAGCACATGTTTTAGTGCATAAGGTGGCATGGAATGGCATGGAGGAGGGAGAAAAGTAGAGCGCATGCACGGAGAACTTTCCAAAGAAGTGCTAAGATTCCTTCTGCTTTAAGGTAGAAGGAGGCACTTCTCTAAGGGTTTCTACCATTAATTTGAACCAGATAAACCTCTGCTACCACGTGGAAAAATATCAAAATTTTTTGACATGGTTTGGGATGCCAAATGCATTGCTTTTTGGAGAGGCACACACAGGGAGAAGCAGTGAAATGTCTCATTGTTTTCTTAAGAGACCTTCTGGCTGAAGACTCTTAAAAACCACCATGATTTTCTAAATGGGCATGAAGAAGAGATGCTTCTCTTCATGTGGCATCCCCTCTTCAACTATAAATAGGGGGTGGTAGATGGGTTAAGAGCATCCAAAGCAATTCAGCCCATCTTGTCTTGTTAAGACAAGAATTCCTCTCCCTCTCTCTCTTGCATCTTTAGCCTTTAGGACAAGTCTTTCTAGGCTAATCTAAGTCTGATTAGGATTAGGACAAGGCTCTAGAGGGTCCTAAAAGGGCTTGCCAAAAAGTCAAGAAGCCAAGAAGAGGTTCAAGTAGATTCGGGAAGCAGTTCGATCAAACCGAGTCTGGGTGAACTTAGGTCTGGCATTCGAGTGTGGAAGGAGCATCTTTTTGAACCAATTTTTGTGTGGATCACCATTGGAGGGTGGACACTTGGATGTCTTACGAAAATTAATCATGACTAAATTAAATTTTAATAGGTATGCTTCCTATAACTTCTCTTAAGATCATTCTTTGATTGTTATTATCATGGTGTCCCGGGCATTAGGATTTTGGTGTGATAGGGTGTTTTGAATAAAAATTTTAAACACCAAGTTATTTTATTGCACCATCATAACCCAATAGTGGTATTAGAGCAAACCTTGATTAATACAATCAAAGGTTAATATACGGTCTAGATACTGATCATGTTAGGATTTCGATTTGGTTCAAGTTGGGTCAAGGGATGAGCTTGATTGAACATGCATAACTTAATTTATCTTAGAGATATGATTAGATGCATAATGTTATGATTATTATCTTATTTGTATTTTAAATTTGATTATGCATCATTATGTGATGATTAAAATTAGTAGTTACTATTTATGATTCATATTATATATGGCACAGTATGACTATTTATATGTAAGGATGTACATGAGAGTACTAAAGCCCTCATAAAAATTATATTAAATCATAGTATTAGAAACTAGTAGCTAACTAATTCTTGAATCGATTGATATCCAAGGAGTATTTCAAGTATGATGGTTTCTTAATTGGTTCCATTCACTGATCTAGCCAATTTATTGGTATCTAAGAAAAGCAACGGAGGGACCCTCCACCAATCTTAACATTTTTTTAATCAATTAGACTAGTCCAAATCTTGAATTTGGATTACTCAGTGTTTATCATACAACTGATGCCTTCCTTCATGCTAAGATAATTGTTATTTCAAGAACCATAGTAAGTTTGTTATGCTATCTATAAGGTTTACCATGGGGACTGATATGATAATATCTTTGTGCATTAAGAATGCTTATGGCATATTTGATTTTTTATTGCTTTGTTGTGCTATCTACAAAAATAATATTATTTTTAAATATGGCTATATAAAAATGAAGGATCTGACTTAATTAAAATATTATAGTTTGTTATGCTATCCACAAGACTATAAATATTTTAAAGACAAGTTATGTTGAGAGTTACAAAGGAAATATAATTGGATAGATTTTTCTATCTTTAAACTCATAAGAGTTCGTTGTGCTATCCACAAGACTTCTTTGAGGAATAAGAATCTCATACCCCACTAAGAAAGTAGTTTAGAATTTTTTTATCTACCATAAAGAGGGCTATGGTATATGATAAAATAGTGGGAGTAACAACTAGAATAAAAGACCTCATCTAGTTATACATGTCACAATGAGTGGTTTGCTTATACTATTATTCTTAATTCATAAAGTTTAAAACTCTATATTATGGCTTCTTCACTCTCACTGTGTTGCATTCTTAATACAATAAATTGATTGATCCTAATTATATGGACTGGTTGAGAAAGCTGTGCATAGTGCTTGTGCAAGAAAAATTATCTTATATTCTAGACACACCTAACCCTGGTCTGATCAGTGAAGATATTTCAGAGGAGGAGAAGGCCACATATAAGATGTGGCAAAATGACAGTATAATTGTCAAATATATAATGTTGGCCTCAATGAGTAGTAAATTATAGAGGCAACATGAGGCTATGAATTCATCCTCCATACTGCTTAATTTGAAAAAGCTATATGAAGAACAGAGCTGGACTGCTAGGTATAAATTATCTAAGTAGTTGTTCCAGACTCAGATGACTGAGGGCACTCTAGTTCAAAACCATATGCTGAAGATGATTGATTTGATCATCAGATTAGGTCAATTAGGTTGCACCATAGATGCAAAACTCAATCAGGATCTAATCCTCCAGTCTCTCCCTGACTACTCCCAGTTTATGGTGAATTATCACATGAACAAACTAGACACATCCCTGCCAGAGCCAGTAAATATGCTAAAAATAGCTAAAAATTATATTAAGGGAGAGAAAGGTCCACTTCTTTTAGTGGATAGGAATAAATATGGCAGGAAGGGTTTAAAGAAAGAAAAGAAGTTGAACCCTAAAAGAAGTACCTTCAAGAAAAAGAAGGCAAAGAATGTCCCTATAGACATGAGCTGTTATCATTATGGCAAGACGAGACATTGGAAGAAGAATTGCAGGAGTTTTCTTGCAAAGATGAAAGAAAATACAAGGATAGCACATAAGGGTATGTATATGATACATACTGTATTTTCATCAAATTCTTCAGCAAGTACTTCATGAGTATTCGATACTACATGTGGTTCTCATATCTGCAATTCTTTGTAGGGGCTACAGAGAATCAAAGGGCTAAAGAAAGATTAGTTCAAGCTCTTCAGTGCAAGTGGAGAAGTTATCTCTGCTGAAGCTGTGAGAATTTACCTACTGAAGCTACCATCGGGAAGAACTCTAGAATTAGAAGAATATTATTACATAGCAAAGATTATTAGAAATATCATATCTGTACCTCTCTTGTTACAATATGGATATGAAATAAAATTTATGGGCAATCGTTGCTCCATATTTCATGCAAATAAATTCTTTAGCAATGGGTATTTTGATAATGGTCTTCTAATTCTATCAATTCATGAAAATATTTTTCATATTGATGGAAATATGAAAAGAAAGAGAAAAGAAATAAATATATCATTTCTCTAGCATTGCCACCTTGGTTATATTGGTGAGTCAAGGATAAGCAAGTTATACAAAGAGAAATTCTTCGAAACTTATGATTATGAATCATATGGGACTTGTGAGTCTTATCTCATGAAAAAAATGACCAAGTCTCCATTCTTTGGATATGGAGAAAGGGTAAATAAGTTATGGGTCTTAGTACATTCAGATGTATGTGGGCCTATAGCAACTCTAGCCAGAGATGGATATTTCTATTTTATTACATTTATCGATGACTTATCAAGATATGAATATGTGTGTCTCATGAAACACAAATCTGAGGCTTTTGATAAGTTTAAGAAATATAAAAAAATCAAAAATCAAACTAAAAAAAGTATTAAAGTCCTTCAATCTAATCGAGGTGGTGAATACTTATCCAGTAAATTTTTTGATCATCTTAATGGAAAGAAAATTCTCTCTGAATGGATACCACCTTATACACCACAGTTAAATGGTGTAGCAGAAAGAAAGAATTATACTCTTATGGATATGGTATGGTCCATGATATGCTATGCTGATCTTTCAATATCATTTTCGGGATATAACCTAGGAACAACAGTATATATTCTTAATAGAGTACCATCAAAGTTTGTTCCTAGCACTCCATATGAATTATGAAATGGAAAGAAGTCTACTCTTAAACATCTCAAGATATGGGGCTGTCCTACTTATGTCAAAAATATTTTTGGATATAAGCTAACTGCAAGATCAAATAAATATTTATTTGTAGAATATCCTACAAAAATTAAAGAATATTATTTCTACCATCCTATTGAATAAAAGATAATTGTCAGTAGGCATGCCATATTCTTGAAAAAGAAATTCATCCAAGAAAGGTGGTGGAAGGAATATTAAACTTAATGAAATTCAGAACCTACAAACTAATCCAGATAAACATATAGTTGGACCACAAGAAAGTTCTCAACCAGAAGTACCTAGTAAAGAGCTATATCCACCATATACACCTTCTCTCTGAATGTCAGATAGAGTGCGTCATGCACCTCTAAGATATAGTTTCATCATAGGGAATGATAATGAGACTAATATCATTCAAGATGATGATCCATTGACTTATTCGAAAGCCATCATGAGTAAGGATTCTGGCAAGTGGCTAAATCCTATGAAATCCAAAATAGGCACAATGTACTCCAATCGAGTGTAGACATTGGCTGATGCACCTAAGGGTGTAGCCCCAATAGGGTGCTGGTGGGTCTTCAAGAAGAAGATCAGAATAGATGGTCCAATTAAAACCTACAAAGCTAGGTAAGTGACAAAAGATTTCAGACAAAATTAAAGAATTGATTATGATGAAATTTTCTCGCTAATGACTATGCTGAAGTCTATACAGATTTTACTTACTATAGCAGCATACTATGATTATAAAATCTGACAAATGGATATCAAGACCATCTTCCTTAATGATAACCTTGAGGAAGAGGTCTATATGACTCAGCTAGAAGATCTATTTATAGATTAAAGCAGGTATCAAGAAGTTGAAACATCCAATTTGGTATGACAATCAAAGTGTTTGACTTCATAAAAAAAATGAATGAACCATGTGTATATAAGAAGGCTAGTGAGAGGTGTTTTAGTCTTCTTGATATTGTATGTCGATGACATATTACTTATTGGGAATGATATCCTAATGCTACAATCAGTCAAAACTTGACTATTAAATAAGTTTTTCATGAAAGATTTGGGTGAAACATCATATATTCTAAGAATAAAGATCTATAGAGATAGATTTAAAAGGATGTTAGGCTTGTCACAATCTAGGTATATAGACTTGGTGTTGAAGAGATTCAACATAGAGGGAAGTAAAAGAGATTACTTACCCATAAGTCAAGGCATAGATTTCTCTAAAAAGATATCTCCTAAGATACCAGAAGAAAGAGAAAGAATAAATTCTATCCCTTATGCTTCGATAGTGGGATTTATTACGTATGCTACTAGGCCTGATATGGCTTATGCATTAGGCATAATCAGCAGGTATCAGGCTAATCTAAGGGAAGATCATTAGAAAGCTATGAAAAATATTTTCAAGTTTCTAAGAAGAATTAAAGATATTTTTTTAATATATGGAGGATCAGATTTGAAGCTAGAAGGATATACAGATTTTAATTTTCAATCTGATCCAGATGATAGTGTTGAAAAATATGTCCTAAAATTAATTATCTAGATTGTAGATAATTGCACTCCATATATGTATATAAATTATAAATTGATAAAATATTATCTGACAGATTCATCATAAGAAATACATCATCCTAAATAGAATTCATGTGTTATGATGAAGTCCTTAGAGCTACTTTCAAAATGATAAAGGAGGATTTATCATGTAGTTCTTAAATCCTGCTTGCGACCAAACGATACAATTGTTACAAAGATGATAATTGTATCAAGTGTAGGTCATTGTGTGTCATATTAGTTGGTTGTCCTCTTAACCAAGGCATGTGGAGACATAGGTATGGTATATAGGTAAAATGTAGGAGTACGTTTTGTTAAGCATAACCAACTTCGGATGCTGTCAATGATTACTCTGATGAGATATGGGTATAAGTGTCCCTCTGACCTGAGGCTATCTCGGTGATTTGCAAGTAACTCACTGTACTTTGGTACCAGACTATCTAAATTTTTAATTTGGTGATAGAAGATTTTTGGATACAGTCAAGTGTTTGTGAAGTCTTAGTGCGAGTGAAGATGAGATTGATCACTCCAAGTAAAATTAGAAATGATACATCACTGTATTTCAATTCAGTAAAATTCTGATCAGAATAGTCCTAGGGAGGAGTCACAAGATTTTTGATGTAGAGACACAATGTGGACCACTCATCTAAGGTTCACAGTTTAACCCTAAGTTATCCTTGAGCATCGAGAATCAAAAGGATAAATTATACGGTAACTATATCCATGTAGGTTTTTGAGTATTGCTGAGCATAAATTCGGCCTATCTGGATGTCGGGTCCCATTACTAGATGGTTACATCGATTAGTACAAAAATTATTCTTATGCTACTGATTTAGGTTCGAACCTATGAGGTCACACACATAGAAGTACCTGTCTGATCAATTGACTGATTAACAATTATGAATCGATGAAGGATTTAATTATCAATATGATTGATGATTAATCCTGTGCAAAGGTTACAAGAATTTATTTACTAAGGGTTGATGAATTAAAAAAATAATTAATTAATAATTTGATTGTTAATTGGCTCAATTTAATTGAGCAATAGGGATTGGATCAAATCTAATTGAATTGGATTCAATTAGGTTTGTTTTGGATTGATTGGATCAAGTCCTAATTGATATCAGGATTTGTTCTAATTAATTTTAGGGATGCAAATCAGATTTAGTTAAAAAAGATTCAATTTAATTTGATTTAGATTTGAATAATAGGCTTGATTGGATCAAACTCTATTATCAAATGCTTCCCTAAAAATGTTAAGAAGAATCAATCCCTTGATTGATGGGGTTTAATCTAACTAATTTTCTAATTGGATTAGGACCTAATTGATTTTCTAATTAAGCTAGGACCTAACTAGTTAGTTTGTTATAATAAATTTCTAAGTTGGTTAGGAATGGGTCTAAGAATTAGTTAGAGTTTGATCAAGAATCATGAGTCCTATTTAGACTAGGACTTAACCAACTCTTATAACCCCATATGGCATAAATCATCCACACCTCCTCTCCTGTCTACCAAGAACAACCCATGACTAAAGAAGTGCCGTGCCCTCTCCTTTCTTCCATGAGAAAAAGAAGGTGCCCCTCTTCCCTCTCCAGTTGTTGCCCAAAAGCAAAAAAAGAGGGGGCATCCAAGAGTTGGATGCCCCAAATCCCACACGCCTAAGCCCCCAATCTCACGCCTCTTTGGAAAGAGTCTTCAAGGGTTTTTGCTGTTGGTTTCAAGGAATCAAAGAGATCCTCTTTTGCTGATTTTATAGTAAAAAATAAAGAAAAAAAGTTTTTCCCAATGAGAGAAAGAGAAGGAAAAAGAAAGATCTTCTTTCTTGTACGCAGTCCTTAGAAAAGAAGGAATTTTTTTTTCAATTTTTTTCTTATTTTTTTCTAGTATAAAAATTAGATTAAATCTAATTTTTAATATAAAAATTTAGAGAAAAAATATTTAAAAAATTTGGTTGAGCATTTGGGGCTTCCTAGGGCTCAAGATCAGAAAAAGAAGAAAGAAAAAAGGTCTTCTTTCGAGTACGCAGTCTTGGAGAAGAAAGAGTTTTTCTCTCTGATTTTTTTTAATTTTTTTATAATCTAAAAATTATATTAGATCTAATTTTTAATATGAAAATTTAGAGAGAAAATACTAAAAATTTTTGGTTGGGTGTTAGGGGCTTCCTAGGGCTCAAGATCATGAAGAAAAGGAAGAAGAAAAGAGGAGAATGGTTCTTCTCTTGGGTCATTCCTTTTTTATTCTTCTAGGGCTTAGGATTCTATATTATTTTTTACATAAAAAATTAGATTAGATCTAATTTTTATCATAAAAAATTAGAATTTTTTTTTTTGAAGGTATAAAAAGAAGAGAGAAAGGTTCTCTCTTGTGCATGGAAGAATTGAGAAGAAAGTATTCTTCTCTAGATCTCTATCATAGAGATCTGATGTATAGATCTAGAAAGAAAAGGAAAGGGTCTCCTTATTCTTTATCTTCTTCATATTCTTCTTAGATTGACTAACAAAAGGTGTCTTCACGAGCTAGCACTCCCGAAGAGATCGATCAGCATAAGGGCTTCATATAGATACCCATTGAGGCCGAACATGTATGCGACTGTTAAGTATCATGAAGGATCAACTATCATAGATTTCAGATATGATGATCTACTATCCATGCTCAGATATCGAGTTTTGAACTTAATTCATATTTATATATAATCTAAATATAATATAGATAAGATCTATGTTTGCTAAATTTTAGATTTCAGATTTACATATATGCATATTAATTTATATCATAGATACTGTATGGTAGTTTTAGATTTGATGTATGCATACATTATAGATTAAATTATTTAATCTATATATATTTCACTATAAAATTTTAAAAATGCATGCTTGAAACTGCCACGCTTTTCTTCAAATGGTATCAAAGTGAAGCTTCATTATGACATAAATATATATTCATGTAGAGTTAAAATCTAGATTTAGTAATACATGAGATGTGTTATGATCTGATTTTAGATATAATCTAATATAAAAATTAGTTCTGATATAATTTAGATTAGATCTAAATTTTTATATATATGATACATGAGTAGATTAGATGATCTGATTAGCAAGTATTTGGATTGGGTTGATCACCAGGCCATCTGGTCATAGGAGCAAAAAGGGTTTAAATGCCCTTTTTTCCTATTCAATAGGGTACTCTTATGGTGTGTAGGGGTATCATGTAATTTAATCCTATGAAGAAGAATGTGAAAGAAAAAATTTATTTTTCTACAAAACCCTAGATGTTGAAATCTTAAGATTTATTGTATGTGATACAAAGCTTGAGTTATACTAAAAGTAAGATATCTAATCTATATGATTAAAATTATTTTAATCATAAAAAATAAAATTTAAAATCATAAAATATTTAGATACGATCTAAAGGTTCGTTTATGATTGATTTTATTCTAATTTATGTAAAAATTTTTAGATCTAAAATTAAATGATACCTATTGGCACGCCAACTGAGCTGACTCAATTTTGAACTGAGTCAACCCTATCTCTTGGTTTAGTCGACTTAGTATTGACTGATCTGATTCAATTGTCTTAAGTCGAACAGTAATAGTTACTATTCATGATTAGTTAGTCGATCAAGTCTCAGATTTAGTCGACCCACTAAAGTGAGCTGACTCAGTTCAGAGGTGAGCCAACCTAATTTTTAGAACAAAAAATTTTACATAAAAATGATGTAAAATTATTCTATAAAATTAAAATGGTTTCAATTAATAACCTTAATCCATATTAATGCTATACTTAATTAAGAATTGTTGCCCAGCTATGCAACCCAAGAGGGGGGGTGAATTGGGTTTCTAAAAATTTTAAGCCCAACAGATAACTTATGAAGAACAAATCAATGGCTTTAAATCAATATTAATTAACTAAAGCAGTATTGCAAGGATATAATAAAGAAATAAGATAAAGCGATAAAGCACACCACAAACACAAGGATTTATAGTGGTTCGGTGCTAACCTTGCACCTACGTCCACTCCCCAAGATCCCACTTAGGAATTTTAATCCACTATCCTTTGTATTCAACCCGAATACAAAACGTTGGAAACTCCGACACTAGCTATCCCAAGCTAGAATACAGGACGTCGGAAACTCCGACCCTAGCTATCCCAAGCTAGAACACTTGTTTCCCGGGTACAAGCCAACCCAAAACACTCCGATTTCAGGTTCGGATCAACCTTTTCTTGTTTTGGAAATCCTCCAAAAACAAGAGCAAAAACTCACAAAGAGTAAGAATATTTAGAGCACAGATGAATACAATAACAGCTCCTTAAATGAGCAAATATAACAATAAAAGCTTTACTCAAATGAAGAACCCCTTTTTCAGATTTTCTCAAGATGAATGAACGGTTGAACGCTTGAGAAGAGGTTGATTGTTGATTGAAGATCTCTTGAAAGCTTTGAACGATCTCTAGATCAAGGTTGAAACGATAGGCGTGAAGAATTCTCTCCTTGAAAGATCTTTCTTTTCTCTTTCACAATCTCTCTGGTATATTGTGGATCCTCTCTCTTTTTCTCTATGGATATTTCGTTGATCTCAGACTTTTTCTTGCAAATTTTGGATCCTCTCTTCTGTTCTTCTCTTTTTCCTCTCTTTTTTCTCTTCACATTTGATTTCACGTTTGATCCGCTATTTAATCTGCAATTTCTTTCATCATTTAAATCATTTTGTAGCATTAGAAGCAAGAGAAAACAATTTAGGTAGATAAAGAGCCGTTAGAGGATTTTTAGGAAGCATAAATGGCAATTAAAACGGGCAAAAAAATAGCCGTTGCTGACATTTCCCGTCGCAGGGGTCGACTCATGAGTCGACTCATGCTTCAGGAGTCGACTCATGAGTCGACTTCTGTTGCAACAGACCAGAAGATCTGATTTCTGAATTTTTCGGCTCAAATCAGCAGGGGTCGACTCATGAGTCGACTCATGCCTTGTGGGTCGACTCATGAGTCGACTCACAGGTCGTGCCAAGCCAAAAATCCAGCGTGCCATGGGAATTTTTTCGTGCCATTCAGCTCATAGTGCCATGAGTTGACTCATGAGTCGACTCATGCACTTCAAACCTTCATAACTTCAAAAATATTAGTCCAAACACAATGAAATTTTCACCATTGGATCACAAATCTTTTGTTCTACCAAATGATATTATCAAATCAGGATTTTAGCAAAATTATGATTTTGCCCTTGAAGAGCATAAAGCCTTTTTCAATTGTTTGTATCCCTTCAATCTGCTTTGTAATCATCAAAATCAATCTAGGACCAACAATCTCCCCCTTTTTGATGATGACAAAACATATGAACAAAAATATTTATGTTAATGCATTAATTTCAAAAGAATCCATTATGGGTGTATATGCTTGAAAAGAGTATGATTCTTTTGGCATGTAATATAAATGCAAAAATAGTTTGTCCATTTTCTTAAAGATTTGAAAAGGGTATTAGATCATTTTGAGTTCAAGATATTTCAGAGCAAGAGAAGATAAATAACTTTTTCTATGTATCAGAGCAAAAATAATTTTTACAATGATATCAGAAAAGATTTTATAATGTATCAGAGCAAGAAAATTTTTAATGTATCAGAGAAAATTTCATACAGTATCAGAGCAAATGTTATAATATTTTAGAGAAACCTTCACACTGTATCGGATCAAATGTTATCATGTATCAGATCAAGTTGAAAGAAATTGTAGGATGTATCAGAGTAAAACAAATTTCTTATTGATGTCTCAAGGTGAGTAAAATTTCAAAAGCAAGTTTGAATATCAGAGCATATATATAAAAAATACTTATTTGCATTGTACTCATGATTTTGCTTTTGATGGATTACAGTTCTGTCTGATACCAAATTTCTCTGTCTGATACCAAATTTCGATACCAAAATTTCTCAAAGTTTTGTTTAATCTTTCAATCCTTGTTTTTGTCTAATTTTTCCAATATTTGTTTAATTTCTTCAATATTTGTTTTAATTTAATTTCTCCCCCTTTTTTTTCATAATTTAGGGTTTTGCTTTTTGTCTAATTTCAATTTTTGTTTAATTTTAATTTCTCTCCCTTTTTGACATCATCAAACATAGTTAACTCTTTCTTTTCCTTTTCTGAAAATATTCTTTAATTTCTTCCTCTTTAGAGTTTTTCACAGATGTTTGCTCCCCCTTAATATAGCAATTATCAATAGCAAACACAATAAGGAGAAGATAATATTTCAACAGATGTATCAGAGATTGAAATATAACCAAAATATAATCATTACAAAGAGGTAGAAATATAGGTAAAAGATGATTCCATTAAAATCATAATTGTTTCAATACATAGAATTCAACCAGCTAAATGTCAATACATGGCCCCAAGGTATAGATCCTAGAACAAGATACTAACTCCTAAGATCTAGATAAGTCAATGATCAGAGTCATCAGATATAGGGTGAGGAGATGATGGATCAGAAGTGCGTCCTCTACCCCGTCTGCCTCTGCCACGAGTGGAGGTGATGGCACGAGCAGGAGAACGAGATGAACTAGGTGGCTGAGAATGCTGAGATACTAGGGCTGATATCATGAGTCTGATAGAATCAAGTACGTTCAGTGCTCTGGAAACAGATTGAAGTAGAGCAGTGAACTGGGTGGTAGCATGCTCACTCGATCCTCTGATCTCTTTCCTCAGTAGCTCATATCCACCTTCTAGTGCTCCTCTGAGCCTGCCAGCCTCTGCAGTGAGGTCTGTGACCTCAATGGTAGACTCCTGTGGCTGGGGATGGGCCAATGCAAGGACTTGCCCCTGCAAGTCAAGAACTCTGCCAGTAAGTCTCCAGACTGTATCCTCAAGCTGCTGTATCCTGACGGACTGATCTGAAATCATCTGAAATATAGTGGAGATGTGGGGAGTAATGGTCTGATCAGAAGAAGTAGCTCCAGGTGCAAAAGAAGTACTACTCCACTGGCTAGACAACAAAGAAGCCACATGCTGAGATATATGCTCGATCTGATCGTCAGCCAGTCTGAACTCTGAATGAGGTGCTCTGCTCTCTGGCTGATACACTGGTGTGGGCATCCTAGTAAACTCAGAAGGGCCAGCCTCAGTATCATGAATGAACTGGGTATCTGGTGAAGCTGCCCTGAAATCATGTACAGGAGAAGATGGACCTTCTTCTTCTACTCTGCCTTCAGTTCTGTCTTCAGCTCTTTCCTCAGCTCTCTCCTCAGCTCTTTCTTCAGAGCCCTTGATCCAACCATCAACAGTCTTTGTAATTCCCATTCGGTGCAGGCTGTGTTGGTTGAAAGTGTCCACATGTGAGAGCTTGGTAGGTGTCTCCCCCTCACAGCTAACTCCAAACCTCCTAAAAACTCTAGTAAGGGCCATACCATAAGGCAAGTGTGCCTTGGATCTGTTCAAAGTTTCTCTCATGGCCTCTATCATAAGTGTAGGGAGGTTTAGGGGGGTCTGAGTGATGATATGAAACATGACACATACATCTCTGCCAGATAGTAAGTCATGTCTACCACTCCTAGGAAAGAATAGTTTTGTCACAATCTGATGCAGGACCCTCATCTCAATGGACAGTAGCTTTGCTTCCAATCTGTTTAAACTTCCTGAAAAATCTTCTCCTAAGATAATTCTGATCCCTTCTTCTTTAATTGGGAGTTCCATATATGAGTATCCTTCACTAGGCAACTGAAGTATCTCTCCCAATATCCTAGAATCCAAACAGATGTCAATCTCCTTTACAGTTGAAGTCACAGACCCGTTTCCATAATTTAGGTTCTGGTAGAACTCTCTGACTAGATCAACATAGGTGACTTCCTTAAGAGAGCAATAAAGTTCCCATCCTTGATTTTTGATCTTGGTAGCAAAAGTAAAGCCTTCTTTTTCAAAGAACCGAAAATCTATATTTTTCCCGGTTTCTACTTTTCTATCAGAAAGAAGATTTACACTGGGGCTTATGGAGGGTTGAGAGGGACCTTGAGCAGGTACTGAAATTGGATTGGGAACAGTGGAAGACTGAGCATGCCTTTTCTTTCGGACAATTTCCTCAGGCTCTCGGATTGATTTCCTTCTTTGGGGAAGTTTCATCTTTGGAGCCATATCCAATAAGGTAGCAGACAAGAAGACTTGAATTCAGTGGAGGAGGGATCACAAAAGAGTAAAGAAGAATTTTGGTGGAGAAAAGAAGTGGATTTTGAATGAACGGTGAAGTTCTAGGGCACGTTCCACCCGCGCCTAATACTGCGAGAAAGCACAGAAAAATCCTTTTCAAGGAGGCGATTTTTGGTGGAGAGGAGGAGGGAGAATTGCCTCAGAATTGATCCTTGGATTTGGAGAAAAAAGAGTTGGAGAGGATGGCTTTCGGAAGGAAGATGACGAGAAGATGAGTCGTCTCATAAACAAGGTTTCCCGTTTTAAAAACAATGAACCCGATGGAAGTTGGTGGGATTTACAAGTTTGCCATTGAGTCGACTCATGGGGGTCGACTCATGAAGTTCAGAAAATCAGGAAAAATGCAAATAAATTCCAGAAAAATTCAAAATTTTGGGAGAAAGAATTTTGCTCAATGATAAGTTTTTAGAGTGATAAACCTGAGCTTTTGGAACTAGGATAGATGTTGAAAATTGAGCTCTAAGAGTTTTTGACATCTATTCTTTGGAAATTGAGAAATTTCAGACTAATGGATCTAGAATTCCTAGATTTCTCCTAATTTCACAGAATCTTTCCTCACTAAGGGCCTTTGTAAAGATATCAGCTAATTGATTTTCAGTGCAAACATATTCAAGAATTATATTTTTGTTTTGAACATGTTCTCTTATAAAATGATGTCTTATCTCAATATGTTTAGATCTTGAGTGTTGTATTGGATTTTTAGATAGATTTATAGCACTTGTATTATCACATTTTATTGGTGTTTCATTAAGTTTGATTCCAAAATCTTCGAGTTGTTGCTTAATCCACAAGATTTGAGCACAACAACTTCCGGCTGCAATGTATTCGGCCTTAGCCGTAGACAGTGCCACCGAATTTTATTTCTTGCTAAACCATGAGATTAGGTTAACTCCAAGAAATTGGCAAGTTCCACTTGTGCTTTTTCTATCTAATTTACATCCAGCAAAATCAGCATCAGAATATCCTAACAAATTAATTTGTGAGTCCTTAGAGTACCATAACCCTATAGTTTGTGTACCATTTAAGTATCTAAGGATTCTTTTAACAGCATTCAAATGAGATTCCTTAGGATTAGATTGATATCTTGCACATAAGCAAACACTAAACATGATATCAGGCCTACTTGCAGTTAAATATAATAATGAGCCAATCATACCTCTATAGTATTTTAAGTCTACGCTTTTACCTTCATCATCCTTGTCAAGCTTACATGAGGGACTCATTGGTGTGCCAATTGGTTTGCAGTTCTCCATTCCAAATCTTTTGAGTAGTTCCTTGGTGTACTTGCTTTGGGTGATGGAGATTCCCTCTTTTGATTGTTTGATTTGGAGTCCGAGGAAGAAGGTGAGTTCTCCCATCATGCTCATCTCGAACTCTCCCTGCATAAGCTTAGCAAAGTCTTGACAAAGGGATTCATTAGTAGACCCAAAAATTATGTCATCAACATAAATTTGTATAATTAGCATATCATTTTGGTTTCTTTTAATAAATAGAGTTGTATCCACATTGCCTCTTGAGAAAC
This sequence comes from Elaeis guineensis, assembly GCF_000442705.2. Classification (NCBI taxonomy): domain Eukaryota; kingdom Viridiplantae; phylum Streptophyta; class Magnoliopsida; order Arecales; family Arecaceae; genus Elaeis; species Elaeis guineensis. Next base: position 99,225,658 of record NC_025997.2, on the reverse strand, counting down.
CATTATTTAGTAGAAATTTGCTTAGCCTTTCATACCATGCTCTAGATGCTTGTTTTAGACCATATAAAGCTTTATTTAATCTAAAGACATGATTGGGAAAAGCATGATTTTCAAATCCAGGGGATTGTTCTACATATACTTCTTCAGAAATATATCCATTTAAAAATGCACTTTTAACATCCATTTGAAATAGTTTGAATTTCATAAAGCAAGCATAAGCAAGTAGAAGTCTAATGGCTTCTAATCTAGCAACAGGTGCAAAGGTTTCATCAAAATCAATTCCTTCTTCTTGATTATATCCCTTAGCAACCAGTCTTGCTTTATTTTTAATTACATTTCCATGCTCATCTAATTTGTTTCTAAAGACCCATTTTGTGCCAATTATTGAATAATCTTTAGGTCTTTTCACTAAGGTCCAAACATTATTTCTTTCAAATTGACTGAGTTCTTCTTGCATAGCATTAATCCAGTTATGATCATTTTCAGCTTCTTCAAAAGTTTTAGGTTCAAGTTGAGATACAAAAGCACAATGATTAAGTACATCTCTAAGTGAAGAACGTGTTTTTACCCCATGCATAGGATCACCGATAATTAATTCCTTAGGGTGGTTGTGAACATACCTCCATTCCTTGGGTAAGTCATTTGTACCTTGAGGTTGTTCTTGAATTTCTTCACCTTTCTCATTTTGTTCATCTTCTTGATCCTTGTCTTCTGGAGTTGCTGAATCTTTCAGAGTGATCTCCTTCATACCTTCTATTAGTGGATTTGCATCATCAACACCCTCATTCTTCCTTGAAGGAAGATCGTTAGATTCATCAAAGACAATATGTATGGACTCCTCAACTACTAAGGTTCTTTTGTTGAACACTCTAAATGCTTTACTAGTGGAGGAGTAACCTAGAAGGATTGCTTCATCTGATTTTGCATCAAATTTACCAAGTTTTTCTTTGCCATTATTTAATACAAAACATCGGCAACCAAAAACATGAAAATAGGCAATATTTGGTTTTCTTCCTTTCCAAAGTTCATAGGGGGTTTTCTTTAAAAATTGTCTTATTAAAGCACGATTTAAAATGTAACATGCTGTGTTAATAGCTTCTGCCCAAAAATATTTTGGAAGGTTGCTTTCACAGAGCATGGTACGGGCCATTTCTTCTAAGGTTCTATTTTTCCTTTCAACTACCCCATTTTGTTGGGGTGTCCTAGGAGCAGAGAAGTTGTGGCCAATTCCATTTTCATCACAAAAATTTTCAAAGTCATGATTTTCAAATTCTGTTCCATGATCACTTCTAATATTTTGAATTGAAAACCCTTTTTCATTAGTGACTTTTCGATGAAATTTCGTGAAAATTTGAAAAGTTTCATTTTTGTGAGCTAAAAAGAAAACCCAAGTAAAACGAGAGTAATCATCAATTATTACAAATCCATATCGTTTTCCTCCTAGACTAGTGGTTTTAGTTGGTCCAAATAAATCCATATGTAAGAGCTCTAAAGGTCTAGAAGTTGAAATAGTGTTTTTGGATTTAAATGATATTCTAGTTTGTTTACCTAATTGGCATGCATCACAAATTCTATCCTTTTCAAAATTTAATTTTGGCAAACCGAGAACTAAATCCTTTTTGATTAATTTTGAAAGAGAATGCATGCTAATATGTGCAAGTCTACGATGCCACAGCCAACTAGTCTCATTTATTTTAGCATTTAAGGAAACTAGGCATTGCATGTCTAATTTAGTTAAATCATTCAAGTCTACCATATAAACATTGCCATGCCTATGTCCTATAAATTTAATGCCATCGTTAATAGGACTCGTCACAATGCATACAGATGATTCAAAACTTACTTTATACCCTTTATCACAGAATTGACTAATGCTAAGTAAGTTATGCTTTAAACCTTTAACAAGTAAAACATTCTCAATGTATTTGGAGGGAGTGATACCAATGTTACCTATCCCGATGATCTTTCCTTTGCCATTATCTCCAAAGGTGACCATCCCTCCATCCTTAGCATCAAGCGTGATGAATTGTGATTCATCACCAGTCATGTGTCTCGAGCATCCGCTGTCAAGATACCATTTCCTGTTTCCTTCTTGGGATGCTAGACACACCTGCAAGCACAGATCAAGTTTCTGTCTTAGGTACCCAAGCTTTCTTGGGTCCTTTCAGGTTAGTCAGAATGGTTCCTTTTGGAACCCATATTTTCTTTGTGTTTGCATATTTGTTAATAAGACATGTGTATGATTTATGTCCTATTCATCCACATTTAAAACAAGTAATATTTGTAGGCTTTTTGCTTGAATAATTTGCATAAATATCCTTCAAAAATTTTTGTTTCTTCAGGGGTTTATAACCAAGTCCAGCCTTATCATATATAGCTTTCTGATTATCAAGGATCATATTTAGCTTGTTTGAACTTAAGGTGAACTTATCTACTATAGATTTCAGTTTGTTAATTTCATCCTTAAAGTTTTGATTTTCTTGAATCAATGTGAATTTTTCAATTGAAAGAATTTCAGCTTGTTTCACTAAGGACTGATTTTTCAATTTCAGCTCTTTGTTTTTCTTCCCTAGTTTCTTTAATTCATCAATTGAATCATAGAAAGCTTCATGCAATTCTTCAAAAGTAAATTCACTAGTGGATTCAGAAGTTACCTCATTTTCATGTGCCATCAGGCACAGATTGGCTTGTTCGGTTGAGGTTTCCTCGTCGGAGCTTGAGTCATCACTCGCACTCCAGGTCGCCATCATTGCCTTCTTTTTGAATTTCTTTGGACCTTTCTTCAATTGAGGACATTCGGATCTGAAATGTCCTGGCTTCTTGCACTCGTAGCATATAGGGGTTTGATCTTTCTCCTTTTCTATGCTTTGATCCCCTTTTGTAAATTTCTTTCTCATCCCCTGTTTCCTTTTTCTTAGAAACTTCTTGAATTTTCGGGTGATGAGAGCCATCTCCTCATCCTGATCTTCATCTTCAGAGTCATCTGTTTCATAATCAGGTAAAGTTGTGGATTTGAGGGCAATGGTTCTTTTCTTTTTGATTTCATCCTCTTGATGTTGCATCATGCTAAGTTCATGAGTCATCAAGGATCCAAGAAGCTCTTCTAGAGGTAGAGTGTTCAAGTCCTTTGCTTCTTGGATGGCAGTCACCTTGGCTTCCCAAGTTCTTGGCAGTGACCTGAGAATCTTCCTTACAAGTTCACTGTTAGTATAAGATTTGCCAAGACTCTTTAAACCATTGATTATATCAGTAAAACGAGTAAACATAGCAGTTATGGACTCATCATGCTCTATTTTGAACAATTCATATTTATGTACAAGCATGTTTATTTTAGACTCTTTTACTTGATTTGTTCCCTCATGGGTGACTTCTAACCTATTCCATATTTCTTTAGCAGATGCACAAGTAGAAATGCGATTAAATTCACTAGCATCTAGTGCACAATAAGAACATTCATAGCTTTGGCATTTAATTGTGCCAATTTCTTGTCAACCTCATCCCATTCTTTCTCGGGTTTGGTTGACTCCTCACCATCTATAATCTTGGTGGGTGTGTGAGGACCATTCACTATGATACTCCACATATCATAGTCGAGTGCTTGTATGAAAATCTTCATCCGAGCTTTCCAATAGGTGTAATTAGACCCATTGAAAAGTGGAGGTCGGTTTGTTGATTGCCCCTCAGCTAGAGAAGTTCCAACATGGGTTGCCATAGATCTTTGGCTCTTTGATTGTTAGATCAAAGAAGGGCTAGAGCACTGGCTCTGATACCACTTGTTGCCCAGCTATGCAACCCAAGAGGGGGGGTGAATTGGGTTTCTAAAAATTTTAAGCCCAACAGATAACTTATGAAGAACAAATCAATGGCTTTAAATCAATATTAATTAACTAAAGCAGTATTGCAAGGATATAATAAAGAAATAAGATAAAGCGATAAAGCACACCACAAACACAAGGATTTATAGTGGTTCGGTGCTAACCTTGCACCTACGTCCACTCCCCAAGATCCCACTTGAGAATTTTAATCCACTATCCTTTGTATTCAACCCGAATACAAAACGTCGGAAACTCCGACACTAGCTATCCCAAGCTAGAATACAGGACGTCGGAAACTCTGACCCTAGCTATCCCAAGCTAGAACACTTGTTTCCCGGGTACAAGCCAACCCAAAACACTCCGATTTCAGGTTCGGATCAACCTTTCCTTGTTTTGGAAATCCTCCAAAAATAAGAGCAAAAACTCACAAAGAGTAAGAATATTTAGAGCACAGATGAATACAATAACAGCTCCTTAAATGAGCAAATATAACAATAAAAGCTTTACTCAAATGAAGAACCCTTTTTCAGATTTTCTCAAGATGAATGAACGGTTGAACGCTTGAGAAGAGGTTGATTGTTGATTGAAGATCTCTTGAAAGCTTTGAACGATCTCTAGATCAAGGTTGAAACGATAGGCGTGAAGAATTCTCTCCTTGAAAGATCTTTCTTTTCTCTTTCACAATCTCTCTGGTATATTGTGGATCCTCTCTCTTTTTCTCTATGGATATTTCGTTGATCTCAGGCTTTTCTTGCAAATTTCGGATCCTCTCTTCTGTTCTTCTCTTTTTCCTCTCTTTTTCTCTTCACATTTGATTTCACATTTGATCCACTATTTAATCTGCAATTTCTTTCATCATTTAAAGCATTTTGTAGCATTAGAAGCAAGAGAAAACAATTTAGGCAGATAAAGAGCCGTTAGAGGATTTTTAGGAAGCATAAATGGCAATTAAAACGGGCAAAAAATAGCCGTTGCTGACATTTCCCGTCGCAGGGGTTGACTCATGAGTCGACTCATGCTTCAGGAGTCGACTCATGAGTCGACTTCTGTTGCAACAGACCAGAAGATCTGATTTCTGAATTTTTCGGCTCAAATCAGCAGGGGTCGACTCATGAGTCGACTCATGCCTTGTGGGTCGACTCATGAGTCGACTCACAGGTCGTGCCAAGCCAAAAATCCAGCGTGCCATGGGAATTTTTTCGTGCCATTCAGCTCATAGTGCCATGAGTTGACTCATGAGTCGACTCATGCACTTCAAACCTTCATAACTTCAAAAATATTAGTCCAAACACAATGAAATTTTCACCATTGGATCACAAATCTTTTGTTCTACCAAATGATATTATCAAATCAGGATTTTAGCAAAATTACGATTTTCCCTTGAAGAGCATAAAGCCTTTTTCAATTGTTTGTATCCCTTCAATCTGCTTTGTAATCATCAAATCAATCTAGGACCAACAATCTCCCCCTTTTTGATGATGACAAAACATATGAACAAAAATATTTATGTTAATGCATTAATTTCAAAAGAATCCATTATGGGTGTATATGCTTGAAAAGAGTATGATTCTTTTGGCATGTTAATATAAATGCAAAAATAGTTTGTCCATTTTCTTAAAGATTTGAAAAGGGTATTAGATCATTTTGA
>NC_025997.2:99110583-99220095 GCF_000442705.2 Elaeis guineensis | reverse complement strand
TGGGGAAGTTTCATCTTTGGAGCCATATCCAATAAGGTAGCAGACAAGAAGACTTTGAATGTCAGTGGAGGAGGGATCACAAAAGAGTAAAGAAGAATTTTGGTGGAGAAAAGAAGTGGATTTTGAATGAACGGTGAAGTTCTAGGGCACGTTCCACCCGCGCCTAATACTGCGAGAAACACAGAAAAATCCTTTTCAAGGAGGCGATTTTTGTGGAGGGAGGAGGGAGAATTGCCTCAGAATTGATCCTTGGATTTGGAGCAAAAAGAGTTGGAGAGGACGGCTTTCGGAAGGAAGATGACGAGAAAGATGAGTCGTCTCATAAACAAGGTTTCCCGTTTTAAAAACAATGAAACCCGATGGAAGTTGGTGGGGATTTACAAGTTGCCATTGAGTCGACTCATGGGGGTCGACTCATGAAGTTCAGAAATCAGAAAAAATGCAAATAAATTCCAAAAAAATTCAAAATTTTGGGAGAAAGAATTTTGCTCAATGATAAGTTTTTAGAGTGATAAACTGAGCTTTTGGAACCAGGATAGATGTTGAAATTGAGCCTAAGAGATTTTGAATCTATTCTGAATGAGAAATTTCAGGACAAATGGATCTAGAATTCCTAGATTTCTCCTAATTTCACAGAATCTTCCTCACTAAGGGCCTTTGTAAAGATATCGCTAATTGATTTTCAGTGCAAACATATTCAAGAATTATATTTTTGTTTTGAACATGTTCTCTTATAAATGATGTCTTATCTCAATATGTTTAGATCTTGATGTTGTATTGGATTTTTAGATAGATTTATAGCACTTGTATTATCACATTTTATTGGTGTTTCATTAAGTTTGATTCCAAAATCTTCGAGTTGTTGCTTAATCCACAAGATTTGAGCACAACAACTTCCGGCTGCAATGTATTCGGCCTCAGCCGTAGACAGTGCCACCGAATTTTGTTTCTTGCTAAACCATGAGATTAGGTTAACTCCAAGAAATTGGCAAGTTCCACTTGTGCTTTTTTCTATCTAATTACATCCAGCAAAATCAGCATCAGAATATCCTAACAAATTAATTTGTGAGTCCTTAGAGTACCATAACCCTATAGTTTGTGTACCATTTAAGTATCTAAGGATTCTTTTAACAGCATTCAAATGAGATTCCTTAGGATTAGATTGATATCTTGCACATAAGCAAACACTAAACATGATATCAGGCCTACTTGCAGTTAAATATAATAATGAGCCAATCATACCTCTATAGTATTTTAAGTCTACGCTTTTACCTTCATCATCCTTGTCAAGCTTACATGAGGGACTCATTGGTGTGCCAATTGGTTTGCAGTTCTCCATTCCAAATCTTTTGAGTAGTTCCTTGGTGTACTTGCTTTGGGTGATGGAGATTCCCTCTTTTGATTGTTTGATTTGGAGTCCGAGGAAGAAGGTGAGTTCTCCCATCATGCTCATCTCGAACTCTCCCTGCATAAGCTTAGCAAAGTCTTGACAAAGGGATTCATTAGTAGACCCAAAAATTATGTCATCAACATAAATTTGTATAATTAGCATATCATTTTGGTTTCTTTTAATAAATAGAGTTGTATCCACATTGCCTCTTGAGAAACCATTATTTAGTAGAAATTTGCTTAGCCTTTCATACCATGCTCTAGGTGCTTGTTTTAGACCATATAAAGCTTTATTTAATCTAAAGACATGATTGGGAAAAGCATGATTTTCAAATCCAGGGGGTTGTTCTACATATACTTCTTCAGAAATATATCCATTTAAAAATGCACTTTTAACATCCATTTGAAATAGTTTGAATTTCATAAAGCAAGCATAAGCAAGTAGAAGTCTAATGGCTTCTAATCTAGCAACAGGTGCAAAGGTTTCATCAAAATCAATTCCTTCTTCTTGATTATATCCCTTAGCAACCAGTCTTGCTTTATTTCTAATTACATTTCCATGCTCATCTAATTTGTTTCTAAAGACCCATTTTGTGCCAATTATTGAATAATCTTTAGGTCTTTTCACTAAGGTCCAAACATTATTTCTTTCAAATTGACTGAGTTCTTCTTGCATAGCATTAATCCAGTTATGATCATTTTCAGCTTCTTCAAAAGTTTTAGGTTCAAGTTGAGATACAAAAGCACAATGATTAAGTACATCTCTAAGTGAAGAACGTGTTTTTACCCCATGCATAGGATCACCGATAATTAATTCCTTAGGGTGGTTGTGAACATACCTCCATTCCTTGGGTAAGTCATTTGTACCTTGAGGTTGTTCTTGAATTTCTTCACCTTTCTCATTTTGTTCATCTTCTTGATCCTTGTCTTCTGGAGTTGCTGAATCTTTCAGAGTGATCTCCTTCATACCTTCTATTAGTGGATCTGCATCATCAACACCCTCATTCTTCCTTGAAGGAAGATCGTTAGATTCATCAAAGACAACATGTATGGACTCCTCAACTACTAAGGTTCTTTTGTTGAACACTCTAAATGCTTTACTAGTGGAGGAGTAACCTAGAAGGATTGCTTCATCTGATTTTGCATCAAATTTACCAAGTTTTTCTTTGCCATTATTTAATACAAAACATCGGCAACCAAAAACATGAAAATAGGCAATATTTGGTTTTCTTCCTTTCCAAAGTTCATAGGGGGTTTTCTTTAAAAATTGTCTTATTAAAGCACGATTTAAAATGTAACATGCTGTGTTAATAGCTTCGCCCAAAAATATTTTGGAAGGTTGCTTTCACAGAGCATGGTACGGGCCATTTCTTCTAAGGTTCTATTTTTCCTTTCAACTACCCCATTTTGTTGGGGTGTCCTAGGAGCAGAGAAGTTGTGGCCAATTCCATTTTCATCACAAAAATTTTCAAAGTCATGATTTTCAAATTCTGTTCCATGATCACTTCTAATATTTTGAATTGAAAACCCTTTTTCATTAGTGACTTTTCGATGAAATTTCGTGAAAATTTGAAAAGTTTCATTTTTGTGAGCTAAAAAGAAAACCCAAGTAAAACGAGAGTAATCATCAATTATTACAAATCCATATCGTTTTCCTCCTAGACTAGTGGTTTTAGTTGGTCCAAATAAATCCATATGTAAGAGCTCTAAAGGTCTAGAAGTTGAAATAGTGTTTTTGGATTTAAATGATATTCTAGTTTGTTTACCTAATTGGCATGCATCACAAATTCTATCCTTTTCAAAATTTAATTTTGGCAAACCGAGAACTAAATCCTTTTTGATTAATTTTGAAAGAGAATGCATGCTAATATGTGCAAGTCTACGATGCCACAGCCAACTAGTCTCATTTATTTTAGCATTTAAGGAAACTAGGCATTGCATGTCTAATTTAGTTAAATCATTCAAGTCTACCATATAAACATTGCCATGCCTATGTCCTATAAATTTAATGCCATCGTTAATAGGACTCGTCACAATGCATACAGATGATTCAAAACTTACTTTATACCCTTTATCACAGAATTGACTAATGCTAAGTAAGTTATGCTTTAAACCTTTAACAAGTAAAACATTCTCAATGTATTTGGAGGGAGTGATACCAATGTTACCTATCCCGATGATCTTTCCTTTGCCATTATCTCCAAAGGTGACCATCCCTCCATCCTTAGCATCAAGCGTGATGAATTGTGATTCATCACCAGTCATGTGTCTCGAGCATCCGCTGTCAAGATACCATTTCCTGTTTCCTTCTTGGGATGCTAGACACACCTGCAAGCACAGATCAAGTTTCTGTCTTAGGTACCCAAGCTTTCTTGGGTCCTTTCAGGTTAGTCAGAATGGTTCCTTTTGGAACCCATATTTTCTTTGTGTTTGCATATTTGTTAATAAGACATGTGTATGATTTATGTCCTATTCTTCCACATTTAAAACAAGTAATATTTGTAGGCTTTTTGCTTGAATAATTTGCATAAATATCCTTCAAAAATTTTTGTTTCTTCAGGGGTTTATAACCAAGTCCAGCCTTATCATATATAGCTTTCTGATTATCAAGGATCATATTTAGCTTGTTTGAACTTAAGGTGAACTTATCTACTATAGATTTCAGTCTGTTAATTTCATCCTTAAAGTTTTGATTTTCTTGAATCAATGTGAATTTTTCAATTGAAAGAATTTCAGCTTGTTTCACTAAGGACTGATTTTTCAATTTCAGCTCTTTGTTTTTCTTCCCTAGTTTCTTTAATTCATCAATTGAATCATAGAAAGCTTCATGCAATTCTTCAAAAGTAAATTCACTAGTGGATTCAGAAGTTACCTCATTTTCATGTGCCATCAGGCACAGATTGGCTTGTTCGGTTGAGGTTTCCTCGTCGGAGCTTGAGTCATCACTCGCACTCCAGGTCGCCATCATTGCCTTCTTTTTGAATTTCTTTGGACCTTTCTTCAATTGAGGACATTCGGATCTGAAATGTCCTGGCTTCTTGCACTCGTAGCATATAGGGGTTTGATCTTTCTCCTTTTCTATGCTTTGATCCCCTTTTGTAAATTTCTTTCTCATCCCCTGTTTCCTTTTTCTTAGAAACTTCTTGAATTTCCGGGTGATGAGAGCCATCTCCTCATCCTGATCTTCATCTTCAGAGTCATCTGTTTCATAATCAGGTGAAGTTGTGGATTTGAGGGCAATGGTTCTTTTCTTTTTGATTTCATCCTCTTGATGTTGCATCATGCTAAGTTCATGAGTCATCAAGGATCCAAGAAGCTCTTCTAGAGGTAGAGTGTTCAAGTCCTTTGCTTCTTGGATGGCAGTCACCTTGGCTTCCCAAGTTCTTGGCAGTGACCTGAGAATCTTCCTTACAAGTTCACTGTTAGTATAAGATTTGCCAAGACTCTTTAAACCATTGATTATATCAGTAAAACGAGTAAACATAGCAGTTATGGACTCATCATGCTCTATTTTGAACAATTCATATTTATGTACAAGCATGTTTATTTTAGACTCTTTTACTTGATTTGTTCCCTCATGGGTGACTTCTAACCTATTCCATATTTCTTTAGCAGATGCACAAGTAGAAATGCGATTAAATTCACTAGCATCTAGTGCACAATAAAGAACATTCATAGCTTTGGCATTTAATTGTGCCAATTTCTTGTCAACCTCATCCCATTCTTTCTCGGGTTTGGTTGACTCCTCACCATCTATAATCTTGGTGGGTGTGTGAGGACCATTCACTATGATACTCCACATATCATAGTCGAGTGCTTGTATGAAAATCTTCATCCGAGCTTTCCAATAGGTGTAATTAGACCCATTGAAAAGTGGAGGTCGGTTTGTTGATTGCCCCTCAGCTAGAGAAGTTCCAACATGGGTTGCCATAGATCTTTGGCTCTTTGATTGTTAGATCAAAGAAGGGCTAGAGCACTGGCTCTGATACCACTTGTTGCCCAGCTATGCAACCCAAGAGGGGGGGTGAATTGGGTTTCTAAAAATTTTAAGCCCAACAGATAACTTATGAAGAACAAAACAATGGCTTTAAATCAATATTAATTAACTAAAGCAGTATTGCAAGGATATAATAAAGAAATAAGATAAAGCGATAAAGCACACCACAAACACAAGGATTTATAGTGGTTCGGTGCTAACCTTGCACCTACGTCCACTCCCCAAGATCCCACTTGGAATTTTAATCCACTATCCTTTGTATTCAACCCGAATACAAAACGTCGGAAACTCCGACACTAGCTATCCCAAGCTAGAATACAGGACGTCGGAAACTCCGACCCTAGCTATCCCAAGCTAGAACACTTGTTTCCCGGGTACAAGCCAACCCAAAACACTCCGATTTCAGGTTCGGATCAACCTTTCCTTGTTTTGGAAATCCTCCAAAAACAAGAGCAAAAACTCACAAAGAGTAAGAATATTTAGAGCACAGATGAATACAATAACAGCTCCTTAAATGAGCAAATATAACAATAAAAGCTTTACTCAAATGAAGAACCCCTTTTTCAGATTTTCTCAAGATGAATGAACGGTTGAACGCTTGAGAAGAGGTTGATTGTTGATTGAAGATCTCTTGAAAGCTTTGAACGATCTCTAGATCAAGGTTGAAACGATAGGCGTGAAGAATTCTCTCCTTGAAAGATCTTCTTTTCTCTTTCACAATCTCTCTGGTATATTGTGGATCCTCTCTCTTTTTCTCTATGGATATTTCGTTGATCTCAGGCTTTTTCTTGCAAATTTCGGATCCTCTCTTCTGTTCTTCTCTTTTTCCTCTCTTTTTCTCTTCACATTTGATTTCACGTTTGATCCGCTATTTAATCTGCAATTTCTTTCATCATTTAAAGCATTTTGTAGCATTAGAAGCAAGAGAAAACAATTTAGGCAGATAAAGAGCCGTTAGAGGATTTTTAGGAAGCATAAATGGCAATTAAAACGGGCAAAAAAATAGCCGTTGCTGACATTTCCCGTCGCAGGGGTCGACTCATGAGTCGACTCATGCTTCAGGAGTCGACTCATGAGTCGACTTCTGTTGCAACAGACCAGAAGATCTGATTTCTGATTTTTCGGCTCAAATCAGCAGAGGTCGACTCATGAGTCGACTCATGCCTTGTGGGTCGACTCATGAGTCGACTCACAGGTCGTGCCAAGCCAAAAATCCAGCGTGCCATGGGAATTTTTTCGTGCCATTCAGCTCATAGTGCCATGAGTTGACTCATGAGTCGACTCATGCACTTCAAACCTTCATAACTTCAAAAATATTAGTCCAAACACAATGAAATTTTCACCAATAGATTTCAAATCATTTGTTCTACCAAATGTACTATCAAATCAGGATTTTAGCAAAATTACGATTTTGCCCTTGAAGAGCATAAGGACTTTTTCAATTGTTTGTATCCCTTCAATCTGCTTTGTAATCATCAAAATCAATCTAGGAGCAACAATCTCCCCCTTTTTGATGATGACAAAACATATGAACAAAAATATTTATGTTAATGCATTAATTTCAAAAGAATCCATTATGGGTGTATATGCTTGAAAAGAGTATGATTCTTTTGGCATGTAATATAAATGCAAAAATAGTTTGTCCATTTTCTTAAAGATTTGAAAAGGGTATTAGATCATTTTGAGTTCAAGATATTTCAGAGCAAGAGAAGATAAATAACTTTTTCTATGTATCAGAGCAAAAATAATTTTTACAATGATATCAGAAAAGATTTTATAATGTATCAGAGCAAGAAAATTTTTAATGTATCAGAGAAAATTTCATACAGTATCAGAGCAAATGTTATAATATTTTAGAGAAACCTTCACACTGTATCGGATCAAATGTTATCATGTATCAGATCAAGTTGAAAGAAATTGTAGGATGTATCAGAGTAAAACAAATTTCTTATTGATGTCTCAAGGTGAGTAAAATTTCAAAAGCAAGTTTGAATATCAGAGCATATATATAAAAAATACTTATTTGCATTGTACTCATGATTTTGCTTTTGATGGATTAAAGTTCTGTCTGATACCAAATTTCTCTGTCTGATACCAAATTTCGATACCAAAATTTCTCAAAGTTTTGTTTAATCTTTCAATCCTTGTTTTTGTCTAATTTCTCCAATATTTGTTTAATTTCTTCAATATTTGTTTTAATTTAATTTCTCCCCCTTTTTCTCATAATTTAGGGTTTTGCTTTTTGTCTAATTTCAATTTTTGTTTAATTTTAATTTCTCCCCCTTTTTGACATCATCAAACATAGTTAACTCTTTCTTTTCCTTTTCTGAAAATATTCTTTAATTTCTTCCTCTTTAGAGTTTTTCACAGATGTTTGCTCCCCCTTAATATAGCAATTATCAATAGCAAACAACAATAAGGAGAAGATAATATTTCAACAGATGTATCAGAGATTGAAATATAACCAAAATATAATCATTACAAAGAGGTAGAAATATAGGTAAAAGATGATTCCATTAAATCATAATTGTTTCAATACATAAATTCAACCAGCTAAATGTCAATACATGGCCCCAAGGTATAGATCCTAGAACAAGATACTAACTCCTAAGATCTAGATAAGTCAATGATCAGAGTCATCAGATATAGGGTGAGGAGATGATGGATCAGAAGTGCGTCCTCTACCCCGTCTGCCTCTGCCACGAGTGGAGGTGATGGCACGAGCAGGAGAACGAGATGAACTAGGTGGCTGAGAATGCTGAGATACTAGGGCTGATACATGAGTCTGATAGAATCAAGTACGTTCAGTGCTCTGGAAACAGATTGAAGTAGAGCAGTGAACTGGGTGGTAGCATGCTCACTCGATCCTCTGATCTCTTTCCTCAGTAGCTCATATCCACCTTCTAGTGCTCCTCTGAGCCTGCCAGCCTCTGCAGTGAGGTCTGTGACCTCAATGGTAGACTCCTGTGGCTGGGGATGGGCCAATGCAAGGACTTGCCCCTGCAAGTCAAGAACTCTGCCAGTAAGTCTCCAGACTGTATCCTCAAGCTGCTGTATCCTGACGGACTGATCTGAAATCATCTGAAATATAGTGGAGATGTGGGGAGTAATGGTCTGATCAGAAGAAGTAGCTCCAGGTGCAAAAGAAGTACTACTCCACTGGCTAGACAACAAAGAAGCCACACGCTGAGATATATGCTCGATCTGATCGTCAGCCAGTCTGAACTCTGAATGAGGTGCTCTGCTCTCTGGCTGATACACTGGTGTGGGCATCCTAGTAAACTCAGAAGGGCCAGCCTCAGTATCATGAATGAACTGGGTATCTGGTGAAGCTGCCCTGAAATCATGTACAGGAGAAGATGGACCTTCTTCTTCTACTCTGCCTTCAGTTCTGTCTTCAGCTCTTTCCTCAGCTCTCTCCTCAGCTCTTTCTTCAGAGCCCTTGATCCAACCACCAACAGTCTTTGTAATTCCCATTCGGTGCAGGCTGTGTTGGTTGAAAGTGTCCACATGTGAGAGCTTGGTAGGTGTCTCCCCCTCACAGCTAACTCCAAACCTCCTAAAAACTCTAGTAAGGGCCATACCATAAGGCAAGTGTGCCTTGGATCTGTTCAAAGTTTCTCTCATGGCCTCTATCATAAGTGTAGGGAGGTTTAGGGGGGTCTGAGTGATGATATGAAACATGACACATACATCTCTGCCAGATAGTAAGTCATGTCTACCACTCCTAGGAAAGAATAGTTTTGTCACAATCTGATGCAGGACCCTCATCTCAATGGACAGTAGCTTTGCTTCCAATCTGTTTAAACTTCCTGAAAAATCTTCTCCTAAGATAATTCTGATCCCTTCTTCTTTAATTGGGAGTTCCATATATGAGTATCCTTCACTAGGCAACTGAAGTATCTCTCCCAATATCCTAGAATCCAAACAGATGTCAATCTCCTTTACAGTTGAAGTCACAGACCCGTTTCCATAATTTAGGTTCTGGTAGAACTCTCTGACTAGATCAACATAGGTGACTTCCTTAAGAGAGCAATAAAGTTCCCATCCTTGATTTTTGATCTTGGTAGCAAAAGTAAAGCCTTCTTTCTCAAAGAACCGAAAATCTATATTTTTCCCGGTTTCTACTTTTCTATCAGAAAGAAGATTTACACTGGGGCTTATGGAGGGTTGAGAGGGACCTTGAGCAGGTACTGAAACTGGATTGGGAACAGTGGAAGACTGAGCATGCCTTTTCTTTCGGACAATTTCCTCAGGCTCTCGGATTGATTTCCTTCTTTGGGGAAGTTTCATCTTTGGAGCCATATCCAATAAGGTAGCAGACAAGAAGACTTGAATTCAGTGGAGGAGGGATCACAAAAGAGTAAAGAAGAATTTTGGTGGAGAAAAGAAGTGGATTTTGAATGAACGGTGAAGTTCTAGGGCACGTTCCACCCGCGCCTAATACTGCGAGAAAGCACAGAAAAATCCTTTTCAAGGAGGCGATTTTTGGTGGAGAGGAGGAGGGAGAATTGCCTCAGAATTGATCCTTGGATTTGGAGCAAAAAGAGTTGGAGAGGACGGCTTTCGGAAGGAAGACGACGAGAAGATGAGTCGTCTCATAAACAAGGTTTCCCGTTTTAAAAACAATGAACCCGATGGAAGTTGGTGGGATTTACAAGTTTGCCATTGAGTCGACTCATGGGGGTCGACTCATGAAGTTCAGAAAATCAGGAAAAATGCAAATAAATTCCAGAAAAATTCAAAATTTTGGGAGAAAGAATTTTGCTCAATGATAAGTTTTTAGAGTGATAAACCTGAGCTTTTGGAACCAGGATAGATGTTGAAAATTGAGCTCTAAGAGTTTTTGACATCTATTCTTTGGAAATTGAGAAATTTCAGACAAATGGATCTAGAATTCCTAGATTTCTCCTAATTTCACAGAATCTTTCCTCACTAAGGGCCTTTGTAAAGATATCAGCTAATTGATTTTCAGTGCAAACATATTCAAGAATTATATTTTTGTTTTGAACATGTTCTCTTATAAAATGATGTCTTATCTCAATATGTTTAGATCTTGAGTGTTGTATTGGATTTTTAGATAGATTTATAGCACTTGTATTATCACATTTTATTGGTGTTTCATTAAGTTTGATTCCAAAATCTTCGAGTTGTTGCTTAATCCACAAGATTTGAGCACAACAACTTCCGGCTGCAATGTATTCGGCCTCAGCCGTAGACAGTGCCACCGAATTTTGTTTCTTGCTAAACCATGAGATTAGGTTAACTCCAAGAAATTGGCAAGTTCCACTTGTGCTTTTTCTATCTAATTTACATCCAGCAAAATCAGCATCAGAATATCCTAACAAATTAATTTGTGAGTCCTTAGAGTACCATAACCCTATAGTTTGTGTACCATTTAAGTATCTAAGGATTCTTTTAACAGCATTCAAATGAGATTCCTTAGGATTAGATTGATATCTTGCACATAAGCAAACACTAAACATGATATCAGGCCTACTTGCAGTTAAATATAATAATGAGCCAATCATACCTCTATAGTATTTTAAGTCTACGCTTTTACCTTCATCATCCTTGTCAAGCTTACATGAGGGACTCATTGGTGTGCCAATTGGTTTGCAGTTCTCCATTCCAAATCTTTTGAGTAGTTCCTTGGTGTACTTGCTTTGGGTGATGGAGATTCCCTCTTTTGATTGTTTGATTTGGAGTCCGAGGAAGAAGGTGAGTTCTCCCATCATGCTCATCTCGAACTCTCCCTGCATAAGCTTAGCAAAGTCTTGACAAAGGGATTCATTAGTAGACCCAAAAATTATGTCATCAACATAAATTTGTATAATTAGCATATCATTTTGGTTTCTTTTAATAAATAGAGTTGTATCCACATTGCCTCTTGAGAAACCATTATTTAGTAGAAATTTGCTTAGCCTTTCATACCATGCTCTAGGTGCTTGTTTTAGACCATATAAAGCTTTATTTAATCTAAAGACATGATTGGGAAAAGCATGATTTTCAAATCCAGGGGGTTGTTCTACATATACTTCTTCAGAAATATATCCATTTAAAAATGCACTTTTAACATCCATTTGAAATAGTTTGAATTTCATAAAGCAAGCATAAGCAAGTAGAAGTCTAATGGCTTCTAATCTAGCAACAGGTGCAAAGGTTTCATCAAAATCAATTCCTTCTTCTTGATTATATCCCTTAGCAACCAGTCTTGCTTTATTTCTAATTACATTTCCATGCTCATCTAATTTGTTTCTAAAGACCCATTTTGTGCCAATTATTGAATAATCTTTAGGTCTTTTCACTAAGGTCCAAACATTATTTCTTTCAAATTGACTGAGTTCTTCTTGCATAGCATTAATCCAGTTATGATCATTTTCAGCTTCTTCAAAAGTTTTAGGTTCAAGTTGAGATACAAAAGCACAATGATTAAGTACATCTCTAAGTGAAGAACGTGTTTTTACCCCATGCATAGGATCACCGATAATTAATTCCTTAGGGTGGTTGTGAACATACCTCCATTCCTTGGGTAAGTCATTTGTACCTTGAGGTTGTTCTTGAATTTCTTCACCTTTCTCATTTTGTTCATCTTCTTGATCCTTGTCTTCTGGAGTTGCTGAATCTTTCAGAGTGATCTCCTTCATACCTTCTATTAGTGGATCTGCATCATCAACACCCTCATTCTTCCTTGAAGGAAGATCGTTAGATTCATCAAAGACAATATGTATGGACTCCTCAACTACTAAGGTTCTTTTGTTGAACACTCTAAATGCTTTACTAGTGGAGGAGTAACCTAGAAGGATTGCTTCATCTGATTTTGCATCAAATTTACCAAGTTTTTCTTTGCCATTATTTAATACAAAACATCGGCAACCAAAAACATGAAAATAGGCAATATTTGGTTTTCTTCCTTTCCAAAGTTCATAGGGGGTTTTCTTTAAAAATTGTCTTATTAAAGCACGATTTAAAATGTAACATGCTGTGTTAATAGCTTCTGCCCAAAAATATTTTGGAAGGTTGCTTTCACAGAGCATGGTACGGGCCATTTCTTCTAAGGTTCTATTTTTCCTTTCAACTACCCCATTTTGTTGGGGTGTCCTAGGAGCAGAGAAGTTGTGGCCAATTCCATTTTCATCACAAAAATTTTCAAAGTCATGATTTTCAAATTCTGTTCCATGATCACTTCTAATATTTTGAATTGAAAACCCTTTTTCATTAGTGACTTTTCGATGAAATTTCGTGAAAATTTGAAAAGTTTCATTTTTGTGAGCTAAAAAGAAAACCCAAGTAAAACGAGAGTAATCATCAATTATTACAAATCCATATCGTTTTCCTCCTAGACTAGTGGTTTTAGTTGGTCCAAATAAATCCATATGTAAGAGCTCTAAAGGTCTAGAAGTTGAAATAGTATTTTTGGATTTAAATGATATTCTAGTTTGTTTACCTAATTGGCATGCATCACAAATTCTATCCTTTTCAAAATTTAATTTTGGCAAACCGAGAACTAAATCCTTTTTGATTAATTTTGAAAGAGAATGCATGCTAATATGTGCAAGTCTACGATGCCACAGCCAACTAGTCTCATTTATTTTAGCATTTAAGGAAACTAGGCATTGCATGTCTAATTTAGTTAAATCATTCAAGTCTACCATATAAACATTGCCATGCCTATGTCCTATAAATTTAATGCCATCGTTAATAGGACTCGTCACAATGCATACAGATGATTCAAAACTTACTTTATACCCTTTATCACAGAATTGACTAATGCTAAGTAAGTTATGCTTTAAACCTTTAACAGTAAAACATTCTCAATGTATTTGGAGGGAGTGATACCAATGTTACCTATCCCGATGATCTTTCCTTTGCCATTATCTCCAAAGGTGACCATCCCTCCATCCTTAGCATCAAGCGTGATGAATTGTGATTCATCACCAGTCATGTGTCTCGAGCATCCGCTGTCAAGATACCATTTCCTGTTTCCTTCTTGGGATGCTAGACACACCTGCAAGCACAGATCAAGTTTCTGTCTTAGGTACCCAAGCTTTCTTGGGTCCTTTCAGGTTAGTCAGAATGGTTCCTTTTGGAACCCATATTTTCTTTGTGTTTGCATATTTGTTAATAAGACATGTGTATGATTTATGTCCTATTCTTCCACATTTAAAACAAGTAATATTTGTAGGCTTTTTGCTTGAATAATTTGCATAAATATCCTTCAAAAATTTTTGTTTCTTCAGGGGTTTATAACCAAGTCCAGCCTTATCATATATAGCTTTCTGATTATCAAGGATCATATTTAGCTTGTTTGAACTTAAGGTGAACTTATCTACTATAGATTTCAGTTGTTAATTTCATCCTTAAAGTTTTGATTTTCTTGAATCAATGTGAATTTTTCAATTGAAAGAATTTCAGCTTGTTTCACTAAGGACTGATTTTTCAATTTCAGCTCTTTGTTTTTCTTCCCTAGTTTCTTTAATTCATCAATTGAATCATAGAAAGCTTCATGCAATTCTTCAAAAGTAAATTCACTAGTGGATTCAGAAGTTACCTCATTTTCATGTGCCATCAGGCACAGATTGGCTTGTTCGGTTGAGGTTTCCTCGTCGGAGCTTGAGTCATCACTCGCACTCCAGGTCGCCATCATTGCCTTCTTTTTGAATTTCTTTGGACCTTTCTTCAATTGAGGACATTCGATCTGAAATGTCCTGGCTTCTTGCACTCGTAGCATATAGGGGTTTGATCTTTCTCCTTTTCTATGCTTTGATCCCCTTTTGTAAATTTCTTTCTCATCCCCTGTTTCCTTTTTCTTAGAAACTTCTTGAATTTCCGGGTGATGAGAGCCATCTCCTCATCCTGATCTTCATCTTCAGAGTCATCTGTTTCATAATCAGGTGAAGTTGTGGATTTGAGGGCAATGGTTCTTTTCTTTTTGATTTCATCCTCTTGATGTTGCATCATGCTAAGTTCATGAGTCATCAAGGATCCAAGAAGCTCTTCTAGAGGTAGAGTGTTCAAGTCCTTTGCTTCTTGGATGGCAGTCACCTTGGCTTCCCAAGTTCTTGGCAGTGACCTGAGAATCTTCCTTACAAGTTCACTGTTAGTATAAGATTTGCCAAGACTCTTTAAACCATTGATTATATCAGTAAAACGAGTAAACATAGCAGTTATGGACTCATCATGCTCTATTTTGAACAATTCATATTTATGTACAAGCATGTTTATTTTAGACTCTTTTACTTGATTTGTTCCCTCATGGGTGACTTCTAACCTATTCCATATTTCTTTAGCAGATGCACAAGTAGAAATGCGATTAAATTCACTAGCATCTAGTGCACAATAAAGAACATTCATAGCTTTGGCATTTAATTGTGCCAATTTCTTGTCAACCTCATCCCATTCTTTCTCGGGTTTGGTTGACTCCTCACCATCTATAATCTTGGTGGGTGTGTGAGGACCATTCACTATGATACTCCACATATCATAGTCGAGTGCTTGTATGAAAATCTTCATCCGAGCTTTCCAATAGGTGTAATTAGACCCATTGAAAAGTGGAGGTCGGTTTGTTGATTGCCCCTCAGCTAGAGAAGTTCCAACATGGGTTGCCATAGATCTTTGGCTCTTTGATTGTTAGATCAAAGAAGGGCTAGAGCACTGGCTCTGATACCACTTGCTGCCCAGCTATGCAACCCAAGAGGGGGGGTGAATTGGGTTTCTAAAAATTTTAAGCCTAACAGATAACTTATGAAGAACAAATCAATGGCTTTAAATCAATATTAATTAACTAAAGCAGTATTGCAAGGATATAATAAAGAAATAAGATAAAGCGATAAAGCACACCACAAACACAAGGATTTATAGTGGTTCGGTGCTAACCTTGCACCTACGTCCACTCCCCAAGATCCCACTTGGGAATTTTAATCCACTATCCTTTGTATTCAACCCGAATACAAAACGTCGGAAACTCCGACACTAGCTATCCCAAGCTAGAATACAGGACGTCGGAAACTCCGACCCTAGCTATCCCAAGCTAGAACACTTGTTTCCCGGGTACAAGCCAATCCAAAACACTCCGATTTCAGGTTCGGATCAACCTTTCCTTGTTTTGGAAATCCTCCAAAAACAAGAGCAAAAACTCACAAAGAGTAAGAATATTTAGAGCACAGATGAATACAATAACAGCTCCTTAAATGAGCAAATATAACAATAAAAGCTTTACTCAAATGAAGAACCCCTTTTTCAGATTTTCTCAAGATGAATGAACGGTTGAACGCTTGAGAAGAGGTTGATTGTTGATTGAAGATCTCTTGAAAGCTTTGAACGATCTCTAGATCAAGGTTGAAACGATAGGCGTGAAGAATTCTCTCCTTGAAAGATCTTTCTTTTCTCTTTCACAATCTCTCTGGTATATTGTGGATCCTCTCTCTTTTTCTCTATGGATATTTCGTTGATCTCAGGCTTTTTCTTGCAAATTTCGGATCCTCTCTTCTGTTCTTCTCTTTTTCCTCTCTTTTTTCTCTTCACATTTGATTTCACGTTTGATCCGCTATTTAATCTGCAATTTCTTTCATCATTTAAAGCATTTTGTAGCATTAGAAGCAAGAGAAAACAATTTAGGCAGATAAAGAGCCGTTAGAGGATTTTTAGGAAGCATAAATGGCAATTAAAACGGGCAAAAAAATAGCCGTTGCTGACATTTCCCGTCGCAGGGGTCGACTCATGAGTCGACTCATGCTTCAGGAGTCGACTCATGAGTCGACTTCTGTTGCAACAGACCAGAAGATCTGATTTCTGAATTTTTCGGCTCAAATCAGCAGGGGTCGACTCATGAGTCGACTCATGCCTTGTGGGTCGACTCATGAGTCGACTCACAGGTCGTGCCAAGCCAAAAATCCAGCGTGCCATGGGAATTTTTTCGTGCCATTCAGCTCATAGTGCCATGAGTTGACTCATGAGTCGACTCATGCACTTCAAACCTTCATAACTTCAAAAATATTAGTCCAAACACAATGAAATTTTCACCATTGGATCACAAATCTTTTGTTCTACCAAATGATATTATCAAATCAGGATTTTAGTAAAATTACGATTTTGCCCTTGAAGAGCATAAAGCCTTTTTCAATTGTTTGTATCCCTTCAATCTGCTTTGTAATCATCAAAATCAATCTAGGACCAACAAGAATTATGAAATATATTTTAGATCTAGAATTATGATTAAAGATCTAATGATATTGCATAAAATATAGGGCATGAGTTAGCTCAAATCAGGTTCTTTTTTAATTGGGTTAGACCTAAGGCTAAAAATCAAAGACATAATAGACTAAAAGGATAGTTGATCTGATCTAACCAATAGTTGATTTAGATTAGGTAAAAAATACTCTAGATCAAACACAATATAGTTATAGAAGGTCGAGTCCATGTCTTTGATTAAACCATATGGAGCTTGATTGTGGCTCAGTGGTTGAGTCCTAGTCATTAGGCTGATTAGATCACTGAATGATTCTAGTTGACCCATGTCATTAAGGTTAATCAGTATGACTGATTTAGGTGGTCGGACCGACTTATCTCTAGTCCTTTTCATGACTTGGTGAAGTCAGTGGGAGGATTTACGACTTGTCGGTTAGACCAGCTAGTCTCTAGTCCTTTTCATAACTTGGTGAAGTTAGTGGGAGGATTTATGACTTGCAAGTTGACTAATGTATTCTAAAAGATTTAATCAAATCTTCTAAATTATTAGGTCTATAAAATAATCTAGTTATGGGGATAACTAGATCATAGCCTCCCATTAAGGTGAATGGTAATGGGTCCATTACTTCAAATTGATATTACAGGTGCCATCTGTCTGGTGTTTCTCTAAATGATGGAATTATTACTCATCATACGATGACTCAATCGAGTCTCTCTGATAGTGGTCAGATTGGTCGAGCCATACTCGAGCTTGATCATTCATTAGTTAGAATCATTGAGTAGGTTCATGTTAATAGTTGAACTAATCAAGACTTTCAGTGGAGGTCCATCACCTACTGAAATAAAATCTAGGATGAAACTAATTATTAAAAATTATTTAAAAAAATAGTTGGTTGAAAACCTATCCATAGATGCACATGGATTGGCTGAGCCTTCCTCGAGCCCGTATGCAGTCTATGTAGATTCTAGTACCCTCTAAGGAATTAAGGTAATTTCTCGAATTGGAGGTAGAGGCTACTAATTCATATAAAATAGTAGAAGAATCTTGAGACTAAAATCTAAATCTTTAGGCTTAAAATAGTTTATATACTAATAGATCAATTATTTTTTTTTTAGAAATGGCTAGAAAATTATCACTCTATTCACTATTAGACAGTGACAACGTTATCGAACCTAATTTCAATAGCCTGTATCAGAAGTTGAATATAGTCTTTGAGCTGAATTGATCAAAAAGTCTATGACTAATTTAGATAGCTAAAAAAAAAATCAGCAAATGGTTACTGGTCAAGATAGTCATATGATAACTCCTTGAACATTCTCTATTGGTAATATTACTATCCGGATATTGGATACCGACAGTGTAAGTCATGCTTGTAATTAGTTGTAAAGATTTTAGGATAGTAGAAGGTTTGAAAATGATGAGAGACTCCTGAATTTAAGAGATGGAAGTTTGTTCCAGTCCTAACATTAAGAATTATTGACCTTGTTTTCAACCCTGACGATGTCATTTTAAGTGATTATTTCTACTATCCAATCTTATTGATGGTGTTAATAAGAATGATTATTGCGATATCATTGTGAATGATACTGCAATAATGAGTGGATAATTAAAAATGATATATACCTAGTACCACAGTTTGTTAGTGTAATATATACATCTAACTAGCACCCTAGATTAGATAATATCACTGAAGTCTATTTTTGGCATAGTTGACTTAGTCACCTT
Source organism: Elaeis guineensis (assembly GCF_000442705.2). Taxonomy (NCBI): domain Eukaryota; kingdom Viridiplantae; phylum Streptophyta; class Magnoliopsida; order Arecales; family Arecaceae; genus Elaeis; species Elaeis guineensis. The sequence continues at coordinate 99,201,796 of NC_025997.2, read as the reverse complement.
TTATTGAAAAGGGTGAATGAGCCAATGATGTTCTGAGTTTGATACATATTGATGTATTTGTACTTATAAACATAAGTACCAGAAGAGGACTTTACTATTTCATTAAAATCTTAGATGACCTATGAAGTATTCAAATGATTTCATAATGAGGTAGAAAAATAAACTGCAAAGAGTATTAAAACTCATCGGTTTGACTGATGAAGTGAATACCTTTACAATAAGTTTGAGACATATCTAGGAGAGAATTGGATTCTCTCTCAATGGACATCTTTTAAGACACTATAATTTAAAAGTGTGTATGAAAAGAAGAATCAAACTTTGTTAGATATGGTTCGATCCACTATGGGTTTGCTAGTCTGCCTAAAGTTATATTTTATAGACTACTTGATATGTGCTCAAGAACGTTCCAAGCAAATCGATCACCAAATCTTCATATAAGATATAAACTTGGATAATTTGATGCTCTCTTATCTTAAGGTTTGGGGTGTCGAGCTTATGTGAAATGTTCACAAAATGACTAGCTTGAATTTTGATCCGATAAATATTATTTTAAGATATCCCAAAGAAATTAGGAATATTCCTTCTACCTTTTTAATGGACATAAGATGTTCGTGAATCTAAAGGCAAAAGAAGTTTCTTGATGAAGAAACTGATGCCGTTAAGAATAAGCTTGGTGAAGCTTGGTAGGTAGAGGAACCGACACTGACACATGAACCAACAGAACTGGAGTTGATTAGATCAAATCTAAAGCCCGATGTAAAGGCATCTTTGAGTAGATATGGTAGACTATTGTGTTAGCCGGATAGATACTTTGATTTTTAGGTTTGAGATGGGGATTTGATCTTGCATACGGATGCTATACAGGGATCTAACTTTGAGAAGTGGCTTGGAGCCATTAAATCTGAAATGAAATCCATGAAAATCGATAATGTATGGACATTCATTGATTCACCTGAAGGGGTAAGACCTATAGGGTGTAGGTGGATTTTCAAATGGATAAGTGGTACAGATAGAAAGGTGGAGATCTATAAAATCTAGTTTGGTTGTCAAGAGATTTCATCAAAGTTATAGTGTTGACTATGATGAGATATTTTTCTTGTAGAAATCATCAAGTCCATTCAGATTGAATTAAACTTCTTGGAGTTGGAACATAGATTTTGAATGTATGGTTTCATTGAGAACGAAAAAGAATACTGTATATACAAATGGGCTGATAGTTCTGTAATATTATTCTTTATATTATTTGTGGATAAAATTTTTTTAATCAAAAATGACATCCCTACATTACAGAGAATAAAAGTTTGGTTATCATCTTTAGTCTCCATAAAGGTTTGGAAGGTTTTGAGAACCATCTGTAAGTATTTATGAAACACTAAGGACCAATAGCTCATTTATGGAGAAACTGACTTAAAACCTATGAAATATTGATTCTAGTTTTGAATCGGTTAGAAATGACAAAATTATGTCAGATTATATTTTTGCCTTAAAAGGAGGAGCGATATGCTGGAAAGGTTCCATGCAATATTTAGCAGCCAATTTTGTTTGCGATACGGAATTCTTTATGACATTTGATGCTGGCAAAGAAGCTGTTTGGTTATAGAAGTTCATCAGCGAGCTTGGAGTGGCACCCTCTATTGATGATCCAATCCTTCTATATTGACAGCAGCACTGGAGCTATAGCTCAAGCTGAAGAACTGATGTTCCATCTGAGAATCAAATATTTTTTACATTGCAATCACCTTATCTAAAAAGATTGAGGCAAAGTCAACCTTATGAAGATCGACTAAAAGAAAAACTTGGCCAACCCATTGACTAGCAATCGAATCTAATGAGTTCGATGATTAAAAATAGAAGATGGGTATTTAATATTGATTTGATTGGCTTTAGTCCAAGTGAGAGTTGTTAGAAAATATATCTTAAAGCCAATCATCTAGATTATATATGATTGCACTCTATGTATATATATGAATTATAAATTGATAAATGTTATCTTGCAGATTCATAATAAAAAATATGAATTCCTAAATAGAACTCATGTGTTATGATGAAGTTCTTAGAGCTACTTCCAAAATGATAAAAGAGGATTTATCATGTAGTTCTTAAATCTTGCTCACTATCAAATGATACAATTATTACAAAAATGATAATTGTATCAAGTGTAGGTCATTGTATGCCATATGAGTTGGTTGTTCTTTTAACCAAGGTATGTGGAGACATGGGTATGGCATACAGATGAAATATAGGAGTACATTTTACTGAGCATGACCAAATTCGAAGTACTCTACTGTCAAGGGTTGCTCTGATGGGATATGGGTATAAGTATCTCTCTGACCGAGGCTACCTCGGTAACTTACAAGCAACTCATTATATTTTGATGTCGGACTATCCGAATTTCTAATTCGGTGATGAAAAAATTTTAGGTACAGTCAAGTACTTATGAAGTCTGAGTGTAAGTCAAGATGGGACTGACCGCTCCAAGTAAAATTAGAGATGATGCATCATTATATTTCAATTCAGCAAAACTCTGGCCAGAGTAGTCCTAGTGAAGAGTCATAGAATTTTTGAAGTTGAGATACAATGTGGACCATTCATCTAGGGTTGACAGTTTAATCTTAAGTCATCTTTAAGCATCGAGAGTCAAAGGGATGAATTATATAGTAACTATATCCACATAGATTTCTGAGTGTTGCTGAGCATACATTCGGCTTATCCAGATATCGAGTTCCATTGCTAGATAGTTACATCGATTAGTATAAAAATTATTCTTGTGCTATCGATTTAGAATCGAACCTATGAGATCATACACATAGAAATAACTATCAGATCAAATGATTGATTGATGATTATGAATCATTGAAGGATTTAATTATCAATGTGATTGATGATTAATCCTGTGCAAAGGTTGCAATAATTTATTTACTAAGGATTGATAAATTAAAAAAATAATTAATTAATAATTTGATTATTAATTGGCTCAATTTAATTAAGCAATAGGGATTGGATCAAATCTAATTGAATTGGATTCAATTAAGTTTGCTTTGTATTGATTTGATCAAGCCCTAATTGATATCAGGATTTGTTCTAATTGATTTTAGGGATGCAAATTAGATTTAATTGAAAAAAGTTCAATTTAATTTGATTTAAATTTGATTGGATCAAACCCTAATTAGATAATAGGGTTGATTGGATCAAGCTCTATTATCAAATACTTTCCTAAAAATGTTTAGAAGAATCAATCCCTCGATTGATAGGGTTTAATCTAACAAAATTTCTAATTGGATTAGGATCTAATTGATTTTCTAATTGGCTAAGACCTAAGTAGTTAGTTTGTTATAACTAATTATTAAGTTAGCTAGGATTGGATCTAAGAATTAGTGAGAGTTTGATCAAGAATCATGAGTCCTATTTAGACTAGGACTTAACCAACTCTTATAACCCCATATGGCATAAATCATCTCGCGCCTCCTCTCCTCTCTACCGTGAATAACCCATGCTTAAAGAAGTGGCATGCTCTCTCATCTCTTCTGTGAGAAAAAGAAGGTGCCCCTCTTCTTTCTCTAGTTGTCGCCCAAAAGCAAAAAGGAGGGGGCGTCTAAGAGTTGGACGCCCCAAATCCCACACGCCAAAGCCCCCAATCTCATGCCTCTTTGGAAGGAGCCTTTGAGGGCTTTTGTTGCTAGTTTCAAGGCATCAAAGAGAGCCTCTCTTGTTGGTTTTACAATAGAAAATACAAAAGAAAGATTCTTCTCAACGAGAGAAAGAGAAGAAAGAAGAAAGGTCTTCTTTCTTATGTGCAGCCCTTGGAGAAGAAAGAGTTTTTCTCTTAATTTTTTTTATTTTTTTTAATATAAAAATTAGATTAAATTTTATTTTTAATATAAAAATTTAGAGAAGAAATATTAAAAATATTTGGTTAGACATTTGGGGCTTCTTAGGGCTCAAGATCACGAAGAGAAGAAAGAAAAAAGGTCTACTTTCTAGTGCATGACCTTGGAGAAGAAAGAGTTCTTCTCTCTAATTTTTTTAATTTTTTTCTAGCATAAAAATTAGATTAGATCTAATTTTTAACATGAGAATTTCAAAAAAAAATATCTAAAAATTATGGTTGGGTGTTGGGGGCTTGCTAGGGCTCTAGATCATGAAGAAAAAGGAGAAGAAAAGAGGAGAACAGTTCTTCTCTTAGGTCATTCCTTTTTAGTTCTTCTAGAGTTTAGAATTTTATATTATTTTTTATATAAGAAATTAGATTATATCTAATTTTTATCATAAAAAATTAGAAAAAAAAGTTCTTCTTGAAGAAATGAAAGGAAGAGAGAAAGGTTCTCTCTTGTGCGTGAGAGAATTGAGAAGAAAGGGTTCTTCTCTAGATCTCTATCATAAAGATCTAATGTGTGGATCCAAGAAGAAAAAGAAAGAGTCTCCTTATTCTTCATCTTCTTCATATTTTTTTTAGATCAGTCAACAAAAGGTATCTTCACGAGCTAGCACTCTCGGAGAGATCGATCAGTACAAGGGCTTCGTGTGGATACCCGTAGAGGCTGGATGTGTGTATGGCTACTAAGCATAATAAAAAACCAACTATCTTAGATTTTAGATGTGGTGATCTGCTATTCATGCTCAAGTATCGAGTTTGAAACTCAATTCATATTTAGACATGATCTAAATATAATATAAATAAAATCTATGTTTGCTGAATTTTAAATTTTATATTTACATATATGTATATTAATTCATATCAAAGATCCTGTATGGTAGTTTAAAATTTGATCTATATATATATTATAGATTAAATTATTTAATCTATGAATGTTTCGTTGTTAAATTTTTAAAAATGCATGCTTGAAACTACCACGCTTTCCTTCAGATAGCAAATCAATTTTAGGGTATGTGTTAATCCTGAATGAAGAAGCAGTGAGTTGGAAGAGTTTCAAGTAGCAGACAGTAGCTGATTCAACTACTGACACAGACTACATCGCTGCTAGTGAAGCCACTAAGGAAGCTGTTTGGATGAAGAAGTTCATCACAAAATTGAAAGTTGTTCTTGAGTTTGAAGGATTAGTGCCTCTTTATTGTGATAACACTGGTGCTATTATCCAAACTAAGAAACCAAGGTCTCATCAAAGATTAAAGTACATCCTTAGATGTTTCCATCTCGTTCGAGAGATTATCGAAAGACAAGATGTTGTATTAGAATGAGTTGATACTAAGAACAATATAGCAAACGATTTACTAAGGCCTTACCACAGCAACTATTTGATCGCTATCTTGATTGTATGGGTTTAAAATATAAAGGTGATTAGCTTTAGTGCAAGTGGAAGATTGAAAGAATAAGTACCTTACAAGCCAATCATAAAGATGATGTCATGAAAGTTTTCTGTATTTTCTTTCAATTTATGTAATGATATTTATTTCAATATTAATAAATTAAGGTATTTCGATTCATCATGACAGTTGCATCTTTATGTGTTAAAGATTATGATGAACCCTAAAGGTTAGTGCAATAGTTTTAGAGGATATAAATGGGTCATGCATGTGAGACCTAAAATCCTAAAATTCTAATATTAAATATTTCTTATCGTAGGAGCATTGAGTCAGAGATTAATGTTTCGGATAAACTGGCATATCCTACGTATACTCCATAGGAGAGGATGGCTAATCTCACTAGCTACTTGTATGGAGACACTAATACAAGGTTGTGGGTGCTCATTAAGGACTAAGTTCACTGAATTAACTCGTCGATAAAGAACATCTTATAGAGCCTTACATGCATATCAAAAGATTATTCTCTTAGTGGGAGTTGTGCAAGTGATCCTTAGACCAGAGACCACCATAAAACCTTATGCACATGAACTCATATTTTGGTTCATACTCAATCATGGCATTAAGTCATGAATAGAGTTCTGGATATGGTCGAGTGTGTATAGAGGTTATGACTAGGTCAATAAGAAATCGAATACTCCTATTAAGAGGAGATGACATCTTATTTTTTCTCATCTTTAGATAACTCAAGAAGACTTTGTCCAAAGCAAAATAAAGATTACATAGGGTTTCTAATGTTTCATTAGAGTTATCATTGATTGATGGAGAATCGACAAGGATATGCATTTGAGTTTGATATAAATCTATACTTATGAACATATTCGGGATGTAAGATGATCGATAGATTGAATTGTATGATAACTTATCACTGAAGGATATATTTGATATTTTTATCAAATTTTATATCTTTTAGATAGTCATGATACATTGTTAGATGTCAATCTTGATTTGTAGGATCTTCAATTAGAAGGTTTTCTAATTGCTGAATTTAGGTCGTCATCAATTGGACCTCAATCGGTTTAGATCCGATCTAATCGAATTGGGTCAAGATGCACCTGATCCTACTGCTGGCTAGATGTAGAGCCCAATATGTCATATACATATGGGAATTGGTCAAAGAGTTAAATTAATAAGGTTGATTGGATCAATTAATCCATTTGGTTAGCTGGTGAGCATGCTAGCACATGTGGCTAACCCTAGCTCCTATTTTTGGATCGAATTTGATTCGAACCTAATTTAATTTGTTAACCAAAATTAATTGAATATTAATTTTGATTAACCTCTAATAAAGGAACCTATTGGATAGCACCATATGGCCTATTTTGGCATTGAAATGATAGAGTCCAAGAAGCAATGGACTCCATCTTCAATTTAGCACACAAATGATGAGCAGTTTTTATTCTTAGAGTGGAGGCACCTATAGAGTCCATCTTGAATGAGTATTTGGCTCATGTGGAAACTAATCTCACTCTCTATCATTCTAGCATGTGTTTTAGTGCATGAGGTGGCATGGAATGGTGTGGAAGAGGGAGAAAAGCAAAGCGCACATGCATAGAACTTCCCAAAGAGGTGCTAAGTTTCCTTCTACTTCAAGGTAGAAGGAGGTGCTTCTCTAGGGGTTTCTGCCATCTATTTGAACCTGATAAACCTCTGCTACCATGTGGCAAAATTTCAAAATTTTTTAAGATGGTTTGGGATGCCAAATGCATCACTCTTTGGAGAGGCACACGCGGGGAGAAGCAGTGAAACATCGTATTGTTTTCTTAAGAGACCTTCTGGCTGAAGGCTCTTAAAAACCACCATGATTTTTCAAATGGGCATGAAGAAGAGATGCTTCTCTTCATGTGGCATCTCCTCTCTAACTATAAATTGGGGGTGGCAAATGGGTTGAGAGCATCCAAAGCAATTCAGCCCATCTTTTCTTGTTAAGACAAGAATTCCTATCCCTCTCTCTTACATCTTTAGCCTTTTGGACAAATCTTCCCAACCTAATCTATGTCTGATTAGGACTAGGACAAAACTCTAGAGGGTCCAAAAAGGGCTAGCCAAGAAGTTAAGAAGCCAAAAAGAGGTTCGAGTCAAGTTCGGAAAGTGATTCAACCAAACCGACTCTTGGTGAACTTGGGTCCGACATTCGTGTTCCAAACGAGTCTCTTTGAACCAGTTCCTGTGTGGATCGCCATTGGAGGGCAAACACTTGGACGTCTCATGAAAATTGATCATCACCAAATTAGATTTTAATAGGTATGCATCCTATAACTTTCCCAATGATCATGCTTTGATTGCTATTATCAAGGTATCCTGGGCATTAGAATTTTAGTGTGATAAGATATTTTGAATAAAAATTTTAAACACCTAAGTATGCCACTGCAGCACCATAACCCAACACTTTTCTACACCATTAGGTGATTTTTAGTGATGGCGATGACTCCGTTGCCATCGTTGTAGCCCATTCCCACCTTTTTAATTTTTTAATACTTAAAATTAGATTTATCTAATTAATTTAAATTAATAATATTTAAATTTAAATATTATTAATTTAATATTAATAATATTTGAATTAATAATATTATTAATTTTAATAATATTATTAATATTATTATTAGAATTAATAATATTATTGATAATATTATTTAAATTAATATTATTCTCGAAAGGTGAAACTACTCCGAAAAGCTCTCCAGCAAGAGTAGCCCTACTGCCTTCGATGGTAGGGGTTCGAGACCGGCCCACCACCAGACCAGCTTTGACCCACTCATTTACTCCGATGGCGGTCGAAGTAGTTTGGTAATTGGGTTCTAGGCTCTAGGCCCAATCTGAAGTTTCAAAAAAAAATTGGATTTGACTCAAGGAGGGGTGTGGCCTGGCCCAATCCAGCCCATTTCCAGCGCTATTTGCAATATTACTCGATACTTTGGAACCTCTAGAATGAGATTTGCCTGAATGCCATGCTGGTGTGCTCGTGCAGCCTAATTGTCTGGCATGCCTTAAGTCTGCATATGCGGGATGCATGTCCTGACCATCCCTGTTTGCAATGATGTTATGTACTTTGGAATTCACTAATTTAAAATTTTAGAAATATTACATTATATATAACCATAGACCCATTTTTTGATTAAAGTATATATTCTATAACATTCATATATTTATATATTTTTATATGGATAGAAGAATTATATACATTGATCAATTGATTGTCAAGTATGGATAGTTTAAAAAATATAATTAATTTTATAGATTATTACAGTAATTAAACGGTATGATAATGGTTCGACAAAAATTTTGAATAACATTTTTTTTTAATTCTCCTCGCACATCTTATGCCACGTAGGGGAGAACTAAGGAGAAATGCTACTGAAATTTTTTTCGACACCTATTGCATATTATTTGATTACTGTACTTGATCTATAGAATTATTATAATTCTTGAATGGGATAGGACCTTCTATACCTATTAGTTGATGGTAGGATGCAACTATTATATAAGCTATTTAAAATATTAAAATAATTATTTAATAATTATTTTTTATTTGTATATGCAGAATCCTTAGGTAGTATGTCATGGACCGTAGTTGAATAGACTGTCGAGTAGTTGACGGGATGATTTCTATTGAATACAACAAGGGTGTAGAGTACTTCTATGAGTATATAGGCTATAATATAAATGATTTTAAATTTCACATGCAATAATATGAATTTTATAAGAGTACAATGAACAGTGGTGTATGTATAAAGGGCAGCTAGTGGGCAGAGGCAGAGAGTGACTATTATAAAATCCTCAAAGAATTGATCAAGTTGACCTACCTTGAAGGTAATAGTATCATTCTGTTTAAGTACAGATGGTTTGATACTGACAGTTATATGAAGGTTGATCCATGACACAGGCTTATTAAAATCAAACATGGATCAAAAGCATATGTTAACGACCTCTTTGTGTTAGTTCAACAAACTGTTCAAGTGTATTATACTCTTTTTCCATTAAGGGAGAGAGAAAGAAAAGATTGGTAGGCTGTATGTAAAGTTAAGTCTTGAGCCACTTATTACGAGCTCAAAGAAAAAGAAGAAGAGCCCTATTTATCAGAATACTTTCAAGAGGATAAAACATTAGGAGTTCATCAGTATTTAATAGATGCAGAGTTGGATGCTCCAAAAATTTTCCTACATGATGGCCACCATGGGGAGGTTGGTCATACTGAGTTTGTTTTTAAGGAGCATCCTACCTAAGAAGGTGAAGAAAAGAAAGAAAAGGAGGAAGAGAAGGAATCAAAAGAAGAATCTGAAGGGTATCAAATATCTGAAGAGGAAGATGGGTAGTCAACCACAGGAAGGAAGGAGTCGATCTCAAGGATAAAGAAGTCAACTTTGGCATGCTGGAGAAGATTGGCACGCAACAGGAGTCGGCCCCAGGTTAGATGGAGCCATTTTTGAATAATTTTAATTATTTTATTTTTTTTTCATATTTGCCTTGCATCATTTCAATTATTATGTTACGTGCCATATTTGTATAATTAATCTATAAATCTATTTATTTTTATTTTTAGAGATTACAGGATGAGTACTTCTAAAAGATAGAGCCATGCTAACTGAGGAGAGAGCTCCAGAGGATAGAGCTTGAGAGAAGAGAGCTCTCGCATGAACAGCTTATATGGTTTTGCAGCACCCACACCATGGGATAAAATCTAACACTAGAAATTCTTTCTAAGGTTATTTTATTTTTTATTATCTGATATAATATTCTTAACGATCTTTTGCTATTCTCAGATTCAGATGATGTGGGGTCATCATTGACCCCATAGTCATATAGAGCAGTGGCCAGCTCTAAGCCTTAGCACCATGGTAGAGGACCCGCCCGGCTCACGGCACCTCTGACTCGATCAGAGGATAGAGAGCTAGTGCACATTCAGAGCCGCACGTAAGTACTAGATTTTTTATCAATATTTTTAAAATTTTTTTATCATTTTAGAATCAACATTTATGGTTCAAAATTAATTTTGCAGGATATTTAGGGAGCTTGGGGTGTCTCGTGTCATTACCGGGACCATCCAATGATTGATGCCGAGATCGGTGAACGAGTTCTCTAGTTGGTTGTTGGAGGCTCGTAATGCTACATGGGAGATTTTTCTAGTAAGGCAAAAGTATTTAATTTTTAAATTCATGGTATATTTATTTTCTATTTATTGATATATGCCATCCTTCATTTGTAGTCATACTATTAATTCGAGAATCTTCAGGATCAGGAGGCTGGTCGTCGGATCTTTGAGGAGTTCACCAAATGTTGGCTCCATGATGGGCTATTCCACCTCAGGTAGTCCACCATTGAGTTATCCAGTTTTGAGTCACCATCAGACTGGAAGTCTTGAAGAAAAAATAGGGTAGTTCTATGCATGCAATTTAAAAATATTTCCTAGCAGATCTGTTAGATTAAACAATTTAACCTATATTACATGCCCAAAATCTAATCTAAACTACCATACCAAGATCTATGATATGATTTAATATGAGTTTAAGATCTGAAAATTAAAATTTTGCATCAATCTAATCGATGCTGTAGACTAGATCTAACCCTTAGATCTATCAAAACTAACCTAACGAGTTCAAAACTTATTACCAAATTGTGGATTGCTACTCTCCATAAGTATTTCATGTGAAAAGGAGTTCCTTCAAGTTGTTCGCAGCCACACTAAGGAGTCCAGCCTCTATCGATCATCCACATGAAGAATGGATGCTAATCAGGCTCCTCGAGATTGCTAGCTCGCAAGGATCTTCAAAGGCTTCAAAGGCTGATCTACTTCTGCTTCCTTTGATCTTATGGATGCTCTAAAGGAAAGAAAGAATCTATGAAAGAAGGAAAGAGAGGAGAGAGCTTTGGAGGAGAAACTAATTTCAGCTAAGAACACCTATGGGGCATCCAACTATTGGACCCCCCCCCCCCTTTGAACAGATGGTCATCAGGGTTTGGGTCAAGAGGAGGGTGCCAAAGACTCCACACCACACCCAATTGTGGCATCCCAAATTTTTCAAAAATAAGAGATGGCATGGGAAAGAAATTTGGTTTTTCTCATGCCAACAAACACTTCAAAGAAAATAAGAAAAAATTCATTTGGCTCCACCCTTCTTTCCAAACATAACAGATCTCTTTCTTTCTTATCTTCTTATCTCTAATTCAGATCGCATTCAAATTAGGTAGGAGATAAAGACCATGACTCATCATGCATGCCACCCACCCTATCTACGCCCTTTCTCCTCACACTCAAAAATCACATGAAAAAATACTTTTGGCATTAAGAAGAAAGGCATGGGTCCAGCGTGGCCGCAACGGGGAAAGATAGTCCCTATTGACTGGGACTCTTCATTTTCAATTTGATTCTAAATCAAATTAAATCTGGTTTGAACCCAATGAGAAGAAGAAATCTAATCTAATTAGAAATTCAATCTTAATAAATTTCTAACTCAGTTAGAGATTAACTGAGCTCAAGTTCTGATCAAATCAGGAATAATTTTTTTCTAAAATTAGGCTTGATCAAATCAAACCCAATCTAAGTCAAACTGAATCCAATTCAATTAGACTTGATCCAAAGCTCTTTGCTCAATCAAATAGAGTCAATTAACAATTTAATTTCTAATTAATTTTGCATTAATAGTAGAGTCTCAGTCCAGTAGGACTCTCCTCTAGAATCCTAATTCAGTAGGACTCTACACTAGAGTCTCAATCCAATTGGACTCTTCAGCTATTCGATCAGACCAAATCTTCCAATGTGTGTGATCCCATAGGTTCGAATTTAAGTTGGTAGCATAAGAAAATTTTTTTATACTAATCGATATAACCATCTAGCAATGAGATCCGATGTCCAGATAGATTGAAAGATTGTAAAGTAACATTTCAAAATCTACTGGCATATGGTTACCATATAATTCATCCCTTTGACCCTAATGCTCAAGGTGACCTACGATTTAATTGTCAACCCTAAAATAGTCAACCACATTATATTTTAACTTTTCAAATTCATCATATAGATTATCCTGGCTAAGATTTTACTAAATTAAAATACACTGATGCATAACTCTTACTTATTTAGAGGGGTCAATTTCATCTTGACTCATGCACCGACTTGATAAGTACATGACTGCACCCAAAAATCTTTCATCACTGAACTAAAAATTTAGATAGTTTGATACTAAAGTACAGTGAGTTATTTATAAGTCATCATGGTGATCTCAAATCAGAGGAACACTTATACCCATACCTTTCATGAGCTACTCTTGACAGCAGAGTGCTCGATAAATGATTGCGTTCGATGCAAGTGTACTCCTACATTCCATCTGTATGTCATACCAGTGTCTCCACACTCTTTGGTTAAGTGGACAACCAACCCATATGATATACAATAATCTATACTTGATATTGCTATCATCCTATTAACAACATATCATTTGGTCATGAACATATTTTAAGGACTAAACGATAAATCCTCTTTTGTTGATTAAATATAGTCCTAAGGAGTTCATCATAACATAAGAGTTCAAAAAAGATGGATAAAATATGATAAAAAAGCCAAATAATTTTTATTAATAAAAATTTTTATATATTTTATAAATATGAGCACAATCATCAACAGACTAACGATTGGCTTTGAGACATAATTTTTAACAACTCTCACTTGGACTAAAGCCAATCGATACAATATCGTATACCTATCTTCGACTTGTGATTATCGAACTTCTTGATTTTGAGAGTTTTTATAAATGAGTCGATCAAGTTTTTATTTTCGTTGATTTTTTAAAGATCAATGTTACCTCAATCCACGATCTCTTGGATGAGGTGGTAGTGGTGCAGAATATGTTTGGTGCATTGATGGGACTTCGGCTCCTTGGTTTGAGCAATAGCTTCAGTACTATTACAGTATAACAGGATAGGGCTATCAATAGAGGGTGCCACTCTAAGCTCACCTTGAATTTTTACAGCCACACAATTTTTTTCACTGCATCGCATGCCACGATATACTCTACCTCGCAAATAGCGTCAGCCACGATTTGCTGCTTGAAATTTTTTTAGTAGATTGCTCTATCGTTCAGAAAAAAATATAATCCAACACACTCTTGCTATCATAATGATCTGACTAAAAGCTAGAGTTGGTAAACTCCACTAGTTTCAAGTCAGTATCACCATAAGCAAGTCACTAGTCTTTAGTATTTCTTAAATACTTAAGGATGGTCTCTACAATCTTCTAATGATTCTCTCCTAGATCAAATTGGTATATATTTACTACCCCTAGTGAGTATGCCACATCTGATCTTGTACATATCATGGCGTATATTATAGAATCTACTGTCGAAATATATAGAATTCTACTCATACGCTCTCTCTCTTAAGGAGTTGTCGGACAATCCTTCTTCAAGAGAAAAATTCTATGACCTATCAGAAGATAGCCTTTCTTGAAATTCTCCATGCTTAACCATTTCAGCATGGTATCTATGTACGTAGACTAGGTCAATCCAACCAACCTTTTCGATCTATCTCTATAGATCTTCATCTCAAGGATGTAGGATGCTTCTTTCAGGTCCTTCATAGAGAACTGAGATGATAACCAAATTTTTATTCCTTATAATGCAGAGATGTCATTCCCGACTAAAAGAATATCATCCACATATAGAATAAGAAATACAACCACAAAGTTATTTACCTATTTATAAATGTAGGGTTTTTCTCCATTCTTAATGAAGCCATACATTCTGATAACCTTATCAAAATGCATGTTCTAACTCCTAGATGCTTGCTTCAATCCATAGATGGATCTCTGAAGCTTGCACACTTTTGACTCATCTGTAGATGTGAAACTTTTAGGCTATATCATATACACCTCTTTTTCTAGCTCTCTATTTAGAAAAGTTATTTTCACATTCATTTGCCAGATTTCATAGTCCATGTTGTCGCTATCGCAAGCATAATCCAAATAGATTTGAGTATTGCTACAAGAGAAAATATCTCGTTATAGTCAATACCATAACGCTGATGATAACTCTTAGCACCAAACAGGCTTTATAGGTCTCTACCTTCTTGTCTGTACTCCTCTTCCTTTTGAAGACCCACTTATACCCTATGGGTTTAACCCCTTCAGATGGGTCAACTAATGTCCATACATTATTGACCTTCCTGGACTTCATTTCAAATTTCATGACTTCAAGCCATTTATCAGAGTTGAACCTTTGCATTGCATCCATATAGGTGATCGGATCCTCATTATTCTCATCGAATTCAACAGGATCCCTGTCTCAGATCAAAAAATCATAGTATCTATCCGATTGACACGATACTCTATCGGATCTCCTTAATGGTGCCTCTACAATAGATTTCAAATTTGACATCATCAAATCAAGTTCTATGGGCTCATTAGATTGTGTCAGTTCTACTTGTTGAACTTTCTCAAGTTCAACCTTAGAGGCATTAATCCCTTTCCCAAGGAATTTTTTTTCCAAAAAGATTGCTCTAAGGTTGACAAACAATTTTTATTCATCAGTCAAATTGAAATAATACTCCTTAGTTTCTTTCGGATATCCTATAAAAATATATTTGTCAGACCTGGCTATAAAAATATATTTGTCAGACCTGGCTCTGAATTTGTCTATTTTCAAACATTTGACATAAGCCGGACCCAAACCCTAAGGTGAGAGAGCATTGGCTTACATTCCATCCACATCT
Source organism: Elaeis guineensis (assembly GCF_000442705.2). Classification (NCBI taxonomy): domain Eukaryota; kingdom Viridiplantae; phylum Streptophyta; class Magnoliopsida; order Arecales; family Arecaceae; genus Elaeis; species Elaeis guineensis. Next base: position 99,186,781 of record NC_025997.2, on the reverse strand, counting down.
TATATGATGTTTTACTTACAAATTAACTAAAAACCCTATTAAACACATAACAAGCCGACTCGAGTGCATATCCCCAAAAGAAGATCGACAAACTAAAAAAGCCCATCATGGATCGAACCATGTCTAACAGGGTTTGATTTCTCCTTTCCAACATACCATTGTGTTGTGATATTCCTAGAGGTGTCCATTGAGAGAGAATATTATTCTCCTCAAGATATATCAAAAATTTATCAAAAAGATATTCACCTCCTTGATCTGATCGAAGAGTTTTAATATTCTTTTCAATTTATTTCTCTACCTCATTATAGAATCATTTAAATATTTCAAATGATTCGGACCTGTATTTCATCAAGTAGATATACCCATACCTAGATAGGTCATCTATGAATGTAACGAAATAGTGGTACCCTCCTTTCGCACTTGTGCTCATGGGTCCACATACAATAGTATGTATCAGGCCCAGAACATCACTGGCTCATTTACTTTTTTCAGTAAAAGATGATTTGATCATCTTTTCAAGTAAGCAAGACTCACTGGTAGGCAACGATTCATAATCATTGTCATTAAGAATTTCTTCTTGAGCTAATCTATTCATCCTCTTCTTGTTGATGTGACCTAGCCTACAATACCAAAGGTAGGCATCCATGACTCAACTATTCTAGGGTGTTTATTAGACGTGTACATTACATTAGGCCGTGATATAACATAAATATCATTGTTCAACTATCCACGCATTATAGTAACATCATTCAAAATGATATCACAAAAGCTTTTCTTCATTAAAATTTTATAATTTGCTTTGGCCAAAAGGCCTACAGAAATGACATTCAATAAGAAATTAGGACAGAAATAACAATCACTAAGAACAATAGAATGAGCATTAAATACAAGCTTGATAATTCCTAAAGCTAGAATTGGAACTGATCTTCCATCTTCAATGTTCAGGAATCTCTTATTGTCTTCAAATCTCCTACTGACTTAAAGTCCCTGCAATGAATTGTAAATATTAATAGGACTATCAATATCTAATAATCAGGTCATTGTATAAAAAATTGAGAAGTTACAAGGTCTTATCATATAATTACCTTGTCTCGCAATCGATCGCTTCTTCTTCTTTGACCTATTTGGGTCAAGAAAAACTATGTATTAAGGATAGTTCCTCTTCCAATGATCCTGCTTCTTATAATAGAAGCACTCTACCTGACTTTGGTTGATCTTGGACTTAGATTTCTGGGTCTGACTCCCAGCACTTTACATCTTTTTATTTATTTTTTTCTTTCCTTTCTTAAAAGGAAGACGTCCACCTGAAGAAGATCCTCCCATTACATTCACCATCTCCTTGTGGAGTTGGTGATCCTTCTTAAAAGTCTATAGCAACTCCAGCAGACCGTGGTAGTTGACTACTGTCTTCGTCATTCAAAAATGATTGAGAAATAACAAGTAGAATTTGGATAGGGAGTTCAGGATCGCATCCTTCCCAAGCTATTCGTGCAAGAGGAAGCCGAGCTTGCTTAAGCACTCGATCTGTTCGATCATATATAATACATGATCAGTGATCGATGCACCCTCTCTTATCTGAGCATTGAAAATAGCACAACTAGTCTTGTGCCGCTCAACATCATTGGGAGTACTAAAAGACTCTCTCAATACATTGAGCATGTCTTTTGATCGAGCTTCTTTAAACTTTCGGTTGAACTCGTCGTTCATGGCAGTCCGCATTATACAATGCATCATGGTACGATCATTGAGCCACTTCAAGTAAGTATCTCAAACCATGTCATAAGCATTAGGAGCAGGCTCCTTAGATGTCGGATCTGTAATGACGTACAAGATCTGCTCATGCTCCAGGATGATTTTTAGTTTTCGATACCAGCAATCAAAATTAAGTCCCGTCAACTTCTCACTGTCCAACAGTGATCAGAGAGACAAGTTTGAGGCCATGACTGCACAAAAGAAAAATAAAACCTAATCAGTATATGAATTAATTAAGCCTAAAAATATAAACTTTAGTCTAAAGATTCTTTTACTATTTTATACAAATTGGTAGCCTCTACCTTCAATTCGAGAAATTATTTTAATTCTTTAGTGGATACTAGAATCCACACAGACTGCACATGAGCTTGACTTTGGTTGGCTCACTCATGTGCATCCATAGATAGGTTCTTTAACCAATTGTTTCACCAAATAATTTTTAATAATTGATTTAGCCCCAGATAACTTTTCAATTGACTTTGATTTTCTCTGCAAGCTCTGGTTAGGTCCAACCAATAACATGATCATACTTAGGAATCTAACTACCAAATGATCAGGTTTTTGACCGACTAACCTGACCACTTGCTAGAGAAACTCGACTGAGTCATCATACTATGAATGATAATCTTAATAATAGATGAGCACCAAGCCTTTGGGCCTCCAATGATCATCATACTGTTGGACTCATTATCACCCAACTTAATGGAAGGCTATGATTTAGTTATCACCATAACTATCTTATTTAAGGAACCTAATAATTTAAAAGATTTAATTTATGAATTAAGAGAAGAAAAGAGATCAACCAGTAAACTACAATCCTTCCACTGACTTCACCAAGTCATTGAATTGGATTACGGTCATGCTGGTTGAAATGGCACCTGGATCAATCACAATGATCAATCTTAATGGCATGGATCGACTCAAATCACTTAATGGTCTAATCAAAACATAATCCACCCAATTGGCCAGATAAGTGAGATCGATGGAAGGGTATGCTAAGCATATAAAATCAGATCTAAAAGCATATAAAATCATATCATAAGGAACAAGGCTTTGATACCAATTTAAGAAAAAGTAGGACAGTTCTATGCATGTAATTTAAAAATTTTTCGTAGCAGATCTGGTAGATTAAACAATTTAACCTATATTATATGCACAAGATCTAATCTAAACTACCATGTCAAGATCTATGATATGATTTAATATGAGTTTAAGATCTAAAAATTAAAAATCTGCATCGATCTAATCGATGCTGTAGACTAGATCTAACCCTTAGATATATCAAAATTAATCTAATGAGTTCAAAACTTATTTCTAGATTGTGGATTGATGATCTTCATAAGTATTTCATATAGAAAGGAGTTCTTTCAGGTTGCTTATAACCGCACTAAGAAGTCCGACCTCTATCAATCGTCCACACGAAGAATGGATGATGATCAGGCTCCTCGAAATTACTAGCTCATATGGATCTTTAAAGGCTGATCTACTTTTTCTTCCTTTGATCTCTTGAATGCTCCAAAGGAGAGGAAGAATCTATGGAGGAAGGGAAGAGAGGAGAGAGCTTTGGAGGAGAAACTAATTTCAGCCAAGAACACTATGGGGCGTCCAACTATTGGACCCCCCTTTAAATAGATGGTCATCAGGGTTTGGGTCAAGAGGAGGGGCGCCAAAGACTCCATGCCACACCCAATTATGGCATCCCAAATTTTCCAAAAATAAGTAATGGTGTGAAAAAGAAATCTGGTCTTTCTCATGCCAACAAATACTTCAAAAAGAATAAAGAAAAATTCACTTGATGCCACTTTTCTTTCCAAACATAACATATCTCATTCCTTCTTATCTCCTTATCTCTAATTCAGATCGCATTCAAATTAGATAGAAGATAAGGACCATGACTCATCATGTATGCCGCCTACCCTTTTTGCACTCTTTCTCCTCATGCCTAAAAATCATATGCAAAAACCCTTTTGGTGTTGAGAAGAGAGGCATGGGTCTAGGATGGTGCAAGAGAGAAAGATAGAGTCCCTACTGGTTGGGACTCTTCATTTTTAATTTGATTCTAAATCAAATTAAATCCGGTTTGAACCCAATGAGAGGAAGGAACCTAATCTAATTAGAAACTCAATCATCTCAATAAATTTCTAATCCAATTAGGAATTAACTGAGTTCAAGTTCTGATCAAATCAGGAATAAATTTTTCTTGCAATTAGGCTTGATCAAATCAAACTCAATCTAAGTTAAACTGAATTCAATTCAATTAAACTTGATTTAAAGCTTTTTGCTCAATCAAACTGAGTCAATTAGCAATCTAATTGTTAATAAATTCTTCATTAATAGCAGAGTCTCAATCCAGTGGGACTCTCCTCCAGAGTCCCAATCCAGTGGGACTCTACACTAGAGTCCCAATCCAATTGGACTCTTCAACTATCCGATCAGACCAAATCTTCTAATGTATGTGACCCCATAGGTTCAAACCTAAATCAGTAGTATAAAAATAATTTTCTATACTAATCGATGTAACCATCTAGTAATGAAACCCGATGTCCAGATAGGTTGAAAGATTGCAAAGCAACATTCTAGAAACTACTGGCATATGGTTACCGTATAATTCATCCTTTTGACCCTAATGCTCAAGGTGACCTAGGATTTGACTGTCAATCCTAAAATAGTCAACCATATTATATTTCAACCTTTCAAATCCATCACATAGATTATCTTGGCCAATGTTTTACTAAATTAAAATACACTGATACATAACTCATACTTATTCAAAGGGGTCAATTTCATCTGGACTCACATACTGACTTGATAAGTACTTGACTGCATCAAAAAATCTTTTTATCACTAAATTAAAAATTCAGATAGTCTGGCACTAAAGTACAATGAGTTACTTACAAATCACCGTGGTGATCTCAGATCGAAGGGACACTTATATTCATACCCTTCACGAGCTACTTTTGACAGCAAAGTGCTAGGCAAATGGTCACGTTCGATGCAAATATACTCTTACATTCCATCTGCATACCATACCAGTGTCTCCACACTCTTTGGTTAAGAGAATAACCAACCCATATGATACACAATGATCTATCTTGATATTGCTATCATTCTATTAACAGCATATCATTTGGTTGTGAACATATTTTAAGGACTAAATGATAAATCCTTCTTTGTCAATTAAACATAGTCCTAAGGACTTCATCACAATACAGGAGTTCAAAGAAGATAGATAAAATATGATAAAAAACCAAATAACTTTTATTAATAAAAATTTATTTATATTTTATAAATATGAGCACAATCGTCAATAGACTGATGATTGACTTTGAGACACAATTTTCAACAAGTCTTTCACAAATCACTAAATGTAGGGGGACAGTTGGGAGGCCCTTTATGACCAGTGGAGCAATAAGGAGTACTTAGATAGACAACAAAGGGCCCGATAGAATCGGACTACCCAGTAGGATCTAATCAAGCACACTGGTGGCTTTATTGGCACACATGTCATTACAAATAGATAGGTAAAAATTTTAAACTTATATTAATCTCGATTTTAGTTGACGATATATTAGTTTTTATTAACTTGATCTCATTTTTTTTATTGTAGATGTGGTAGTTGGGTCGTGTACCATGGTAGCTATAGTTGTGGGAGGCCATGCACTAATCTAGGAGGTTCGATGCTTATTTAGATTCTAGGTCCAGACAGATCATGATAAAATAAAATATTATTTATTAACTTTTTATATATACTAATATGTATAATAGAACTAATAAATTTCTAAATTATGTAGATGGATTACACGGAGTACATCATGGCACGGCATGGTGAGGATCCATCCTCTCAACCCCTCTTTGACCTCGAGGGATGGCTTAAGGCCACTAAAAGGGTTACTAGGAGCCGGGTCATAGGGTTTGGATATAACTTTGACCCTCCAATAGCTCGCTGATCTTTGACATTCTCCTCTCAGGTCTCGACAACCCTGATATGAGGCAATGCACATGTCGAGGAGGTCGTATCGAGGCTTTTTTGCCAGTGACCTCAGAGCTTCTGGAATGTCATCCGTGATACGGTGGTTGAGATTCTCTAGGACCTACATCTGCAAAATCAACTGAGCTCATTGCCACAGCCATTATAGTAGGTAAGTCAAGCAGTATTAATATATTTCTTTACTTACTTTAAATTTTTATATTTAGAAGCTTCACATAGTTAGGCTTGAGTTGAAGGAAGAAGATTTAGGGGTCAAAAGTCAATTTTCTTATTTGATGAATGGGATGGAGATGTAGATACATCCATATCATCGAATGAAATGTGTAGAAATAATTCATTCAAGAATTAGAGGAGTATATTGAAATATATCCCTCCATATCAATTTAGGCTTGAGGCAGAAGGGAGGGATACTAGGAGATCAAAATTTAATTTAACCATATAATGGATGGGCCAAAGATATCTATAGCTTCGTATTATCGAATAGAGAATACAGAAATAATCTGTTCAAAAATTGAAGGAGTATATTGAAATATATCCATCCGTGCCAGTTTAGGCTTCAAACAAAAGAAAGAGAGTATCCAGAGGGTCAAACTTCAACTTTACCATCTGATGAAGTATTGGCTGGGGGCGTCTATAGCTCCGTATCATTGAATGAAATATGTAAAAATAATTCATTCAAGAATCGAAGTAGTATATTAAAATATATCTCTCCGTAAAGGTTTAGACTAGAAGCGTATCAATTACAATAGTTTTACAGTTTTAATAAATTTAGTTCTAAAGTTATTAATAATATTTTATTTTTTTTATTATAGAATGCTAGATCGAACATCGGGCTCTCATCCACCTACTGCTATAGATGACGTATAGGAGTAGGAGTAAGAGCTGGAGGAGGAGAACGATCTCCATTGATTTTTTTTTTAATTTGATATATTATATTTAAAATTTAAGCAATATTATTTGTATAATTTAATTTTGATTTAACATATGATATTAGTTTTTTATTCATGATGGTGATAGTTAATTGTTAGTTGGTGGAATCTTCGTAACATAATTATTTCTTAATTAAATTATAATAGGTTTTAATAAATATAATTACTAAAAAATATTTTTAAAAAATATATATATATAATTATTAATGACGGCTTTAGCGACGGAAGTACCGTCACTAAAAGTATTAGCGATGGCTTATTAGCGACAAAAAGCTATCGCTATTATATTTTCTAAATTTTTTAATTTTGAATCCAAAAAAATTATTAGTGATGGATTGACATCGTTAAAAGCCATTGCTAATAAGGTTATTAGTGACAGCTTCTTTGTCGTCCCTAATAAGATCCTTTAGTGTTGGAGGTTTTTCCAACAGCTATTAGCGATGATTTGCTTATTAGCGATGGTGATTGACCATCGCTAATACTCTATTTTCTTGTGGTGTATCAGCCTTACAAATGGGCAGTGCAGCTCTTGGTGTCAGGCACATCTTTTGGAAGGCCAACATGATAGCAGATTAGGTGGCCACATTTATTGCAAAGCACTTAAGGGAGATGCTTTGGATAGATATGAGGAAAGCCCAAAGGCCACTTAGGGATATTTTGTTCTCTAACTCTTCCAGATGTATTCATACAAAAATAGTATAAATGTTCCGTTCTACTAAAAAAGATTGAAAGGGCTCTGATCTAAGTAGATCATCAGACTCGATGTAGATTACTTTGACTACTACAAGTATTTAAGAGGATGACTAGACTCACTCTAGATCACTTTTGCCACTATGAGGACTTGATATGAATCTCCTTGGCTACTATGAGTAAGAACTAGATAAAATTCAAGAAAAAGATCCACCATATCAAGAAGCTAAGTCGTATACCAATTTTTATGAGGCCATGATTTAGTCATACGATATCCAATTGCAATGATTTTTTTGTTATAAAGTGAGTATATTTTTGAGATCTATAACCTTGGATCAACCTGAAAAGAGGTTAAATCAGACTAATATTCTATATTTAGGTCTTGAAATGGGCTAGTCAAATCAAGACTTTCCTTTTTGAAAAAGATTTTGATCAGATATTATTTTTTAATCCATAAAGAATTAGATAATAGAAAGGAAAGATGATGTAGAAGTCGAGACCTATCTTCTATAAAATTTTAATATTTTTCTATGATTTTTTATATTCATCATTTTTTAAAGATCGAATTCTATTTAAGTTAGAAATAGAAATCCAACTCAATTTATTTAAGAATAAGCATCCTTCTAGAAGATAAGAAGAAGAATCTGATATGAATTGTATGAGAATGGACCTTACTGATATAAATAGGAACTATATACCTCAACTTTTTGATGTAGAGAATAAATCAATAAAATATATATATAAAAAAGAAAAGATACTTGAGTCATACTTTTAAAATTTTTTTTCTTTTTCTATCTTTTTTTTTTTGTGAAATCTAAGTTGAGCATGTTGAAGAAAATCTTTTTTTCTCCCTAACCAGATCACTTTATCGATAATGGAACTGGCTGATGAATGCAGTTTGCATAAAGGATCCAAGTGATAGACTAAAAATACTAAATCATTCTTCTAGCAATATGTAAATGTGCATAGTTATCATTAAGTAGAAAAAATACACAGCTCAAACCATGTCAACTACTAATAATTAGACTACTACCAGTAGAATGTAATATGAAAATCTACAGTAACCAAAACTTTGACTAACAAAGTAGAAGATTTGACCTGCTACCTTGGACCCATTCACTGTTTATGTTGGACTCATATTAATGTCGGCATGCCCATCGATTTCGGTTAGAATGCTGTGCCCGCCTCTTGCCTGATGTTCATATTGACCTTCAGGTTCATGGCTGGTGTACACAAATTGGGACATGCCACAGAGTTGATAGAACCAAAACCAAAAGATGCGTTGGTGGATCACGAATGCACCATAATAATTATGCTGATGGTAACTATGGTACGAAGAAGACCTATAAGCTGGATTAGAGAATTCTCGATACCAATATCCTTGTGCAGCAATGGCAGGGTAAGCAGTAGTACTAGAACTGCCATAAGCATTGTTGCTTCTTCCGTAAGCATCAGTATTACTTGGACCACCATCGGCATCAGGAGGACCTCCATATGTTGTAGAACTATTAGGTCCTCTGTGAGCATCAGTACTATTTCTTGGACCCCCGAGAGCATCAGAATATCACATCTTCAATCTGAAATCACGAGTCAGAAGTCATGGCAACTGTCATATATTTATGAAGAACTCTCTCTCCATAAGCATGCAAGGCATCTCATCATGATATCAATGCATTACAACAAAATAAAATTCAAATATTTATTATTCAACTTTAATTCAAATAACTAAATCAAATATTTTACATCTAATAAAGTTTCACTAAAAATAAAATAATAGATCTAAGTTCAATGAAGTTGACAATGCTAAATTTCGTCTCTAAAAGCTCTATCCCAACATTATTATCCATGCTCACAATTAATTATCTGAATCTGAAAAAAATAAAAAGAGAGGTAATGAGTTAGACAGCCCAGTAAGTAACAAATATCTCAACTAGATATTTCAGATATTATATAATATTTAAGAATAATACTGTGAATCAAAATACATTTCATGCTAATTTAATGCAATTTTTTTTTTCAAATATTCATATATAATATAATCATAAATTCGATTCGAATCAAAATACTCATAACTCAACAACCTCGACTATGACCAACATTTAACCCCTATTAGGGGGTCCATTGAATACCAACATATAATCTCCACTGGCAGGGTCCATTGAATACCAGCGCACAACCCCCACTAATAAGATCCACTGAGTACCAACGTATAAATCTTCATTGACGGGGTGCATTGAAACATAGTTAGGCTGAGAGTATAAATTTGATCTATATCAAAATACTTTTATATCATAATTTTTACAGAACATATGCATAATCAATAAACCATAGTATTTTAGATTCACTTTTCATTCAAAATATAATTTCATAAATCATGCATAATTTCAAAAAATAATTATTTGCTTTCAAAATATATATGACATATCTCGAGAAGATGATTTATTACTTACCTTTCACAGACCACTTAATGAACAGATCGATTAACCTTTAGAGAAATCTTCAGAACCTATTGTTCAAAATTATATTCTTGCATTAATTCTAATTCAGAATTAGATCTAAATAAATTCCAAATCAAAATCTCACTTAACATTGGTCCTTCACTAAGCTCGATCAAAATCATCAAAAGAAAGTCTTTTACTAGGCTAATCTTAGAAAAATAACTTTGAGAGAGAAAAATCTATCAAGATAGAGAAACAATCTAGAGAGAAAAAATTTTAGAGGGAGAAAATTCAACATTCTAGAGAGAGAAAATAAGGATTCAGACTGAAGGGAGAGAAAGAAACTCTCTCTCATTTTTTTTAGTTATTTCTTTTCTTTTCTTTTCTTTTCCTTTTTCTTTTTTTTCTTTTTTTCCCTACATGGGAAATAGAGGACTTGTGCATCCTCTCTTTTCTTCATGAAATAGGGCTCTTTGTCCCCTCGTTCTCGAGGCAAGGGAGGCCCTCCTCCCTATTGGTGATGCTCAAGACCGGAGGGAAAGGCTATGGTGGTGACCGGCAACATAGATCCAGCGACTGGAGGTGGCCAAATCCCATCGAAAAAATCAAGAATAAGATGTGGAAAAATAGGGAAAATCAATCTGACTGCCATTTTTTTCCAAAATCTAGTAGTTTGTTGGTTAGAATCTGAGATTTAGGAAATCTAGAAGAAGGGAAAGAAAGCAAGTCAAAGATTGATGGGTTCTTACCTGATTTTGAAGAGCATTGATCTAATTTCCAATGACCAAATCAACTTCAAACTGAAGGTACTTCAAAAAGAAATCAGGGAGAAAGAATAGTGATCTTTGGTGATTTTTCGGTGATGATGAATCAAAAGGTTTGAGAGCCTTTAAATTGATCGCAAAGGGAAGAGTTTTAGTTTGATTTTTACTCAAATTTTGGAGTGATTTTGGGACTTCTAATCGGAGAAGGAAAAGAAATCTTCGGGAGTTCCTTTCGTGCCCGATTTCCCACTGAATTTCCAGTGCACGTGCTATCCTATTATTTTTTTTTAAAATTTTCAAGTCTACTTTAAAAATTATGCGTATATAATTTGGGATCTCTTTTGGGCTGGGGCATTGCATTCTTCCTCTTAAAAAAAAATTTGGTCCTCAAAATTTTTTCTTGTTTAAGTATTCAGAATTCAGGGTCACTTTTATCTTAAATCATAATCAATTCTCAAATTTTAAAATTGAATCTTTCATCATAATATCTTTCAATCAATATACTATTTTATCGACTTAGAAATAATTCAGACTACTAAACTTTCGCTGTGCACTTTGATTCAATCTACTAGTGCACTTGTGTCAATTTAAGTTTCTAAATTATATCATGATTAGTATAAGTCATTGTCCCAATGTTCCTAGTGTCTACTCACCTACACTCGTGTCTGATTTTGTATCATATAGTTTATCCACTTATACTCTGATACCATATGAATTGTCACGCCCCCAACTCGAGATTGCGAGTCAGAGGTCATGGCAACTGCCGTAAACTTATGAAGAACTCTCTCCATAAGCCTGTAAAGCATCTCATCACGATATCAATGCATCACAGTAAAATAAAATTTAAATAATTATTATTTAACTTTAATTTAAATAACTAAATCAAATATCTTACATCCAATAAAATTTTACTAAAAATAAAATAATAGATCTAAATTCAATGAAGTTGACAATGCTAAATCTCACCTCTAAAAGTTTTGTCCCAACATTATTACCCACGCTCATAATTAATTATCTGAATCTGAAAAAAATAAAAAAAGAGGTAATGAGCTAGACAGCCAAGTAAGTAACAAATATCTCTACTAGACATTTCATATATTATATAATATTTAAGAATAATACCGTGAATCAAAATACATTTCATGCTAATTTAATGCAAATCTTTTTTTTTCAAATATTCAAATATAATATTATCATAAATCTGATTTGAATCAAAACACTCATAACTCAACAGTCTCAATTATGACTAATGTTTAGCCTCCATTGGTGGGGTCCACTGAATACCAAGGCACAACCCCCACTGGCAGGGTCCACTAAATACCAGCGCACAATCCCCACTGGCAGGATCCACTAAGTATCAACGTATAAATCTTCATTGATAGGGTCCACTGAAATATAGTTAGGCAGAGAGTATAAATTCGAACTATATCAAAATACTTTTGTCTCATAATTTTCACTGAACAGATGCATAATCAATAAACCATAATATTTTAGATTCACTTTTTGTTCAAAATATAATTTCATAAATCATGTATAATTTTAAAGAATAATTATTTACTTTCAAAATAAATATGAAATATCTCGAGAAGATGATTCATTATTTATCTTTCACAGACCATTGAAAGAACAGATCAATTAACCATTAAAGGAATCTTCAAAACTTATTGTTCAAAATTATATTCTTGTATTAATTCTAATTCAGAATTAGATATAGACAAATTTTAAATCAAAATCTCACTTAAGATTGGATCTTTTACTAAGCTCGATTAAAATTATCAAAAGAAAGCCTTTCACTAGGCTAATCTTAGAAAAATAACTTTGATAGAGAAAAATCTATCAAGAGAGAGAAATAATCTAGAGAGAGAAAATTCTAGAGAAAAAAAGTCCAACATTCTAGAGAGAGAAAGTAAAGATTCAGATTGAAGGAAGAGAGAGAAGAGAGAGAAACTCTCTCTCATTTCTTTTACTTATTTTTTTCTTTTCTTTTCTTTCCCTTTTTCTTTTTTTTTTCTTTTTTTTCCTTCACGGGAAACAAAGGACCTGTGTGTCTTCTCTTTTCTTCATGGAACAGGGGACTCTTTGTCCCTTTGTTCCCGAGGCAAGGGAGGCCCTCCTCCCTATCAGTGATGCTCGTGGCCAGAGGGAAAGGCTACGGCGGTGACCGATGACAAAGATCCGATGATTGGCAGTGGCAAAATCCCATCGAAAAAATCAAGAATAAGATGTGGAAAAACAGGAAAAATCAATCTAACTGCCATTTTTTTCCAAAATCCAGCAATTCATCGGTCAGAATCTGAGATTTAGGGAATCCAAAAGAAGGGGAAGAGAGCAAGTCAAAGATTGATGGGTTCTTACCTAATTTTGAAGAGCATTGATCTAATTTCCAATGGCCAAATCAACTTCAAACTGAAGGTACTTCAACAAGAAATCAGGGAGAAAGAACAGCAATCTTTGGTGATTTTTCAATGATGATGAATCAAAAGGTTTGAGGGCCTTTAAATAGATCACAAAGGGAAGAGTTTTAGTTTGATTTTTACTCAGATTTTGGAGTGATTTTGGGACTTCTAATCGGAGAAGGAAAAGAAATCTTCGGGAGTTCCTTTCGTGCCCAATTTCCCACTGTATTTCTAGTGCACGTGCTATCCTTTTTTTTTTAATTTTCAAGTCTATTTTAAAAGTTATGCGTATATAATTTGGGGTCTCTTTTGGGCTGGGGCATTAGGAGGACCACCATCGGCATCAGGAGGACCTCCATATGTTGTAGAACTATTAGGTCCTCTGTAGCATCAGTAGTATTTTTTGGACCCCCGTGAGCATCAGGAGGACCTCCATATTTTGTAGAACTATTAGGTCCTCCATTAGCATTAGCTCTGTTATGGATTTGTACCTCGATCTTGGCCGCAACATCCTTGACTCCGGTCGAGCTACAAGAGATGAATGCCTGACGGATCATGAGCATGCAATAGACAAGAAGGCCGCCAAATACACCTCATTGAGTTAGCAGCGGTTCCCATTCTTCGATCTATGCCTAATTCACCTCAACCAAGGATGACCTACTATAGATCATCCATGGCCAACTAATCCCAAATCACCTGAGGTCAACACGCACTCCCCAATCACTAGAACCTCAACTTCGGATGATCAATTTTAGCTCATCTGTAGCTGGGCTAAGCTTCCTATCGCCAGATCCGCCTCTCTCTATTCCAAATTTGAAAAGTTCAGATAAAGAAGAATTCCTTCACAATTGAGTCTCTCATAAAAGGAAATAACTTCTCCAAATCAATATGTATGCCAAATTTAGAAAGCTATCCAAACTCTGAGATGGATACAACTCCGACTCCTCTATAAATAAAGGAGCTCGAGGACCCTCAAAATAAGTTCTCCACTCCTTGCTCTCTCGTTCATTATTCTCCATCTCCTAACTTGAGCATCAGAGGGTCTTCATAGGAGAATACTCTAGTGAGGACTTTCTACAGATATTCGGATGGAGCTCCAGTAGTGGTCTCACCTCAGCCATCTCCACCTCGACGTCCGACCTCAGGTGGAGGGATCAAGAGCAAAACTTGGCACTAGAGGAAGGGCTCTCAACTAATTTCAAAGTCCCATTCTGAGAGCAGAGTGCTCGCCATTAATCACCATGAAGACATAAAGAGGTGCATCAAATGCATCACAACACTCTAATGGAAGACAAGCCAACAACGCCCTACTGACGAACGCAGCACCACCGTTGATCTAGAAGAACCCCCCACTAGTAGCACCGACAATCTCCCAGGATTAATACAACAACCACATTTAGCAAGTGCAAGTTCTTTTGGCAGTGGTGATGGGGATGCAGCAGAATACCAAGCCTCATTCCACCCTAAAAAATCCACAGCCAGCTAGAGGAAAATCGGCAGATCAAGCTCCTCGTAGCCTGAGGGTGGGAGCCAGCCATCCTAGCCACCTCGACAATCCAGCTCGATATAGGCAGAGGTGATTGCCTACTCTGATCTAGAGAAGGGACTCAACAGCAGGCCATCTCTCCCCTGCCTAACCTGGGATGATGATCTGGAAAGGAGGCTCTAGGAGATGCAACAACAGATCGACGTGCTACAAGTCCCACAGCGGCCAGATGTCGACCTAGAATTCAATACCAACCCACTGTTCACTTAGAAGATCATGAATGAGCCCCTGCCACCTTAGTTTAAGGTGCCATAAATCAAGCCGTACGATGGAACTGCTGACCCAGTGAATCACTTAGAGAATTTTAGATCTCTCATGCTCTTACAAGAGGCTAATGATGTAACTCTTTGCCGAGCTTTCCCTTTGACCATGAGGAAGGCGGCTCACCTTTGGTATTCAAATCTGCAATCAAACACCATGGACTCCTTCCATTAGCGAAGCCCGATATTTGTAGCATACTTCATCAGCAGCCATCGACAGCACTGCAACTGCAACTTAGACTTCCTTGTCAGTATAAAGTAAAGGGAGAATGAACCGCTTCAAGACTATATTAATTATTTCAACGCTGCAACCTTGGAAGTATAGAATTTGGATCAATTTGTGGCAATGACTGCACTGAAGGCCAGGTTTCTTCAAAATGACCTCCTCTTCTCACTCAATTTAAATTATCTGAAGGACTTCATCGAAATATTGAAGTGGGTAGAGAGGTATGCTCAAGCTAAGAAAGCTTGGGATCAGCAAGGGGAGAACCTCGATGGTGGATCACAGTCGAACGTTGGGAAAGAAAAGAAAAAAGACTACTGATGAGTGCAGCATCGACGTGTGTAATAAAGGCCTCGTCGCTCTCGAACCTCCTCTTGGAGAAACTGACCTAGATCCCCTGTAGCACCATGTCGATCTAGAACTCCCCTACAGAGTTTTCACTACTTCACTCTGCTCAACATCTCTCGAGCTCAGATACTGATGGAGATAGAATGTCAAGATAGAATGTCAAGAAGAGCTCCCTCAACTGAAGAGGATGGTCACTCCGATGCAAGTAAGGAATCTGAGGAAGTATTGCAGATACCACCAATACCATGGATATGATATGAAAGAATGTTGGCAACCCAGGGAAGAAATAAAAGTGCTCATCCGAGGCAAACAACTCTAGCTCTATGTTGATGAACAATGGATCCTGAAAAACCCACACGGTGAGCCTGCTCGACATGACCCCAATGGGGACCAACCAATAGTAGGAGAGATCCGTATGATCTCTGAGGATCAACTTGGCCATAGCACCTCTATGCCGAGCCAAGCTCAAGAAAAAGAGTCGAAGAAGAGAAAGACTGATGATGAAATCACCTTCTGTGAAGCTGATCTGAAAGGAACAAAGTGTCCACATAATGACCCTGTAGTTGTGTCTTTAAATATTTCTAATTACGATGTACATCAAGTCCTAGTTGATAATGAAAGTTCAATAGATATTTTGTTTTATGATGTATTTATTCATATAAACTTGAACTCTGAGTTGCTGGTGAAGAGAAACAAACCTCTGATCAGATTCTCAAATAGTACGATCCTCGTAGAAGGAACAATCTCCCTCACTACAACAGCTGGACAAGCTCCAAGATAGGCTATCATGGAAGTAAACTACTTCATAGTAAAGAGCCTATCGATGTACAATGTCATCTGAGATCGGCCTGGATTGAACACTCTTCGAGCTATAATGTCAACCTACCATTGGACAGTGAAATTTTCTACTCCTTATGGGGTCGGTGAGCTCTAGGAAAATCAGCAACTTACGAGGGCATGTTATATGGCAACCTTATGCGAAGCATCACCAGTGGAGCAATCGATGGATGAGTTTGACATGTGGAATGAGCTAACGAAATAGAGAGGCCACCCTATGGAAGATCTCATCCCAATGCCAATCGATGAGGATCCAAGCAAAGTTCTCAAGATTGGCTCAAACCTATGTGAAGAGAATCATAGGCACCTCACCTCTTTGCTCTAGGCCAATGTAGATGTATTTACTGTTGTGATCTAGGTGGTGTGCCTAAGGCCCAGGGGACCAAGGCTAAGGCCAAGGTCCATCATTCATGAGGGCTTCATGGAGGCTTTAGGGCTAGTTGGGTCCTAGGTTGAAAGGCTGTGGGCCTTTCGGGTTCTTGAGGTCTAGGTTATGTGGGCCTCAAGGGACCAACTCTTTATGGGCCAGGTCTGGACTCAGGATAGATGAGATTAGGTCGAGTCATGGGTGTACATGGGCTTTGGTTAACCTAATCTCCCATAGAGTTGGTCAAGAGAGTTTTGGGTTTGGGTCACTTGACCCTCTGTTTATATATACATGCATTGTATAGGTTTGATTAAGCCAAGGAATACACAACTCTTTCTCCCAAGTCTCTCTCTCTTCTCCCTCTCTCTCCAGCTGTTCTCCATGCCCTAGGAGCAAGAAACCCTAGGGTTTCTTGCCGCCAGGTCCCAAAAAGGAAAGAAAAGCAAGGGAGGCGCTAGCCCTTCCCCCCTTTGTGCCGCCAACCATTTCCTCTCTCCCTCTCTTGCAGCCATTCAAACATTAGGTTCAGGATCTGAAATCTCTTGAGAAGAGGTTGGTACAAGTTCCTCTCAGATCTAGAGTTGATCTGAGGTCATTTGAGGTGCGGGTGAGATCTCTATCAACAGATCTATAAGAAAGGCTGCAGCAGGACAGATCTACAAGGTCTGGTTCCATCTACCTTCTTCCCTATCTAGAATATCCTGATTCAAGATCTACAAATTAGAAGACCTCAATCAAGGCCTGGTCTGGTTGGGTACTAGATCTTGGATTTTTTAGAGGTGATCTTAGAGGCGTTCTTCATCTGGAACGAAAGGCTGACGAAGAAGATAGCAACCAGACTGATTTCGTCAAGGGCCTTAGATCGAGTCCAGAAGTCTCCAGATTTGTTCGTTGCTAGTTCCACTACACCCAAGGTCTGTGGGAGGAGCCAGGATCATGCTCCAATAGTTGGTATCAGAGCCACGATGGTGAGGAAGCAGTTCCAAGCACGAGAAGTTGAAGATCCTAAGTGCTAAAAATTTTCAGCAAGGTACCATCAAGGTATATTCTACACTTCTTGATTTTATATTGCTTGTTTAGCTTGGATCCAATCATGGGCAGTAATATGAAGGTCGATGTCGAGAAATTTGATGGCAAGAGAAATTTTTTCATGTGGAAAATTCGGGTGGAGGATCTTCTGGTGCAAGCAGATCTGGATCAGGCTTTGGATGAGAAGCCTAAGGGAATGACAGATAGACAGTGGGCATCGTTGGAGAAGAAAGCATGCTCGGTGATCAGAGGATATTTGGCGGATGCGGTGTTGTATTCGGTGCTGGAAGAAAAGACCCCGAAGGGCCTTTGGTCAAAGTTGCACACCATGTATATGGGGAAGAATATGTGCAACAAGCTAATACTGAAGAAGAGGTTGTACAGTCTTCGAATGCAAGAGGGATCTAATGTGATTGGCCACATTCAGAGGTTCGACCAGTTGTGCACAGAGTTGATGAATATCAGGGTGAAGCTCGATGAGGAGGACAAGTCCCTGTTGCTTTTGTGTTCACTGCCAGGATCATATGACTCTTTGGTGACTACACTGCTCTACGGCAAGAAGACTCTGAAATATGAGGACATGGTCTCGGTGCTGAGGTCTAATGAGCAAAGAAAAAAGTTGACCAGAGATCGGACTCCTCAGGAGGGTTTGGCAGTAGGAGAGAGGACAGGTAGAGGCAAAGGCAGAAGCAAGTCCAGGGGGCGATCCAAGTCCAGGAAGGGAAAGAAAGAGATGAAATGCTTCAAGTGCAATGAGTTCGGGCACTTCAAGCGAGAATGTCCACTATGGAAGAGCAAGAAGGGAGAAAGAAGTGGCTCAGAATCAATGAGTGCAGTTGCTGGGCAGCAGGTGGAAGATGATCTACTTGTGGTATCAGATGGTCACAGGCATTACACAAAGGAGTGGACACTAGACTCTGCGCGCTCACATCACTACACACCACACAGGTCTTGGTTTGCGACATACACCAAGACAGATGAGGGATCAGTGACTCTAGGTGACAATCATCCTTGCAAGGTGGTTGGGATAGGAACAGTCAGGGTGAGGATGTTTGATGGGATTGTGAGGACATTGACAAATGTAAAGCACGTCCCAGAGCTGGAAAAGAATCTGGTGTCACTAGGCTACTTGGAGCACAGTGGATACAGCTTCAGCAGTAGGGCTAGAAGTGGAGTACTGAACATCTCCAATGGAGCTATGGTAGTGATGAGAGGCAGGAGGTTAGACAATAACCTCTATCGCATGGAAGGATCTGTGGTGATCGGAGAGTCTGATGCAGCAGCTGCAGCACAGGACCAGCAGGGGGCTTACAGGATGTGGCACTACCGCCTAGGCCACATGGGTGACAAGGGGCTGAGGGAGTTGAGAGGAGAGGACTCATCTCTGATCTGGAGGATGGTGCTACAGGGGAGATATGTGAGCCTTGCCAGATGGGAAAGCAGAGGAGAGTTCAGTTCAACATCAGTACAACCTGCAGTGCAGCCCCTCTGGAGTTAGTACACACGGATGTGTGGGGACCAGCCCCAGTTTTAGCTAGGAATGGGGCCAGATACTTTATGACCCTGATTGATGATTTCTCAAGGAAACTCTGGATTTACTTCATGAGAGAGAAGTCAAAGGTCTTCACCAAGTTCAAGATCTGGAGAGCTGAGGTGGAGAAGGAGCAGGGGAGGAGCGTGAAGTGTTTGAGGTCAGACAATGGCGGGGAGTACACCAGTAGAGAGTTCCAGGACTACTATGAGGAGTGTGGGATCAGGAGACACTTCTCAGTTAAGGGGACTCCACAGCAGAATGGGGTGGTCGAGAGGATGAACAGAACACTTCTGGAAAAGGCACGATGCATGAGGCTGCAGGCAGGGCTTCCAAAGACATTCTGGGTTGACATAGTTGACGCAGCGGGTTACTTGGTCAATCGGTCACCTCACACCAAGTTGAATGGCAGGCTTCCAGAGGAGGTGTGGTTTGGGAGGATAGTTGGGCTGGGCCTATGTGCACATTTGAGCTGGTGAGCGGAGCAAGCTGGACGCCAGATCATGCAAGATGGTGTTTCTAGGCTATTCGTGAGGAGTTAAGGGATACAGGCTGTGGGATCCCTTAGAAAAGAAGGTCATCATTAGTCAGGATGTGACTTTTGATGAGGAGTCAGTCCTACAGAGGCGAGCAAGCATGGAGGAGTAGCAGGAGCAGGAGGAGGTCCAGCAGGGCGCTGCTGGATAGCTTACCTCTTTGATTTTGCCTCTTGCAGGTACTACGGGAGGACATGACATTCAGGTGGAGAACCTACCTAAGGTGTCTCCATAGGTGGAGAGGACTCGAATGGATGATCGAGGCAGAGAGGTCCAGCAGGAGCGAGCTGGACCGAAGACTGATATTGGTGTTGCCCTACACAAGCCCAAGAGAACCATCAGGCAATTAGACTGATATGGCTTCGAGGAGATGCTGTCATATGCCCTGGTGACAGTGAATGGAGACTCATATACGTATCAGGAGGCTATTGAGAGCCAGGACAGAGAGCGGTGGGTTCAGGCGATGTCCGAGGAGATGCAATCTCTCCACCAGAACCAGACGTGGCGATTGGTGCAGTTGCCACAAGGGAAGAGGCCCATTGGCTGCAAATGGGTCTACAGTCGCAAGGAAGGGCCTTCAAAATAGGGAGGTATCAGATTCAAGTCGAGGTTAGTGGTCAAGGGATACTCCCAGAAGGAAGGCATCGACTTCAGCGAGGTCTTCTCTCCCATCGTCAGACATACTTCCATCAGAGTGTTGCTGAGTATTGTAGCAGCTCAGGATTTAGAGCTGGAGCAGATGGATGTCAAGACAACGTTCCTCTATGGGCATTTGGAGGAGAGGATTTACATGGAGCAGCCACCCAGTTTCAGGGATCCAGGATCAGAGGGAAAGGTTGTCTGTTGCAGAAGTCGTTGTACGGGCTGAAGCAGTCGCCGAGGCAATGGTACAAGCGGTTTGACTCCTATATGCGCAGCATTAGACTTTCTAGGTACGAGTTTGATCCCTGTGTTTATGTTCAGTCTCTTGAGGATGGTTCTAGGGTGTTCCTACTCTTGTATGTGGATGACATGCTTATAGCATGCAAGAGTAGGAAGGTTGTGCAGGATCTGAAGGCATCCTTATCTCAGGAGTTTGAGATGAAGGATTTGGGCCCTGCAAGGAAGATCCTAGGCAAGGAGATTTTCAGAGATCGAGCCCGGAGGGTGCTGCATCTATCTCAGGGGGGCTACATACAGAAGGTCTTAGAGAGGTTCGGGATGAAGGGAGCAAAGTCGGTGGAGTTGCCACATGTCGGTCACTTCAGACTCTCGAAGACCATGGTGCCACAGACTGAGGTGGAGGCTCAGGAGATGGAGATGGTTCCTTATGCTTTAGGAGTTGGGAGCTTGATGTATGCGATGGTCTGTTGTAGGCCAGACATCGCTCATGCAGTGAGTTAGGTTAGCAGGTTCATGGCGCAGCCTGGCAGGGAGCACTGGAAAACTCTGAAGTGGATATTCAGATACCTGACGGGTTCAGTTGGAGTTGGCATCTGCTACGGACAGTGAGGAGGTACAGTGGGATACTCTGACATGTCCAGGGAGGCTCACGGGCTGATTGGTGGTTATGTAGATGCAGACTTCGGTGGAGATGTGGATACCCGGAGGTCTACGACAGGCTTCATCTTTAGCCTGTATGGAGGTCCTATTTCTTGGAGATCGAGTCTGCAGCCTATCATGGCCCTATCCACTACAGAGGTGGAGTACATCGAGCTGACAGAAGCAGCTAAGGAGGCAATTTGGCTGAAGGGTTTGTTGACGGAGATGGGCCTTACTCAGGAGGCCATTAGAGTGCACTGTGACAGCCAGAGTGCACTTCTATTAGCACAGAACTCCGTCTATCATGCAAAGACAAAGCACATCGACATTCGATATCATCAGATCAGGGAGCTTATGGAGGATGGCGAGGTGGAGCTGATAAAGGTACACACCAAGGAGAACCCAGCTGATGCACTTACGAAGGTACTTCCACGGGATAGCTTTCAGAGATGTGTTGAGCTGATTCGGCTGATGGATAGAGTGGAGCTGATTGAGGCCTTGGGACACTAAGGTGGAGATTGTTGTGATCCAGGTGGTGTGCCCAAGGCCCAGGGGACCAAGGCTAAGGCCAACGTCCATCATTCATGAGGGCTTCATGGAGGCTCTAGGGCTAGTTGGGCCCTAGGTTGAAAGGCTGTGGGCCTTTCGGGTTCTTGAGGTCTAGGTTATGTGGGCCTCAAGAGACCAACTCTTTATGGGCTAGGTCTGGGTCTAAGATAGGTGAGATTAGGTCGAGTCATCGGTGTATATGGGCTTGGGTTAACCTAAGCTCCCATAGAGTTGGTTAAGGGAGTTTTGGATTTGGGTCACTTGACCCTGTGTTTATATATACATGCATTGTATCGGTTTGATTAAGCCAAGGAATACACAACTCTTTCTCCCAAGTCTCTCTCTCTCTTCTTCCTCTCTCTCTAGCTGTTCTCCATGCCCCAGGAGCAAGAAACCCTAGGGTTTCTTGCCGCCAGGTCCCAAAAAGGAAAGAAAAGCAAGGGAGGCGCTAGCCCTTCCCCCCTTTGTGCCGCCAACCATTTCCTCTCTCCCTCTCTTACAGCTGCCCAAATATCTAGTCCAAGATCTGAAATCTCTTGAGAAGAGGTTGGTACAAGTTTCTCTCAGATCTGGAGTTGATCTTAGGTCATTTGAGGTGCGGGTGAGATCTCCATCAACAGATCTACAAGAAAGGCTGCAGCAGGATAGATCTATAAGGTCTGGTTCCATCTACCTTCTTCCCTATATAGAATATCCTAATTTAAGATCTATAAATTGGAAAACCTCAGTCCAGGCCTGATCTAGTTGGGTACCAGATCTTGAATTTTTTAGAGGGGATCTTAGAGGCATTCTTCATCTGGAACGAAATGCTGACGAAGAAGACAGCAATCAGGCTGATTTCGTCAAGGGCCTTAGATCGAGTCCAGAAGTCTCCAAATTTGTTCGTTGCTAGTTCCGCTGCACCCAAGGTCCATGGGAGGAGCCAGGATCGTGCTTCAATATTTGCTTGGTCAGCTTCTGACATGCTAAGCTTTGACCTGGAGGTCATAGTTCATTGGCTCAATATGGATCTGAAGCATCATTCGGTTAGACAAAAAAAGTGTAGCTTTGCCCCCGAGTGACAAAAGACATACAAGAAGAGATGGACAAGCTTCTAAAGGTGGGGTTCGTTCGAGAAGTCTACTATCCAAAGTAGTTAGCCAATGTTATCCTAATCAAGAAGGCTAATGGCAAGTGACGTACATGCATCGACTATACCGACCTCAACAAAGCCTATCCCAAGGATAGCTATCTTTTATTTCAGATCGATCAACTGGTGGATGCAACTTCTGTGCATTAGCTTTTATCATTTATAGATGCATTCTCCAGAGATTACAAGATTCGAATGGCCCCAAAGATGAGGAAAAGATCTCTTTAGTTACTGACCAGGATCTTTTTTGCTACAAGTTCATATCGTTCGGCTTAAAGAATGCAGGTGTGACCTACCAGTGGCTTGTCAATAGGGTCTTCAAGGGCAGATCGATAGAAATATGAAAGTGTACATGGATAACATGCTTGTTAAAAGCAGAACCACAGAGCTCCACATCACTGACCACGAGAGACATTTGCCACATTACGGTGCTTTCAAAAGAAGCTCAATCCTAGCAAATGCACATTTGGCATCACCTCCGATAAATTTTTGAACTTCATGGCGTCACGACGGGGGATTGAGGCAAATCCAGAAAAGATTCAAGCTCTCCAAGAAATGAAGGCTCCGAGCACGATCAAAGAAGTACAGCACCTAATTGGATGAATTGCATTTCTGAACATATTCCTCGTAAGGTCAGCCAAAAAGAGTCTTTCCTTCTTCAAAGCTCTAAAATAGGCAAAAAATTTTCAATGGTCAGACAAGTGCCCGACCGTGTTTGATGAGCTAAAGAGATACCTCAGCTCTTCTCCCCTTTTAAGCAAACTAGAGCTTGGAGAAGTGATGTACCTATACCTTGCGGTTTTGTCCACAGTGGTCAGTTCGGTCCTCATTCAGTAGGAGGCCAAGGTGTAGAAGCCAGTCTATTATGTCAATCGAGTTCTCCATGACACCAAGACTAGATATATGAGACTCGAGAAGGTGGTGTACTCTCTTGTGATATCCTCCAAGAAATTGTATCCTTATTTTCAGGCCCACACAATTGCTTGCTGGGATTTCTAAGGTGCTCGTGCATGTGGATTTCAAAATATTTTTAAAATCAAATGCAGTAGAAAAATAGATTAAAACATCTTTCAATTTAAACATGCATACATCATATGTAAGCACCTAGAGATCCAATTCATATGCTGAAAATTAACATGATCTGATTTTAATCTATAATAGACACATGATCAGATCACATACCTGTCTCGCTTTTTCATCTTCAAATCTGGATCTTTATTGTGCATCGATCCTCACCTATGAAGCAATGATCTTGGATGCCTTTCATAAATCCCTTGAAGCTGCACAAGCATCTGGCCTCTATGGATATCCACACAAGGTCTTGATCTGATCAGAAGTCTTTGATCTCATCGGGATGCAAGCTCCCTTGTAGAGATCATATCTTGATGGTTGAGAAAAATTTTGTTTTTCTCTCAAGATGCTCTTAGAGAAGAAGAAGATTAGAAGGATAAAGAGGAAGATAAAGATCAAGGAGACCCTCTCTTTTTCTTCTTGAAACTATGCATATGATCTCTATGCTAGAGATCTAGAGAAGAACTCTTTCTTCTCTTTTCTTTCATGCATGAGAGAGAACCCTTCTCTCTTCTTTTCTCATGCTTCCAAGAGGAACCTTTCCTCTCCAAAAATCAGCACATATGAGGGAAGACTCTTCTTCCTTTTCTTCAGCCCATGAGGAAGTCCTTCTTCTTCTCTTTTTCTCACACCATGATGGGCTTCTTTTTTGATTTTTCCCATGGAAAACTTGCAACTAAACCCCACATTTTGTTATCCTGAATGCACGCCCAAAATGGCTACTTTTAAAGGGGCATGTGAGGAGTTTGGATAGGAAACCAACTCCTATTCTACAGGCATGTAAGAAAAGAAGATAGGGCACGGCTATGGGGTGTGAACTCTTTCACATGAATACATGAAAGGGTGTGGAGGTTTCTAATGTTAAAAGTTAAACCATAAACCCGCACCCCCCCAATTAGATATGGCATCCAATTAGTTACAATATGCCTAGGTTTGAAAGATCAAATCCCAACCAAATAACGACTCCTACTTTGACTCAAAACCAACCAGATTTAATTTGAAATTAAATCAAATCAAAGGGAAGAAAGATAGGACGCATGAAGGGGGGTTGGCATGGTGTTTGGATGCATTAAAACCAAGGTAATGTGGAAAAAAGGTGGGCATCTGATATCATATATGGTAGGCAGTTAGGATGAATGGGGTTCTTGATTCAATCCTAACTAATTCTTCGACCAATCCTAACTAACTTAGAAATTAGTTATAACAAATTAACTAATTAGGTCCTAGCCTAATTAGAAATCCAATTAGACCCTAATTCAATTAGAAAATTAGTTAGATTAAACTCCATCAAACTAGAGATTGACTTTTTGGATATAAGGTCATCTTATAACCAATAGAGCTTGATCCAATTAAGCCAGTTATCCAATAGGACTTGATCCAATCAAATCCAAATCTAACTAAATTCAATCAAATTCAATTAAATCTAATTTTAACCTTATAGCTCAATAATATGGAGCCCTATTGCAATCTAATTGCCAATTGAGTCCTCTTAAAAAATTCACTAACCCTTGGTGAATTAAACATTACAAATTTTGCATTGATTTAATCATAAATCAAATTGATAATTAAATTCTATTATGATTCATAATCACAACTCAACCATCTGATCAGTCAAAAGTTTTTTTTGTATGTGACCCCATAGGTTCTATTCTGTTTGGTAGTGAGGTATATTGTGATCCCTATCACAATATCATCAAAACTCTTTTCAATAGGTTGAAACCATTCTAACTCTATCCATCAAGGATCATCGATCATCAGGATGATGCTTGTGGGCCTCACAATCTATTAATGACATCTAGCAGTATGTAGTAGCCACCAAGTAGAATAAAAAGTGATGAACCTCTAGATGTAGTTAATATATAATGTAGTCCCTCTATCGTGAGTTCTGACTTGATGGAGGTTATAAAAAACTCATCAAATCTAATCTTCAGTCATATGTAAGATTTATTCGACTTGAGTTCATGTTATAAATATCTATGAAAACTCTTTTCTATCAATCACTCTATCTTGGCCAAGGACTTCTGATCTCAGTCTCATAAATCATATAGGACTACTTCTTTCTGCTAAGGTCAATAGATCCCATCTAGATGCACATCTTGCTCCTATAATGGATCAACTATCACCAACATCCGCTGCAAGAACTCATTGAGGCCATATTTATGTGTAGTCAAACTCCAGTAGTCTCACTGTGAGTAGTTGTGGCACTGTAGATCAAAGGATCAATAATACTACTGTAGCATCGAGAAAGTCACTAACGAGTGAGCAGACATCCATGTGACTTTTCATATTGATCTCGCTCAGTGCTAGTTATTCTTTAACAACCACCTGCACTCTCACTTCAGTGTCTCTACATCATAGACTGGAGCCTCATCTATCCAAAGAAAATAATCCATACATCAATCTATCTGGATCAATTACCGTCCTCATGATAATCTTATGATTTGAAGTAATTTAGGAATTAAACATTAATGACACTTGCCTTAAATTTATAATTTTTTGAGAATATGTGTCATCATCTTGTTAATCTCCTAAACAATTCATGGGCACATACAACATGAATGATTATAAAACTATTCGTTAAGTACAAAATCATATCCTAGAAATATGATATGCGTCAGTCAAGATTGATTTCTAAGACATACATCCAACAATCTTTCACTTGCATTAAAGCCAAACTGCCTTATACCT
The DNA here is from genome assembly GCF_000442705.2 of Elaeis guineensis. Lineage (NCBI taxonomy): Eukaryota > Viridiplantae > Streptophyta > Magnoliopsida > Arecales > Arecaceae > Elaeis > Elaeis guineensis. The sequence goes on along the minus strand of NC_025997.2, from coordinate 99,160,189 downwards.
AAGCCCCATCTTCTCAAGACAGGTTTTGATCTTCGGCTAGCTAAGTAACTTGGGCCTACCACATCATATATGGAGTATTCTCTCTATACCTTTGTATATTTCTACTCGAAGTAGTCGTGCATACTGCTGCACTATGTGCTTGGACATCTGATGAGTCTTTGGCTCTTTAGTGAGGGCTATGGGTCACTATCTTTATGATACAGCATCATGGTATTTGATAGCATGATATCCAATTTCATAACTAACATAAGATTCAAAATATATCCGACACATCTACAGCATATTCAGCTTTCATTGATCGATTGCTTGAAACCCTTCCAACATACTGAATCAACATTGCACAGGAACATACCTTGATGTAGGCATTCTATCATCAGCATCAGATATAAAGTCTAAATCAGTGTATTCTCCTATTCTTAGTCTAACCCTTCTCTAAAGATCAGAAGCAACCCTTAGTGCTGTTAGATGTGTGCCCTAGATGCCAGATCGGCTAACACATTTCTATACAAATCTAAGGGCAAATTTATAATTTTGACTATAAATGAATAAAAGAGTTATTCTTCTATCACATTGTGTACATTATATCTGTGATACAATCTTTGAGTTAGTAGAAATATTAATTCATATTTTCAAAAGTTAAAAATTTAAGACATGAATTTATATAACTAACTCATAAACTGCTCCTGACCATAGGATCATCACGAGGATGGTGATCGATTCGGAAGGTTGGTGTATGATCACTTCCTTAGGGTAGATGTGTCTTGAATCTACGGTGTGGAGACACCAAAGTGAGAGTACAGGTATTCATTGATAATGAAAGTACTGAGCGTGACCACTTCGAGCAGTCATAAAGAAGTCTACCTTCTCGTCGATGACTAGCTCGATGCTGCAGTTGTGTGTCTAGTTCTTTGATCTGAGGTGCATCGATAGTTCACCTTGAGTGTGTTATAGTTTGACTACACCATAACTCGATCTCCTAGCCATTCAGAACCCTGAGGTGTATGTTGGCTGTAGCATATTCATTGTAGGAACTAAGTCACACCAAGATGGGATCTATCAACCTCGGTAGATGAGAGGAGTAGTCCTATGATAATCGAAAGATCGAGTCCTTAAGCCCATGGCTATGGTAGAGTGAAATAATGAAAAAAAGTTTTCTATTAAGGTTTCACATCAGACTCGGATCGATCGATTGATTCATATGACTGATGTTGGGTTTGATGAGTTCACCTTAACCCTAATTCAGTCGGGACTCATGATAGAGGAATTCAATCACACAAGTAGCTGCATCGAGAGGTTTGTCTTCAATTTTGATAGGCTGCCACCACATACTGCTAGGTGTCACTGATGGATTTTGGGAGCAATTAGAATGATATTGATGATCAATCATTCTAATTGTCTGAATCAGAAGAGTTCTGGTCCATCGAAAGGAGTTTCGATGACGTCGATGATGAGATCATGATATGTCTTATTACCATACGAAATTGAACCTAACTGGGTGACACAAATAAGGGTTAGGGTTTGGATGTCATCAATTGGGCTAATCCAATTGATTTGGATAAGATCCAATTAGGTTCAAGAAAATCATGCTAGCACACGATTGAGCCTAACTTTCTCCTCGTGTAATCTTTTCTATCTCTACTGAGCCAAATATGATTTGACTCATCCAAAGAATCTTAGAAAGATTTTTTTCAATCTAAATGAAGCTTGTCCAGCTCAGAAAAGGCTTGTCTTAATTAATGAGATGAATTTAAGACAACACTTGCTAATTCCTAGCACCTGCCAATTTTATTTTAGGACATCTGTCAAAAGTTGACATATAGGTCTTAAACTGAAGAGGGCTCATTGTAGGATTTTTGTGGAGTATCCACAAGCCAAGCCATATCAAATTGAGTGCCATAATCAGATTATGGTGTGAGCCCAATTGGATTAAAGTGGGTGCCCCAAGTGGATAAGGATTGGAGAGTCTTGATCAATTTAAACTCTTGGGCGCCACCTCTATTTGTGCTTATCCAATGTTGGCACCATCTTTTGGAGATAAGGTGGGGTTCTTATCTGATATGATCAAATGATATCACTCCATCAATCAAATTTTTTTCAAAATTTATTGGAATTTTTTGATTGGTTGAATAATGTGGCACTACGCAGCATACAGGGTCTATATAAACCCTGCTGCGCCTAGGATTTTGAGGTTGAAGTTATTTTATGCACAAAACCTAATAGCTGCCACCCCCTCCCCTCTTGTCTACATCCTCCCTGATCTCCTTCCTCCCCTCTTCACATCCAAAGAGTTAGACGTCCATCTGGCAAATATCCAAGGCGTGGTGACGCCTGGAATAGAAGGCTATAGGACATCTTCGACAGGCTGCTGCTCCAACTTCAGAAGGAGTTCTGAAGTACTTCCAAATCAGATAGAGATCTGATTTTTGGAGCATATATTCATGAAGAGAAGATATTTCAGATACTATCCAAGTGGATACTGGTAGAGGCTAGGCGCTTGCGTGGCTACATCAGAACCTCGGGCTGTGCAGAGATCATCTACAGGGTAATCAGATTACCTTTGAGGTACTTCTTCTTTCATCATAGTTTTAGATTTAATTTTAGATTTTAAATATCAGATAATAAGATTAGAACTTACAAAAATTAGATCTAAAATAGTATAGGATAAAAAAATTTAAATTTATTCCGCCTCAGATTTGGTGAAATCTGGAAGATCCTATGAGGAAAAGCGGTTTTCCTCCTTCAAGTGGTATCAGAGCCAGGTTGTTGGCTCTATTTCGGATCTAATTTAGATCTAATTTTAATTATTATTTATTTAATATTAAAGATTTTAGATATCACATCAGATGTGATAGGATCTGGAATCAAAATATTTAAAATTAAATCTAAAAAGATCTAACATGCATAAGATGCATGACAAGACTAGGATTAGTTGAATCCATGAATAGTCTTAAGTCTTATATTTTAATGAGATTAAAATATAAATTAAATTTAATTTATTCTCTATTTTTTTAATATTATAAATGTTATAATTAGATCAAAAAATAAAAAAATAAAATTTTAGTTTTTTCATAAAATTGATCTGCTGCATGCCTAGACTAGTTGTAGAATTATTCTAGTAACTTGTCTAGAATAGATTTAATTTTGATTAGTTCAATTTAAATCTTATTTTTCAGATATTACATGTGATGTATCAGATCTAAAAGTATATTAATTAGATTAATTTTTGATACATGAGATGTATGCAAAGCATGTATTAGTTAGATCTTAAATTGTATATGTGATATGTTATTTTAGAGCTAACTAGTTTTGTAGTTAAATTTATATTTCTGATTAAGGTATTTCTCATAGCCATCCAATCATAAGAATGAAGTAGGATTTTAAGACCCTCTCTTCCTATTCAATGGGGTGTTCATATGATGTGTAGGGATGCCGCACATTCATCCTTAATCAAAAATCAAAACTTACTTTTCTGCAAAATCCTAAATCTTGAAATCCTAGAATTTATTTTACATGCTTTGTTTATGAACCCAAACTTAATTAATGAATTAAGCTTATGAAATTAAGTTAGGTCTAAAATTGAGAATTTCAGATCTAAGATATTTTCATAAAATTGGGTTCGGGCTTGGGTAGCTCAATTAGGTCTAGCAGTTGATCAAACCGAATCAAGAGTTGGTTAGGTGGAATCATGAAAGCTAATAATTGACTAGCCTAATAGGATTATGTCTAGGTCAAGGTCGAATCATATTTAGATGTGACCCGATCAAGTTAGGACCTAATTTGGCTCAGTGGTTAGAGCCTGGATTGTAGGCTAACCCAATTAGTTCTGGTTCGACAGTTTGGTGTCTAAGGTAAGTTGGGCAGATGCGACCGACTGATTTTTAATTGGGAGCTACTAAACTCGAATGCATTTTTGTCGAGTTAATGGCATATCCCTCCCACCGGTCTCACTTACCTGGCCATATGTGTCGACTCAGTTCTGATTAGAGGTGGCTAACAATTCGAGCTAACCTATGCCACTAGGTTAGTCATAATTGTTATGACTATGTCAAGTTAAGTTTAATGAGACCTAAATCAAATCTTCCTAAGAAAATATTAAGTCTAGGTCTTCCACCATTGTGGATGTGCGGGTTCTTTCTGGGGTTGATTGTTCTTAACTGGTTATAGTGGCTCAGTTGCACTGGGAAGACGCAACCATGTCCATTAGGCATTGGATGCTACAAATTAGAGGATTAGTTGGGCTCAATATTTCGGATACGATGAGGGACCCAATCAGGAATCTAGTTCGTGCAAATGGTGGGTTTGACTTAACTAAAGATTGGAGCAATATCCCAGACACAATGAGCTTCATGAATTAGAGACTAAGTTTTGGGTACACCATGATTAGAGAATCATTAGACAAGAGTTGTCCACTCATCGGTTGACCCATCACCAATAACTGTTAGGTGAGGTGGTGAGCCAGTCGGTAAGACCGCACCACCCACTAAAAATCACTAATCACAGAGATTTTCACATCTCTACCAAGGGAGTGTAGGGATCTGAGAAAATAGTGGAAGCCTAATTTGTTTAAAAATGAAACTTCTAAACAAATTGGTTAAGTCTAATTATAAAATCTAATTAGAAATTTTTGACTCTCTACAAAAAATATGTCTGCCTCAAACCCCCTGACCAAAATTCTAGACACCCATAGACTGACTGGACCAAATTTCAAGGACTGGTTGAGGAACTACAGAATCATTTTGGATTCTGAAAAATTGACTCATATCTTGGACCAGGACCTACCTGCCATTCCAGCACATCCGACTGCTGAACAGAGAGTGTCTCTAGAAAAGTGGACGGATGATGATAACAAAGCAAGATACTACATGTTGGGTGCAATGTCTGATGACTTGCAGCGCCAACATGAGAATATTTTGACTACTCGCCAAATGTTGGCTCACCTGCAAGAGTTGTTTGGTGAACAGAGTCGTGCGGCCAAGTATCAAGTCTGTCAAAGATTTTTTAAGACCAAGATGCGTGATGGACAGTCAGTCCAAGATCATTGTTTGACAATGATCAAGGATCTTGAGGAGCTTGAGAAGCTCAGTATCATCTTAGACAAGAATTTTCAGATTGATGTGATCCTTCAATCTTTGTCCAATGCATATGGTCAGTCCATCATGAACTTTCATATGCATAAGATGCAGTGTACCTTGGCTGAGTTAGTGAACATGCTGGTTACGGCTGAGCTTTCTATGAAGGGTTCAAAAGGCTCAATTCTTACTGTGGAGCGAACTTCTTCCAAGAGAAAGTTTTTTGGAAAGAAAAAAAAGTCTGCAAAGAAGCAGAAGGTGGATGGCAAGAAGAAGAAGGCTGCTGATAAAAAAAAATATTTTCACTGCCAATCAGACGGCCATTGGAAGCAGAACTGTCCTCAGTACCTGACCACCTTGAAGAACAAGAAAGATGGTCCTTCTGGAGGTATGCTCATTTTAGAGTCTAATCTTACGATTTCTTCTGCATCCAGTTGGATGCTTGACTCTGGTTCTAGTGCTCATTTGTGCACTTCTATGTAGGATCTTGAGGAGAGCAGGAGGCTGAGGGATGGAGAGATGATCCTACGCATCGAAAATGGAGCAAGAGTTGCTGCTGTGGCCATGAAAATCTACCCTCTGCGATTACTGTTAGGATTAGATTTATTTCTTAGAGATTGTTATTATGTGCCTGCAGCAAGCAGGAATTTGATTTCTGTTTCATGTTTAGCACAAGAAGGCTATGTGATTAGTTTTCATAAGGACCATTGTAATATTTTTTATGAAAATAATAAAGTTACAGATAGTTTTCTTATTAACAGTCTCTATCAGCTACATAATGATGTATCTGTATTTAATATTGAGCAAAATATGAATGTCATAGGAATTAAAAGGCCTAGAGATAGTCTAAATGATAAGTATCTGTGGCACCTAAGGCTAGGTCATATAGCGGAAGACAGGGTTAACAAATTGGAGAAATCTGGGCAATTGAGTCTGTTGACTTTTGAGTCGTATCCAGTTTGTGAATCATGCCTTCAAGGCAAAATGACCAAGCTTCCTTTTGTGGAACATAGAGAAAGGGCTACAGACCTACTTGCCCTAGTACACACGGATGTGTGCGGCCCATTTGATGTATCGGCTAGAGGCAACTATATCTACTTCATTACCTTTACCGATGATATATCTAGGTATGGGTATGTGTTTCTAATGAAACACAAGTCTGAAGCTTTTGAAAGGTTCAAAGAATTCAGACATGAGATAGAAAAACAAACAGAAAAGCCCATTAAGGTTCTTCGATCAGATCGAGGAGGTGAATACCTTAGTTGGGAGTTTCTAGACTATCTTAAGGATAATGGCATAGTCTCTCAATGGACTCCACCTGGAACACCTCAACTCAATGAGGTTTCAGAATGGATAAACCAGACCCTATTAGATATGGTCTGTTCCATGATGAGCTTCACGGATCTCCTCAAATTTTTTTGGGGATATTGTCTCATGACAGCAATTTATGTATTGAATAGGGTTCCTTCTAAAACTATTCCTACCACACCGTATGAGATATGGCATGGTAAGAAGCCAAGTCTGAATCATCTCAGAAGTTGAGGTTGTCCGGCTCATGTCAAAAGACAGCAGGCGGACAAGTTAGAGTTTAGGTCTTTTAGAGCTCGATTCATAGGATATCCTAAAGAGTCATTAGGATACTATTTCTTTATTCTGGATATCACAATGTGATTGTGAGTTGAAATGCTATTTTTCTTGAAAAACAGTTTATTCAAGATGGTGGCATCGGAAGAATAATTAAGCTCAAGGAGAATGTCTCCCAAGAGCAACGAGCTAAAGAACCTAAGGAACCTAATCAATCAGAAGTAGTCTTAACACAACCTCTTCCACCTCATAGATCGACTAAAATTTTTCATCCTCCTGAAAGGTACTTAGGTACCATACAAGAGGATGTAGAAGAAATATTCCTCACAAGAAATGGGGTTCATGTTGATGATTCCAAGACCTATGATAAGGCGATATTAGATATCAACTCCGAGAAATGGTTAGAGGCAATAAGATCAGAAATTGACTCGATGCACTCAAACCAAGTCTGGACCTTGGTAGATCCACCTGAAGGTATTGTATCTATTGGGTGTAAATGGATCTTCAAGAGAAAGATCAGTGCAGATGGGAATGTAGAGACATTCAAGGCTAGGCTCGTAGCGAAAGGTTATAGTCAATGTGAAAGCATTGACTATCAGGATACCTTCTCGCCCGTAGCCATGCTAAAATCCATTCGCACATTGCTTGCTGTTGCTGCCTATTTCAATTATGAAATATGGTAGATAGCCGTGAAAATGATGTTCTTAAATGGACATCTTGAGGAAGATATCTATATGGAACAACTGCTTGGTTTCACATCCAGTGATGATGATCACAAGATCTACAAGCTGCAAAGGTCCATTTATGGACTTAAGCAAGCATCTCGGAGTTGGAATACTCGTTTCAATGATGTGATCAAAATGTTTGGTTTCATCAAGAACGAGGAGAAACCATGTGTGTTCAAAAAGATCAGTGGGAGTGCAGTTATCTTCCTCATATTGTACGTAGATGATATCCTCCTAATTGAGAATGATATTCCCATATTGACCTCAGTCAATGTATGGTTGTCTAAGGAGTTCTCTATGAAAGATCTAGGAGAGGCATCCTTTATACTGGGTATTAAGGTCTATAGAGATAGACCAAAGAGGATGCTCGGACTTTCACAGAAGATGTACATAGAGGAGGTGCTAAAAAGGTTTAGCATGGAAAACTCTAAAAGAGGTTTAATACCTTTTAGACATGGCATTCATCTCTCCAAGAAGATGTGCCCTAGCACACCTGAGAAGATTGAATGCATGAGCAAGATCCCTTATGCTTCGACAATAGGGAGCCTCATGTATGCCATGCTATGTACACGACCTGATATAGCCCATGCTGTGAGTGTCACAAGCAGATATCAGTCGAATCCAGGTGAAGATCACTGGACTTCTGTGAAATATATCCTTAAGTACTTGAGAAAGACTAAGGATATGTTTCTATTCTTTGGTAATGGAGAACTCCAAATTCAGGGATATACAGACTCAGACTTTATGTCTGATATAGATGATTGAAAGTCGATATCTGAGAGTCTGTTCATTTGCAATGGTGGTGCAGTTAGCTGAAAGAGTTCCAAGCATACGGTGATTGCTGATTCCACCATGGAGGCAGAGTATATTGCTACATCAGAAGCTGCGAAGGAGATATTCTGGTACAAGAAGTTTGCCGCAAAACTTAGAGTGATATCATCGGATGCCATACCTCTTTACTGCGATAATAATGGTACCATAGCCCTAGCTAAAAAGCCAAGATCTCACCAGAAGTCCAAGCACATCGAGCAGCGATTCCATTTGATCTGTGATTATCTCGAAAAAGGTTATGTCGAGGTCAAGAGAGTCGACTCCACAGATAATGTGATAGACCCGCTGACTAAGCCATTGGGCCAACAGAAGATCGAAGCCCATCTTGAGAAGATGGGACATAGATATATAGCCAATTGGCATTAGGTCAAGTGGGAGTTTGTTAGATGTGTTCCCTAGATGCCAGATCGGCTGACACATTCCTGTACAAATTTAAGGGCAAATTTATAATTTTGACTATAAATGAATAAAAAGGTTATTCTTCTATCACATTGTGTACATTGTGTCTGTGATACATCCTTTGAGTTAGTAGGAATGTGAATTCATATTTTCAAGAGTTGAAAATTTAAGACATGAATTTACATAACTAACTCATAAACAGCTCCTGACCATAGGATCATCACGAGGATGGTGATCGATCCGAAAGGTTGGTGTACGATCGCTTCCTTAGGGTAGATGTATCTTGAATCTATAGTGTAAAGACACCAAAGTGAGAGTATAGGTATTCATTGAGAACGAGAGTACTGAGCGTGACCACTTCGAGCAGTCATAAGGAAGTCTACCTTCTCATCGATGACTTGCTCAATGCTGCAGTTGTGTATCTAGTTCTTTGACCTGAGGTGCATCGACAGTTCACCTTGAGTGTGTTATAGTTTGACTACACCATAACTCGATCTCCTAGCCATTCGGAATCCTGAGGTGTATGTTGGCTGTAGCATATTCATTGTAGGAACTAGGTTGCACCAAGATGGGATCTATCAACCTCGGTAGATGAGAGGAGTAGTCCTATGATAATCGAAAGATCGAGTCCTTAAGCCCATGGCTATGGTAGAGTGAAATAATGGAAAAGAATTTTTCATTAAGGTTTCACATCAGACTCAGATCGATCGATTGATTCATATGACTGATGTTGGGTTTGACGAGTTCACTTTAACCCTAATTCAGTCGGGACTCATGATAGAGGAACTCAATCACATAGGTAGCTGCATCGAGAGGTTCATCTTCAGTTCTGATGGGTTGCCACCACATACTGCTAGGTATCACTGATGGATTTTGGAAGCAATTAGAATGATATTGATGATCAATCATTCTAATTGTCTAAATCAGAAGAGTTCTAGTCTATCGAAAGGAGTTTCGATGATGTCGATGATGAGATCACGATATATCTCATTACCATATGGAATTGAACCTAACTGGGTCACACAAACAAGGGTTAGGGTCTGGATGTCATCAATTGGGCTAACCCAATTAATTTGGATAAGATCCAATTAGGTTCAAAAAAATCGTGCTAGCATACGATTGAGCCTAACTTTCTCCTCGTGTAATCTTTTCTGTCTCTACTGAGCCAAATATAATTTGACTCATCTAGAGAACCTTAGAAAGATTTCTCTCAGTCTAAATGAAGCTTGTCCAGCTCAGAAAAGGCATGTCTTAATTCATGAGATGAATTTAAGACAACACCTGCTAATTCCTAGCACCTACCAATTTCATTTGATGACATCTGTCAAAAGTTGACATATGGGTCTTAAACTGAAGAGAGCTCATTGGAGGATTTTTGTGGAGTGTCCACAAGCCAAGCCACATGAAATTGGGTGCCATAATTAGATTATGGTGTGAGCCCAATTGGATTAAAGTGGGTGCCCCAAGTGGATAAGGATTAGAGAGTCTTGATCAATTTAAACTCTTGGGCGCCACCTCTATTTGTGCTTATCCAATGTTGGCACCATCTTTTGGAGATATGATGGGGTTCTTATCTGATATGATCAAATGACATCACTCCATCAATCAAAATTTTTTCAAAATTTATTGAAATTTTTTGATTGGTTGAATGATGTGGCACTGCGCAGCCTACAAGGTCTATATAAACCCTGCTGCGCCTAGGGTTTTGAGGTAGAAGTTGTTTTATACACAAAACCCAATAGCTGCTACTCCCTCCCCTTTTCTCTATGTCCTCCCTACTCTCCTTCCTCCCCTCTTCACGTCCAAAGAGTTGGATGTCCATCTGGCAAAGATTCAAGGCGTGGTGATGCCTGGAACAGAAGGCTGCAGGACATCTTTGACAGGCTGCTGCTCCAACTTCAGAAGGAGTTCTGAAGTACTTCCAAATCAGATAGAGATCTGATTTTTGGAGCATATATTTATGAAGAGAAGATGTTCCAGATTCTATCTGAGTAGATACCGATGAGGCTAGGCATTTGTGTGGCTACATCAGAACCTCGGGCTGTGTAGAGATCATTTATAGGGTAATCAGATTACCCTTGAGGTACTTCTTCTTTCATCATAGTTTTAGATTTAATTTTAGATTTTAAATATCAGATAATAAGATTAGATCTAACAGACATTAGATCTGAAATAGCGTAGGATAAAAAAATTTAAATTTATTCCACCCCAGATTTGGTGAAATCTGGAAGATCCTACGAGGAAAAGCGATTTTCCTCCTTCAAGTGCTTCTCAAGTACCTAGAAATATTTTCACAGCAATCCACGCTTTTAGTTTGAATTCAATTGATGTCTACCTGTGACACTCACAATAATGACTATATCAAGTCGAGTACATATTATGGCATACTCCTATACCCAAGAGGGCAGCAAACCCCTCTTAAAGGTTTCTATACTGAATCTTTTCAGCATTTCCTCTATGTCTTTTTCTGTGAAAACCCAAGCATCCTCTTAGATCTATCTCTATAGATCTTTATATTCCAAGAATATGAGATGCATGCCCTAGGTCTTTCATGGAGAATTTTATATACAACCATATTTTAACCAATATCAGTATTGGACACTCCTATTGATCTTCATGTAATCACATGATTTCTCCTTGTTGTTGATGAGTTCAAACAATTTGATCACACCATTGAAACAAATGCTCCAACTCTGAGATATTTACTTAAGTCCATATATGGATCTTAGCAACTTTTGATCTCCATCACTAAAAATAAAATTCATAGGCTGTTCTATATAGATATCTTCTCAAGATATCTATTTAGGAATGCTATCTACACATCCATTTCTCGAGTCGATATCCAATATTGCCTTGTTGTATGTTTTGGGATCATCTCTATGTTCTCTTTCTCCCATGAGAAATATTTTCTCTACATCCTCTGTGAGCATATCAAGTATCCTTCATAAGGATGGGAGATCATACTTGATCTATGAGGTGGAGCAGATGCTACATATAATGGCTCATCATGAATAGATTCTACAGGTTCTATGACTCGTTGCTCTTAGAGACTCTCTCTTTGAGCTTATCCTCCTACTATCTCTATCTAGGATAAACTATTTTTTGATAGCATGATAGATCACAATCACATTGTGATCCTCTGAGAAGAAAAGTAGTATCTCAAACTCTTTAAGGTACCCTGATGAAATGAGTTCTCATAGACCTAGCCTCTAACTTATCCTGTCTGCTGTGCTTGATACAGGCTCAATATCTCCAAATCTTGAGATGATCGAGACTTGATTTCTTATCATGCCATATCCTATATGGTGTGGTAAGAATGGATTTAGAGGATACCTTATTCATCAGGTAAATTTAAAGCATGTTCTTAAAGAAACAAAGATAATTAATAAAGTTCATCATGGATCAGACTATATCTCATACAATCCTATTCCTCCTCTTAAATATCTGATTGAGCTGAGATTTACTAGGAAGGATCCATAGTGAAACTATGTCATTTATCTTAATATAACCAAGAAATTTTCTACTTTGGCATTGCCTCCTCGATCTTATCGAAGTACCTTTAGAATTTTTTTAGTTTACTTCTCAACATCACATCTGAACTCTTGGAACTTTTTAAAGACATCAGATTTATATCTCACACATATACCTATACCATGATTGATCATTAGTAAAAGTAATGAAGTAAAGATAACTTCTCTTGTCTGGCTCATTAAATGGGCCATACACATCAAATGTGCACTAGGGCAAGTATCATAATTACCCTATCCCCTTATCACATAAAGGGCAGCTTGATCACTTATCCACAAAGAGATGATACACAGATTAGATATTACTCAGCAGTCAATGAGCCCAAAAGCTCATGTTTCTTCAGTTTGTTAATCATATCTTTTCCTATATGACCTAACCTATGATACCACATATACTTCATTGGTTATCTCAACATGGATCTCTCAGACCTAATGGCACTTACTGTTGAAGGAAAAATCATCTTTTTCCTTGTAGGATCTTCCAGATCTAATGAGATCTGGGGTAGAATATTTTAAAAAATATTATCCTACTTTATTTCAGATCTAAGATCTACTAGATCTGATTCTTATTATCTGATATTTAATCTAAAATTAAATCTAAAACTTGAGGATTAGAGGAATACCTCTAGGGTAACTAGATTACCCTGTAGATGATCGCAGCAATGCCCGAGGTTCAAAAATAGCCACACAGTCACCTAGCCTCTACCAGTATCCACTCAAGTAGGATCTGAATCATCTTTTTCTCATGAATCTTTTCTCCAAAAATCAGATTTGGATCTGATCTGGAAGATCTTCAAAAGATCTTCTGAAGCTGGAGCAACAGCTTCTCGACAAATCCCTACAGCCTTCTGATCAGGGAGCCACCACGCCTTGCACAAGCACCAGATGGATGCCCAACTTTTTGAACGTGAAGAGGGGAGAGAGAAGACTAGAGGGAATATAAAGAAGTAGAGGGATATCAGGCTTTTGCTAGGGATTGAGTAGATTCTCTAAACCTTAGGTGTAGACAGGGTTTAAATAGACCCTGCTGCGCCATGCAGTGCCACATCATTCGACCAATCAAAAAATTCTAATTAATTTTGAAAAAAATCTGATTGGTGGAGTGATGTCATCTGATCATATCATATAAGAACCCCATCAAACACTCCTACTATTGGTGCCAACACTGGAAAAACATAGTGAGCCTGGCGCCCAACAGTTTGAGTCGATCAAGGCATAGAGTCCTCATCTCATGGGACTCTACCCTTATCCACTTGGGGTGCATGCCCAATCTGATCTTGGCACCCATTTTGAGACCTAATTTAGCAGGTGGACACTCCATAAAAACTCTCCAATGAACTCTTGCCAAGTGGCCTTCAGGTTAAGATCCATAAGTCAATGTTTGACTGATGTCCTAAAATGAAAATGGCAGGTGACAGAAATTGGCAGGTGTTGTCTTAAATTCATCTCATGAATTAAGACAAGACATTTTTGAGCTAGACTGGCTCCAGTCAGACTGAGAGAAATCTTTTCAAGGTTCTCTGATTGAGTCAAATCACATTTGGCTCAGTCGAGATGAAAAAAGATTGCACGAGAAGAAAGTTAGGCTCAATCGTGTGCTAGCACGATTTTCTTGAACCTAATTGGATCTAATCCAAATCAATCGAACTGAGCTAGCTCAATTGATGACATCCAGACCCTAATTCTTATTTTTGTGACCCAGTTAGGTTTATTTTCGTATGGTAATGAGATATGTCGTGATCTCATCATCGACATCATCGAAACTTCTTTCGATGGACCAGAACTCTTCTGATTCAGACAATTTAGAATGATCGATCATCAAGATTATTCTAATTGCTCCCAAAATCCATCAGTGATACCTAGTAGTATATGGTGCCAACCCATCAGAAATAAAGATGAACCTCTTGATGCAGCTACCTGTGTGATTGAGTTCCTCTATCATGAGTCCCGACTGAATTAGGGTTAAGGTAAATTCGTCAAATCCAACATCAGTCATATGAATCAATCGATCGATCCGAGTCCGATGTGAAACCTTAATGGAAAATTCTTTTTCATTATTTCACTCTGCCATGGCCATGGGCTTAAGGACTCGATCTTTTGATCATCATAGGACTACTCATCTCATCTACCGAGGTTGATAGATCCCATCTTGGTGCGATCTAGTTTTTACAATGAATATGCTACAACCAACATACACCTCAAGGTTTCGAATGGCTAGGAGATCGAGTTATAGTGTAGTCAAACTATAACACACTCAAGGTAAACTGTCGATGCACCTCAGGTCAAAAAACTAGACACATAGCTGTAGTATCGAGCTAGTCATCGATGAGAAGGTAGACTTCCTTATGACTGCTCGAGGTGGTCATGCTCAGTACTCTCATTCTCAACAAATACCTGTACTCTCGCTCGATGTCTCCACACTGTAGACTCAAGATACATCTACCCTAAAGAAGCGATCGTACATCAACCTTCCGGATCGATCACCATCCTCGTGATGATCCTATGGTCAGGAGCTATTTATGAGTTAGTTATGTAACTTCATGCCTTAAATTTTCAACTCTTGAAAATATGAATTAACATTCCTACTAACTCAAAGGATGTATCACAGATATAATTGATAAGTGGTATATTTTTATATTTATTGTAGGTATTTTTGGTAATTTATGGTGCTAACATCTTCTTAAAAATCTTAATTTCATGAATTTATTGAATTTTCCTAAAAAATAAGTGATTTTGAAAAAAAAATTATGAAAATAGATATATTTATAAAAAAATAGATATTAATTTAATTAAGTAATTTAAGCATCAAAATGAAAAAAAATTGAAGAATTTAATGCATATTTTTTCTTATTTTTCAAGCAAAAAATTAGAGCAAAAATAGAGCCAAAATATCCTAAAAAATAATGAAAATAGCCTTCGGTGTACGATGGACCAGTCGCTCGATCCACAGAGCCAGAGCACGATCCACAAAAGACTTCATGCGGTCCACAGGTATAATTCACAGTGAGAGAAAGATCCTGGGTATGATCCAATGACTGAGATTCAATCTGACCCAGATCCAAAGATTCAGACTCGTTGCCGACTTTGAATAGGATTCTTTTGCATGATCCGATGATCCAGAAGCAATCCATCATGCGATCCAATGGCTGTTATCGCTCCTAACTTTGAATAGGATTCTTTTACACGATCCGACGGTCAGAACTTCATCAGAACCCAGATCCAACGGCTGACATTCGATTCGACTTTGATAAAAATTAAAACTATGACTTTGGATCAGATCTGGGCGGTTCAAGCTCCATCCGACAGCTAGGAATATTCCTAAAGAGATTAATACAATTTCTAAGAGTTTTAGGACTCCTTTTCCTACCAAAAAATTATGAAAAATTCATCTATAAATAGAGGGTCCGGAAATAAGCTTTGAGAGTAGAAAAATTGAGTAGAAAGTATAAAAAAAAATAGAGAAAAAAATAAAATAACTTTAGGAACCCAAGAAAAAGAAGAAGAGAAGCCGGTTCGCTTTACGGAGTACGATGGAAGATGGAGAGATCATCAACCTTCTTTTCGACGAGGCTTGGCTGATCAACTTCAGATCCTTGTTACAGTTTTATTTTTATTTTATTTTATTATTTTCTTTAAATTCTTTATACTTGAATTTTAATTTTAATTAATGTAAAATTTATTTTTCTGCACTTTAAATTCCTGTCTTTTATTTTTTGCACGTAGATGCTAAGATCTAATTAGTAGATCTTAGTACCAATTTATTTTTATACTTTTTAAATTTTTATTATTTATTTTTATTGTAAGTAGATGCTAGAATCTAGTTAGTAGATCTTAGTATCTGATTTATTTTTCGTACTTTTAATTTTTATTTTCTGACTTAAATTACTTTCTCTAAAATTTTATTTTAATTTTGTAAAATCAAAGATTTTAAATTAAAATCCTACCTTCTCTGTGGATTCGACCTGACTCACTACTTTCTACATATTTTTAATTTTTATTGAAGTTAAAATTTGATTGATAATCACGGTGTCCTAACGACAGCATCACGATCGAATCAATTTTTGGCACCATTATCGGAGAAGGTAATAATTTTAATATTTGATTTCTTTGATTTTCTTATAAATTTAACTTACTAACTTTTCTATTTTTTTATCTTTGTGCAGAAAAAAATTCAAAAAATTTTAAAAAAAAGAGATAGAAAGCTTTCAATTTTGCTTGGTGAGATCAATCCTAACCCTAGCTTTAACTATTTTTTTTTAGTATTAATTATTATTTTTTTTACTTAACTTAAAATTCATCCATATAAACCTAATAAAAATTGCATGATAAGAGTAGAAACTTAATTTTTAAGAGCATTCATCATTGTAGATTTATTTTTGGTGATCTCTGGAGACAAGGTAAGCTTTCAAGTTTTATTAGTTTCATACATCTAATTTAGTTGCATAGAATCTCTTGTTTGAAATTGGTTATGCATATTCATCTCAAATCAATTTAAGGGCAACACCCATAATAAGATAAGGTAGAGATTTCATCACCCTCCCTTGGCCCAAAAACAACCAACCAGCATCCCATATTAACCCTAGCCTAACTAAAATCAAGTAGACATTGGCCCCTAGGATCAATTGAGTTCAGTTTGAGTATTTTGTTGAAGTCAAGTGCAAAGTAAGTTTGGACTCACTCCTGAAACTGGTGTCTAAGGCTAGAGGTTATAAAGGCTCAGCCTAAGTGGATTTTTGGTTATTTAATTGATTCCATTAGCTTACCTGGCCAATTCAATTGGTGTCTAAGGCAAGCAATGGGGGGACCCCCACGATCTCACCTCCTACCTGGCTAGTTGAAGGAAGTGAGAACAAACTCAATTTGTATTTAGACTAAGCCACTCTATATCAAACTATTAGGTCTAAGAAACCCATAGGTGTCTAGGTTTAATTGTTTGCTAACTTGATTGCAATTAACACTTAACCACAACTAATTCTTCTCATCTTACGTCTTTAGGTCTAAGATTTTTCTTAAGGATCTCACCTTTAAAACTTTTCTCTTTCTTTCTTTTCTCTTCTTTTTCTCCTCCTTCTTCTTAAAAAAAAAAAATCTCAACAACACACATAATAGGGTTTGCACTAATACATGCACGGTATAATTTTTTCTGACCTAGTTGAACCTAATTCTGAAATTGAATGACTGATCCATGCTAAACATGATAATCAAATGGCTAGAAATTATAAGAACCACCTAGGCAGATGAAGGAATATTTTATTCCTTCCACCTATAATCCATCGATGTTCCCATCATTCTATGGGATCAAATATTCAGACTCTAGTCTTAAGGCCGATCTGAACCTAATAGCCCAAAGATTAGATAAAGTCGACCTTCTTGCCCAAAAATTTGATCAGTTCCTAGCATTAGGTCAAAAATCTCTTGCACAATACACACCACCACCTAATTATCAGGAGATTTGATCTATCTGTGCTAGGCTGGCCCATCATGTGAGCGAATGTCCCACAACTGCATAGTTTTCACCTTTCATTCAAGAACAAGTTCAAGCTGCTCAAGGTTACTCCAAACTTGTCAATGATCCATTCTCTAACACATATAATTCAGGTTGGAGGAACCATCTTAATTTTTCTTGGAGACCCCAACAGACTCAGGCTCAGATCCAAATTTTTTCTCTGCAAAACTTTCAGAATGGACTCCAATACCAAAATTATGCCTATAATAGTGGTCAGCCTAGTCAGCCTATCCAGCCATCCTATTACAATCAGCCGTTATACCCACCTTCTCAATAGACCAATCTAGCCAATGATAGATTTAGCCAACTTCAACAAATGATCGTGACCCAACAGCAATCCCTCACTAGGATAGAAGCACAAATAGATAAATTAACTGAATCTATCATGAGGAGAGAACTAGGTCAATTGCCAAATGAACAAATATCAAATTTTGAAAATAACCCACCCATCCACCAATCACCTGGACCTAGTCATCAATCCAATGGCCCACCTAAGAATCTCTAATTTGAAAGTGACAATACAATTTCTAAACTTAAAAGTGATAGAATTCTTAAGGACTCATACTAAGACCAGGTGAGTGAGGCTAGTACTGATGTTAGCCAAAAAGAGAATTTAGAAGAGGAGATTAGTACTGAGACTAATCCAATAGAAGAATCTGAGCTTAGTACTGATGCTGATCTAAGTGAAGAAAAGAAGAGAGTGGATGAGTTACCCTAGATATATCCATCAAGAGTCTCATTTTCTTCAGCCTTAGAAGTCAGTTCTTCCACTTTAGAATTACTATCTCCTTCATAATTAAAATTATCTTTGATCACACTTGAGAACACATGTTTAAAATCAAAAGATATCCTTCCGGTGCCTATTTCTTCAAACTTAGTTCCTAACCCAAAAACTCAATTCATGAGCATGTTAGAAGAACAAATAGGAGAAATTTTCGATAAACAAAGATCTGTGAATGGGTTTGTGAACTATCTTTCTAAAATTAAGAACGGAGATGTGAACTACTTTCTGAAGATTGGCAATAAAATACTGAAATTTATCATAGGCCATCTTCATAATATTGGCAATCCAAAATCATTGGAATTTGTTAATCCAATATTCGACACGGGATAGGTGAGAGAATCAGCATGGTCTGGCTGAAGACGATAAACTTAGCACTTCCTGGAAGGCAACCTAGTTTTTAATTTTTAGTTTCATACTTTTTGCTATCTTTTGCATTTTATTTAGGTTAATCGAGTTATACTTAGTATTTTTTGTAGAGATTTGAAAATAATCTTGGCTAAGTTGGGGGGAGAATCAGTTTTGAAAAGACTTATAGATCAGGTGATATCTCTCCTTTTCTTTCTCTTTACATGCACCGTTCATTTTTTCTACTCCATTGAGGACAATATTGATTAAGTTGGGGGAGAATAAAAATTTTTATTTTTAAAGTCCTCAAGTAAGTTAGTATTTAGTATTTAAGCATCTGATTATCCTTAAAAATCAAGTTAAACTAAGTATTTTTTTAAAAAGAATTGATGTACAGATCAGAGAGTTGGTGAGATATTGAGGGATCAAGTATTAAGAAAACTCAATAAAGAGTTAAGTTTAAAACTTAAATAGTTTTTTTTGAGTATTTTTAAATTTTTCTACCAGCATCAAAGAAGAGTTTACTTTCTATGAATTTGTGTAGAGTAACTATACGTTTTTTCATATATTCAAAAAAAAAAAGTTTTCAAGTACTTTATGCTGAGTAACCGGGTCTCTTTGCCTAAGCAAGCATTAAGTTTCGCGTTAAAAGGTATAAAGGACAAAGAAGCTTTGTTGTAAAGCTAGTTTTAACTCATAGCCTGTTTGATTCGAGCAAGTAAGTTCGAGGGGTATTTTATACCTAGTGTCCTAAAGCCATCTGATTTGGGAGTCATTGACTGAAAACTCAGCTACATGGGTCAAACAGAAAGCTTAAGGGGTTAAGATACTCAATAGCAGTACAATATTTAAAAAAATAAAAAAAATAAAAAAAATCAATCAATCAATAAATGAAGGATGGAAGTAACAATATACTTATCCATGTGAAGGTGAATGATTTGGAGATAAAGGTAGCGATAATTTGAAAAAGTTTAGAAAAGGTTTAGTGTTCTTAGTTTAATTCTCATATTGACTAGTATTAATACCCCAATGACATACCTCATTTACACTCTACTGAACATCAGTGACTCTTTTGAAAAATTATTTGATAAAATTTGAGATTTTAAGTTAAAAGGTACTTGATTCTAAATTCTTTCTTTACTCGAGGACGAGCAAAGTTTAAGTTGGAGAGTGTGATAAGTAGTATATTTTTTTATTTATTGAAGATATTTTTGATAATTTATGGTGCTAACATCTTCTTAAAAATCTTAATTTTATGAATTTATTGAATTTTTTTAAAAAATAAGTGATTTTAAAAAAATATAAAATTAGAACGGAGATGTGAACTACTTTCTGAAGATTGGCAATAAAATATTGAAATTTATCATAGGCCATCTTCATAATATTGGCAATCCAAAACCATTGAAATTTTTCAATCCAATATTTGACACGGGATAGGTGAGAAAATCAGCATGGTCTGGCTGAAGACGGTAAACTTAGCGCTTCCTGGGAGGCAACTCAGTTTTCAAGTTTTCAATTTTTAATTTTATGCTTTCTGCTATCTTTTTTATTTTGTTTAGGTCAATCAAGTCTTACTTAGTGTCTTTTGTAGGGATCTGATAATAATCTTGGCTAAGTTGGGGAGAGAATCAATTTTGAAAAGACTTCTGGATCAGATACATCTCTCCTTTTCTTTCTTACTGTTCATTTTTCCTACTCCATTGAGGACAATTTTGATTAAGTTAGGGGGGAGAATAAATTTTTTTTAAGTCCTCAAGTAAGTTAGTATTTAGTATTTAAGCATCTGATTATACTTAAGAATCAAGTTAAGCCAAGTATTTTTTTAAAAAAAAATTGATGTACAGACCAGAGAGTTTGTGAGATATTGAGGGATCAAGTATTAAGAAAACTCAATAAAAAGTTAAGTTTAGAACTTAAATATTTTTTTTTGAGTATTTTTAAATTTTTCTACCAACATCAAAGAAGAGTTTACTTTCTTTGAGCTTGTGTAAAGTAACTATACATTTCTTCATATATTTAAAAAAAGAAATTTCAAGTACTTCATGTTGAGTAACCGGGCCTCTTTGCCTAAGCAAGCATTGAGTTTCATGTCAAAAGGTATGAAGGGCAAAGAAGCTTTGTTGTAAAGCTAGTTTTAACTCATAGCTTGTTTGATTCGAGCAAGTAGGTTTGAGGGGTATTTTATACCTAGTGCCCTAAAGCCATCTGGTTTAGGAGTCATTGACTGAAAACTCGCTACATGGGTCAAACAGAAAGCTTAAGGGGTTAAGACACTCAATAGCAGTATAATGTTTAAAAAAAAATTAAAAAAAAATCAATCAATAAATAAAGGACAGAAGTAACAATATACTTGTCCATATGAAGGTTAATAATTTGAAGATAAAGGTAGCGATAATCTAAAAAAGTTTAGAAAAAGTTTAGTGTTCTTATTTTAACTCTCAAATTGACTAGTATTAATACCCCAATGACATACCTCATTTACACTCTACTGAACATCAATGGTCCTTTTGAAAATTGTTTGGTAAAATTTGAGATTTTAAGGTACTTGATTCTAAATTCTTTCTTTACTCGAGGATGAGCAAAGTTCAAGTTGGGGAGTGTAATAAGTGATATATTTTTATATTTATTATAGATATTTTTGGTAATTTATGGTACTAACATCTTCTTAAAAACCTTAATTTCATGAATTTATTGAATTTTTCTAAAAAATAAGTGATTTTAAAAAAATATATAAAATTAGATATATTTATAAAAAAATAGATGTTAATTTAATTAAGTAATTTAAGTATCAAAATGAAGAGAAATTTTTGAAAAATTTAATGCATATTTTTTTCTTATTTTTTAGACAAAAAATCGAAGCAAAAATCGAGCCAAAATACCCTAAAAAATAAAGAAAATAGCTTCCGGTGAATGGTGGACCGGTCGCTCGGTTCACAGAGCCAGGGCACGGTCCATAGGAATAGTTATGCAGTCCACAGGCATGTGTCACAATGAGAGAAAGATCTTGGGCGTGATCCAACGGCTGTGATTCAATCTGACCCAGATCTGACGGTTCAGACTCGTTGCCGACTTTGAATAGGACTCTTTTGCACGATCCAATGGCCAGAACTTCATCAAAACCTAGATCCAATGGCTGACATTTGATCTGACCCTAATAAGGATTATAACTCTGATTTTTTAGCAGATCTAGATGGTCCAAAGCTGATCCGACGGCCAGAAATATTCCTAAGGGTTTTTATACGATTTCTAAGGGTTTTAGGACTCCTTTTCCTACCAAAAAAATATGAAAAATTCATCTATAAATAAGAGATCCGGGAATAAGCTTTGAGAGCAGAAAAATTGAGTAGAAGATATAAAAAAATGAAAAGAATAAAATAGCTTAGAAACCCAAGGAAAAGAATTAGAGAAGTCGGTTTGCTCTACAGAGTATGACGGAAGATGGAGAGGTCATCAACCATCTTTCCGATGAGGCTTGGCTGATCAACTTCAGATACTTGTTATAGTTTTATTTTTATTTTATTTTATTATTTCTTTTAAATTTCTTGTACTTGAATTTCAATTTCAATTAATGCAAAATTTATTTTCCTGCACTTTAAATTTTTGTCTTTTATTTTTTGCACGTAGATGCTAGGATCTAATTAGTACATCTTAGTACCAATTTATTTTTATATTTTTTAAATTTTTATTATTTATTTTTATTATAAATAGATGCTAGGATCTAGTTAGTAGATCTTAGTATCTGATTTATTTTAAATTTTTATTATTTATTTTTATTGTAAGTAGATGCTAGGATCTAGTTAGTAGATCTTAGTACCCAATTTATTTTTCATACTTTTAATTTTTATTTTTTGACTTAAATTGCTTTCTCCAAAATTTTATTTTTTTTTTTGTAAAATCAAAGATTTTAAATCAAAATCCTACCTTCTTTGTGGATTTGACCCGACTTACTACTTTCTACATAATTTTAATTTTTATTGAAGTCAAAATTTGATTGATAATCACGGTGTCCTAACAACAGCATCGCGATCGTATCAATAATGTACACAATGTTATAGTAGAATAACCCTTTTATTCATTTATAGTCAAAATTATAAATTTGCCCTCACATTTGTACAGAAATGTGTCAGCCAATCTGGCATCTAGGGCACACATCTAACAAACTCCCACTTGACCTAATGCCAATTGACTACAAATCTAAGTCCCATCTTCTCAAGGTGGGCTTCGATCTTCTGCTGGCCTAATGGCTTTGTCAGTGGGTCTGCCACATTGTCTGTAGAGTCGACTCTCTTAACCTCGACATAACCTTTTTTGAGGTAATCACGGATCAGATGGAATCGCCACTCGATATGCTTGGACTTCTGGTGAGACCTTGGCTCCTCAGCTAGGGCTATGGCGCCATTATTGTCGCAGTAAGAGGAATGGCATCCGATGACATCACTTCAAGCTCTACGGCAAACTTCTTGTACCAGAATGCCTTCTTCACATCTTCCAATGCAGCAATATACTCTACCTCCATGGTGGAATCAGCAATCACCGTCTGCTTGGAACTCTTCCAGCTAACTGCACCACCATTGCAAATGAACAGACTCCCAGATGTCGACTTTCGATCATCTATTTCAGACATAAAATCTGAGTTTGTAAATCCTTGAATCCGGAGTTCTTCATTCTTAAAGACTAGAAACATATCCTTAATCCTTCTCAAGTACTTAAGAATACATTTCACAGAAGTCCAGTACTCTTCATCTGAATTCGACTGATATCTGCTTGTGACACTCACAGCATGGGCTATATCAGGTCGTGTACATAGCATGGCATACATGAGGCTCCCTATTGCCGAAGCATAAAGGATCTTGCTCATGCGTTCAATCTCCTCAGGTGTGCTAGGGCACATCTCTTTGAAGAGATGAATGCCATGTCTAAAAGGTACTAAACCTCTTTTGGAGTTTTTCATGCTAAACCTTTTTAGCACCTCCACTATGTACATCTTCTGTGAAAGTCCCAACATCCTATTTGATCTATCTTTATAGACCTTAATACCCAGTATAAAGGATGCCTCTCCTAGATCTTTCATAGAGAACTCCTTAGACAACCATATTTTGACTGAGGTCAATATGAAAATATCATTTTCAATTAGGAGGATGTCATCTACGTACAGTATGAGGAAGACAACTACGCTCTCACTGACCTTTTTGAACACACATGGTTCCTCCTCATTTTTGATGAAACCAAATATTTTGATCACATCATTGAAATGAGTATTCCAGCTCCGAGATGCTTGCTTAAGTCCATAAATGGACCTTTGCAGCTTGCAGGTCTTGTGATCATCATCACTGGATGTGAAACCAAGCGGCTGTTCCATATAGATATCTTCCTCAAGATATCCATTTAAGAACATCATTTTCACGTCCATCTGTCATATTTCATAATCGAAATAGGCTGCAACAGCAAGCAATGTGCGGATGGATTTTAGCATGGCTACAAACGAAAAGGTATCCTGATAGTCAATACCTTCGCGCTGACTATAACCTTTCGCTACAAGCCTAGCCTTAAATATCTCTACATTCTCATCTGCACCTATCTTTCTCTTGAAGATCCATTTACACCTAATAGGTATAATACCTTCAGGTGGATCTACCAAGGTCCAGACTTGATTTGAGTGCATCGAGTCAATTTCTGATCTCATTACCTCTAACCATTTCTCAGAGTCGATATCTGATATTGCCTTGTCATAGGTCTTGGGGTCATCACCATGAGCCCCATTTCTCGTGAGAAATATTTTCTCTACTTCCTCTTGTATAGTACCTAAGTACCTTTCAAGAGGACAGAAAACTCTAATCGATCTACGAGGTGGAAGAGGTTGTGTTAGGACTGGTTCTAATTGATTGGATTCCTCAGGTTCTTTAGCTCGTTGCTCCTGGGAGACATTCTCCTTGAGCTTAATTATTCTTCCGATGCCACTATCTTGAATAAACTATTTTTCAAGAAAAATAGCATGTCAATTCACAATCACATTGTGGTCTTTCGAAATATAAAAATAGTATCCTAATGACTCTTTAGGATATCCCATGAACCGAGCTCTAAAAGACCTGAACTCTAACTTGTCCGCCTGCTAACAGTTATTGGTGATGGGTCAATCGATGAGTGGACAACTCTTGTCCAATGATTCTCTAATCATGGTGCACCCAAAACTTGGTCTCTAATTTATGAAGCTCACCATGTCCGGAATATTGCTCCAATCCTTAGTTAAGTCAGACCCACCATTTGCACGAACTGGATTCTTCATTGAGTCCCTCACCATATCCAAAATATTGAGCACAACCCATCCTCTAATCCATAGCATCCAATGCCTAATGGACATGGTTGCATCTTCCCGATGCAACTGAACCACTGTAACCAGCCGAGAATAATAAACCCCGAAAAGGGCCCGCACATCCACAATGGTGGAAGACCTTGACTTAATATTTTCTTAGGAAGATTTAATTTAGGTCTCATTAAACTTGACTTGACATAGTCGTAACAATTATGACAAACCTAGTGGCATGGGTTAGCTTGAATTATTAGTCACCTGAAATCAGAACTGGGTCGACACATATGGCCAGGCAAGTGAGACCGGTGGGAGGGATATGCCATTAACTTGACAAGAATGCATTCGAGTCGAGTAGCTCCCAATTAAAAATCATTCGGTCGCATCTGCCCAACTTACCTTAGACACCAAATTATCAAACCAGAACCAATTGGGTTAGCCTATAATCCAGGCTCTAACCACTGAGCCAAATTAGGTCTTAACTTGATTGAATCACATATGAATGTGATTCAACCTTGACCTAGACTTAATCCTATTAGGCTGGTCAATTATTAGCTTTCATGATCCCACCTAACCAACTTTTGATTCGATTTGATCAACCGCTAGACCTAATTGAGCTACCCAAGTCCGAACCCAATTTTATGAAAAATGACTTAGATCTAAAATTCTCAATTTTAGACCTAATTTAATTTCATAAGCTTAATTCATTAATTAAGTCTTGGGTTCATAAATAAAATATATAAAACAAATCCTAGGATTTCAGGATCTTGGTTTTTGCAGAAAAGTAAGTTTGATTTCTGATTAAGGATGAACGCGCAGCACCCCTACACGCCATAAGAACATCCCATTGAATGGGAGGAGAGGGTCTTAAACCCTATTTTATTCTTATGATCGGACGGCTATGAGGAACACCTTAATCAGAAATATTAATTTAACTACAAAACTAGTTAGATCTAAGTTACATATCACATATATAATTTTAGATCTAACTTATATATGCTTTGCATACATCTCATGTATTAAAATCTGATCTAATTATCATGCTTTCAGATTTGATACATCACATATAACATCTGAAAAATAAGATTTAAATTAAACTATTCAATATGAAATCTATTCTAGACAGTTACTAGAATAATTCTATAACTAGTCTAGACATGCAATAGATCAATCTTATGAATTAATTAAATTTTATTTTTTATTTTTTGATTTGAATATAATATTTATAATATTAGAAAATTAGAGAATAAATTAGATCTAACTTATATTTTAATCACATTAAAATATAAAACTTCAAGGCTATTCATAGTTTAAACTATTCCTAGTCTAGTCATGCATCTCATACATGTTAGATCTACTTAGATTTAATTTTAAATTTTTTAATTTCAGATCTAATCATATATGATGTGATATTTGAAATTCATTAATATCTAATAAATAAAAATAAAAATTAGATCTAAATTAGATCTGAATAGAGTCATCAACCTGGCTCTGATACCAGTTGAAGAAAAAATCACCTTTTTTCTTGTAGGATCTTCCAGATCTAATGAGATCTGAGGTGGAATATTTTAAAAAAAATTATCCTACTTTATTTTAGGTCTAAGGTCTATTAGATCTGATTCTTATTATCTGATATTTAATCTAAAATTAAATCTAAAACTTGAGGATTAGAGGAACACCTCTAGGGTAACTAGATTATCCTGTAGATGTTCACAGCAATGCCCGAGGTTCAAAAATAGCCACACAGTCGCCTGGCCTCTACCGGTATCCACTCAAGTAGGATCTAAATTATCTTTTCTTCATGAATCTTTGCTCCAAAAATTAGATCTGGATCTGATATGAAAGATCTTCAAAAGATCTTCTGAAGCTGGAGCAACAGCTTCTCGACAAATCCCTGCAGCCTTCTGATCAGGGAGCCACCACACCTTGCACAGCACCAGATGGATGCCCAACTTCTTGGATGTGAAGAGGAGAGAGAGAAGACTAGAGGGGATGTAGAGAAGTGGAGGGATATTAGGCTTTTGCTAGGGATTGAGTAGATTCTCTAAACCCTAGGCGCAGACAGGGTTTAAATAAATCCTGCTGCGCCATGTAGTGCCACAACATTCGACCAATCAAAAAATTTCAATTAATTCTGAAAAAATTTTGATTGGTGGAGTGATGTCATCTGATCATATCAGATAAGAACCCCACCAAACTCTCCTACTGTTGGTGCCAACACTAGAGAAACACAGTTAGATTGGTGCCCAACAGTTTGAGTCGATCAAGGCATAGAGTCCTCATCTCATGGGACTCTATCCTTATCCACTTGGGGTGCATGCCCAATTTGATCTTGGCACCCACTTTGAGGCCTAATTTAGCAGGTAGATACTTCACAAAAATTTTTCAATGACCTCTTGCCAAGTGGCCTTCAATTTATGATCCATAAGTCAACGTTTGACCGATGTCCTAAAATGAAAATGGTAGGTGACAGAAATTAGCAAGTGTTGTCTTAAATTCATCTCATGAATTAAGACAAGACTTTTCTGAGCTGGACTGACTTCAGTCAGACTGAGAGAAATCTTCTCAAAGTTCTTTGAATGAGTCAAATCATATTTGTCTCAGTCGAGATGAAAAAAGATTGCACGAAGAGAAAGTTAGGCTCAATCGTGTGCTAGCACGATTTCCTTGAACCTAATTGGATCTAATCCAAATCAATCGAACTAGGCTAGCTCAATTGATGACATCAAGACCCTAGCTCTTGTTTGTATGACCCAGTTAGGTCCATTTCTAGATGGTAATGAGACATGTCGTGATCTCATCATCGACATCATCGAAACTCCTTTCGATGGATCAGAACTCTTCTGATTCAGACAATTTTGAATGAACAATCATCAAGATCATTCTAATTGCTCCCAAAATCTACCAGTGACACCTAGCAGTATATGATGGTAACCCATCAGAAATGAAGACGAACCTCTCAGTGCAGCTACCTGTGTGATTGAGTTCCTCTATCATGAGTCTCGACTGAATTAGGGTTAAGGTAAACTTGTCAAACCCAACATCAGTCATATGAATCAATTGATCGATCCGAGTCTGATGTGAAACCTTAATGAAAAACTCTTTTTATTATTTTACTCTGCCATGGCCATGGGCTTAAGGACTCGATCTTTCAATCATCATAGGACTACTCTCATCTACTGAGGTTGATAGATCCCATCTTGGTGCGATCTGGTTCTTACAATGAATATGCTACAGCCAACATACACCTCAGGGTTTTGAATGGTTAGGAGATTGAGTTATTGTGTAGTCAAACTATAACACACTCAAGGTGAACTATCGATGCACCTCAGATCAAAGAACTAGACACATAGCTATAGCATCGAGCTAGTTATCGATGAGAAGGTAGACTTCCTTATGGCTGCTTGAGGTGGTCACGCTCAGTACTCTCATTCTCAATGAATACCTGTATTCTTGCTCAGTGTCTCCATACTATAGACTCAAGATACATCTACCCTAAGGAAGCAATCGTACACCAACCTTCCGGATCGATCACCATTCTCGTGATGATCCTATGGTCGGGAGCTGTTTATGAGTTAGTTATGTAAATTCATGCCTTAAATTTTCAACTCTTGAAAATATGAATTAACATTCCTACTAACTCAAAGGATGTATCACAGACTTAATGTACACAATGTGATAGTAGAATAACCTTTTTATTCATTTATAGTCAAAATTATAAATTTGCCCTCACATTTGTACAGGAATGTGTCAGCCAATCTGACATCTAGGGCACACATCTAACAACTGTTTGCTCAAATAAGTTTATAGATGCATCACCATACAAATGATAGAGATTATCTCTAAAAATTAAATCCAAATGATAGTCACAGAGGTCAGGTGCCTATGGCCACAGCAACAACTCTTATCCTATTGCCGATTCGAAGGGTTACTTTAGCTTTCCTTAGCCCTCTACATTCTCTTAAACCCTATACTAAAGTGCATAAATAAATATTAGAGTCTAATACTCAACTGAAAGAAGAGAAAACCATAAGGACAGTTTTGAGCAATTTTGACATGCCTTCCCAAGGCATGTTCTTCTTTCTTTATGCTCTCCAGGTATGTTCCTCTAAACTTTTCAAGATCCCTTAGTTACCAACATTTTGACCGATCCATATAAGATGCTATTAGGGTTATTCATTTGGTAGTTTACCGTAAACTACCCATACAAAATAGGAAGAGATTTTAGAATCAAATCCACTAGCAATTCTTTGTGTATGGTCATGTCAAGCTTTTCAAGCTCTTTAATATCCTTGATCATTATCAAACAGTGATCTTGAACAGACTACCCATCACACATCTTATGTGCTGTGCGACTTTGATCATCTTATAACTTTTGTAGATGCAGTATGTCGTTAGCAATGTATATGTCTTCATGAATGCATTGGAGTTCATCACACATGGACTCTAATTTATAGCACCTATCTCTATTGTCCTTATCCATCTATTTGTCAAGTATAGCTAGTTGACTATAAATTAGATGGGCTGATAATATAGAGATAACTTGATCGAGAACTTGATTTAATTTTCAAAGCTAAGAACGATTCTTAGGTTTCTGAGCTAGTCTATGTAATTGATCGTGATTAAATGGTTGATATCTAGGATTTGAGCTAGAGGGTTGGAAGCTGGCATAATAAACTCCAGAGAGTAAAGATTCTAATTAGATGATTGTACTTCTTTTATGATTTATTCTAGGAACTTTAAGAATCAAATAGACTTTCACTATTTTACTAGATCCCTCATACTCTCGGAATAGAGAAACGAAAATCCTAATATGTTAACTGAGTTTCTAGTGGGTGCTGCAGTCCCACCAATACCATACACTCACCTAACAGATATTGATAACACTCATACCAATGAATGGACAACTCTTTTTCCAGATGGTTCTCTAAGCATGTTGTAGCAACTAGATCTCTAAGTCATGTAGTCTCACTTGATAGATATTGACCACACTCCTTAGTTAAGCCTAATTCACCATTCACAAGCAGATGCAAAGCCATCATTGGGCCCCTTATATGATACATATTGGACCCCATTCTTGCCCTGGAGCAACTCTTTGCTAATAGAGTAATTGTATGTTTCTGGTGTAACTGAACCACTATGACCAGTCACGAACAATCAATACTAGTAGCACACCCACACATCTACAATGATGAAAAATCTCTAGACTTAATATTTGTAAAGAGGTTTAAGATTTAGGTCTCATCTAATCAGTCATCACATGACTGATCTAATTGGTATGAGCTAAACCAAACCATCAAGTAACCACATTCAACACTCAATCTTCCAAATTGGCCAGGTAAGTGAGAATTGGTAGGAGGCTCCTCTTTGATAAGATCAAAGATCCTAATTAAGTAACCACCTCTCAATTACTTGTCTTAGACATCAATTGATCAATTGATCTAAATAAGTTAGCTTAGGCAAATCAGGCTTAAGCCATGGAGCCGAATTAGGTCTTTAGGTTAATTGATTTTATATATGGATGTCAATCAACTCGATCTACAATAATTATATGATCTTAAGCTCTATGATCTAACCTTAATCAACACTTGACTCGATTTGATCAACCGCTCAATCAATCTAGACCCATTATGATCTAATCAAAAATCTTAGGTATAATTCAATTACATGACCAAATTTGATCTACCCATGTCCAATCCCTCATGCACAAACACAAATTTTAGATCTTAAATCTAAATTTTTAGATCTAAATTCTTTGTATGAAAAAAAAAAATTTTTAGCCCAAAATAATTTTTAGATCATACATGCAATCATATATCACATATATGAATAAATTCAGATCATAAAAATTAATTTCAGATCTAAACATGCAATCACATATTTTATACACGAACAAAATTCTGATCATACAAACTAATTTCAGACTTAAGTATACTTTCATATATCATATATATGAATCAAAATCAGATCTCAAAATCCTTTTTCAATCTAAATTAAATAGGTATACATCTCATGTATTGATTAAAAATTAGATTTTGTAAGTTTTTTTCAAATTATGCATGTTCTTTTCATATATATGAATCTGTGCTCTAATATTATTGTTGGGATTTCTAAGGTGCTCGTGCATGTAGGTTTTAAAATATTTTTAAAATTAAATACAGTAAAAATAATAGATTAAAATATCTTTTAATTTAAACATGCATACATCATATGTAAGCACTTAGGGATCTAGTTCATATACTGAAAATTAACATAATCTAATTTTAATCCATAATAGACACATGATCAGATCGCGTACCTATCTCATTCTTTTATCTTCAAATCTGGATCTTCATTGTGTGTCGATACTTACCTGCGAAGTGATGATCTTGGATGTCTTCCTTAGATCCCTTAAAGCCGCACAAGCATCCGACCTCTACAGATATCCGCACAAGGCCTTGATTTGATCAGAAGTTCTTGATCTCATCAAAGTGCTAGCTCCCTTGCAGAGTTGCATCTTGATGGTTGAGGAAAATTTTTTTTTTTTCAAGATGCTCTTAGAGAAGAAGAAGATTAGCAGGATAAAGAGGAAGATAAAGATCAAGGACACCTCCTTTTCTTCCTGAAACCATGCATATGATCTCTATGCTAGAGATCTAGAGAAGAACTCTTTCTTCTTTTTCATGAGAGAGAACACTTCTCTTTTTTTCTCACACCTCCAAGAGGAACCTTTTCTCTCCAAAAATTAGCACATAAGAAGGAAGACTCTTTTTCCTTTTCTTCAACCTATGAGGAAGACCTTCTTCCTCTCTTTTTCTCATGCCATGATGGGCTTCTTTTCTGATTTTTCTCATGGAAAACCAGCAACTAAACCCCACATTTTGTTATCCCAAATGCATGCCCAGAAAGGCTTCTTTTAATGGGGTGTGTGAGGAGTTTGGATAGGGAACCAACTCCTATTCTACGGGCATGTAAGAAAAGAAGGAAGGGTGCGGCTATGGGGCATGAACTCTTTCACATGAATACACGGAAGGGTGTGGAGGTTTCTCATGTTAAAAGTTAAACCAAAAACCCATGCCCACCCCAATTAGATATGGCATCCAATTAGTTACAATATGTCTAGGTTTGAAAGATCAAATCCCAACCAAATAAGGACTCCTACTTTGATTCAAAACCAACTAGATTTAATTCAAAATTAAATCAGATCAAAGGGGAGAAAGATAGGATGCATGAAGGGTGTTGGTGTGGTGTTTGGATATGTGAAAACCAAGGTAACTTGGAAAAAAGGTGGGGCATCCCATATTATATATGGTGGGCGGTTAGGATGAATGGCGTTCTTGATTCAATCCTAACTAATTCTTGGACTAATTCTAATTAATTTAGAAATTAGTTATAACCAATTAACTAATTAGGTCCTTACCAAATTAGGAATTCAATTAGGCCCTAATTCAATTAGAAAATTAGTTAGATTATACCCCATCAAACTAGGAATTGATTTTTTGGATATAAGGTCATCTCATAACCAATAGGGCTTGATCCAATTAAGCCTGTTATCCAATAAGACTTGATCCAATCAAACCAAATCAAACTAAATGAAATCAAATTCAATTAAATCTAATTTGAACCCTATAGCTTAATCATATTGAGTCCTATTGCAATCTAATTGCAAATTAAACCCTCCAAAAAAATTCACTAACCCTTAGTGAATTAAACATTATAAATTTTGCATTGATTTAATCATCAATCAAATTGATAATTAAATCTTTTTATGATTCAT
Organism: Elaeis guineensis; assembly: GCF_000442705.2. Taxonomy (NCBI): domain Eukaryota; kingdom Viridiplantae; phylum Streptophyta; class Magnoliopsida; order Arecales; family Arecaceae; genus Elaeis; species Elaeis guineensis. The sequence continues at coordinate 99,127,359 of NC_025997.2, read as the reverse complement.
AATCATAACTCAACCATCTGATCAATCAAAAGTCACTTTTGTATGTGATCTCATAAGTTCTATTCTGTCTGATAGTGAGGTATATTGTGATCCCTATTATAATATCATCAAAACTCTTTTCAATGGATTGAAATCATTCCAACTCTATCCATCAAGGATTATCAATCATCAAGATGATGCTCGTAGGCCTTACAATCCACCAGTGATACCTAGCAGTATGTAGTGGCAACTCAATAAAATAAAAAGTCATGAATCTCTTGATGTAGTTAATGTATGATGCAATCCCTCTATCGTGAGTCCTAACTTGATGGAGGTTATAGAAAATTCATCAAATTTTATCGTCAGTCATATGTAAGATTTATTTGATTTGAGTTCATACTATGAATATCCATAAAAATTCTTTTTCAATAATCACTTTGTCTTGGCCAAGGACATTCAAACTCAGTCTTATAAATCACATAGGACTACTTTTTTTCGCTAAGGTCAATAGATCCCATCTACATGCACATCTTGCTCCTACAGTGGACCAACTATCACCAACATTCACTACAAAGACTCATTGAGATCATGTTAAACTCTAGCAATCGCACTATGAGCAGTCATGGCACCATAGATCAAAGGATCAGTCACACTATTACAACATTGAGAAAGTTATTAATGAGTGAGTAGACATCCATGTGACTTCTTATGTTGGTCATGCTCAGTACTAGTTGTTCTCTAACAACCACCTGCACTCTCGCTCTAATGTCTCTACACTGCAAACTCGAGACTCATCTGTCCGAAGGAAGTGATCTATGCACCAGTCTATCTGAATCAATCACCATCTCTGTGATGATCCTATGATCAAAAATAATTTAAAAATTAACTATCAATGGCACATGCCTCAAATTTTTATCTCTTTGAGAATATGTGTCATCATCTTGTTAATCCCTTGAAAGATTCATGGACACATACAACATGAAAGGTTATAAAAAACTATCCGTTAAGTACAAAATCATATTCTAAAAGTATGATATATGTTAGCCAACATTGGCTTCTAGGGCATACATCCAATATTACTGTCCTTACTGACCAACCGATTAGGTCTATATTTTACCAACCTGATATTTTGGGGCAGCTAGCTAAGTGGGCCATCAAGCTAGAAGAATTTAACATCAAATATCTACCAAGGCCATCTATTAAAGCTCAGGCATTGGGTGGTTTTGTCTTGGAATGCACCTTCTCGAATGAGGAATAGAAGGGTGGGGAGACAGCTTCGATGACGACGAATGTTGGGTTCTCCACGTAGATGGTTCTTCAAATACCACGAGCTCGGGAGTCGGACTGATTTTAACTAGTCCAGATAGAGTGGTCAAAGAATACGCACTATGATTCAAATTTTCTACCTCCAATAATGAAGCTGAGTATGAGGCACTAGTGATCGATTTGAGAATGGCAAAGGAATTGAGAGTCTGGCATCTCCGAGTTCATAGTGCCTCTCAACTTATCATCGGCCAAGTTCAAGGAGAATATGAAGCATGGAAGCCAAACATGATAAAATATCTACAAAAGGTCAGGGATCTTACCTTTAACTTCACCACCATGAACATCCAATAAATATCGAGATCAAAAAATATGTGGGCTGACCTCTTATCCAAGCTTGCGATGCTCCATATGGCCGACCTAAAAAGGAGCTCATACTTAGAAACCCTCGAGAAGTCATGTATTGAGGAGTCTCCTATGATGCAGACAGATCCTGAGCCAAGCTGGATAGATATGATCTTTCAGTACCTACAAGATAGAGTATTGCTTGCTGATCGAGATGAAGCCAAGAAGCTGAGATATCTCGCACCGCAGTACCTCATATACGATGGGAGACTATAAAAGGTCTTTCACTCTACCTTTGCTTCAGTGTCTCCATCCCTCAGAAGTAGAATATGCCTTGTGAGAGGTTCACGAGGAGATTTATGGCAATCACTTGAGGGGCAAGACTCTTGCCCATAAGGTGCTATAACAAGGATACTTCTGGCTGACCATGCAGAAGAATGATGCCGACCTAGTGAGCAAATACGACCAGTGTCAGAGGAATTCAGATATCCAGCATTGACCTTCCACCCCTCTGGCTTTGATCACCATGCTCTAGCCCTTCACCCAATGGGGGATGGACATCCTCGAACTTTTTCTCATTGCGGCGGCACAGAAGAAGTTTCTACTTATCACGATCGACTACTTTACTAAATGGCTAGAAGTGAAGACATTGGCACTTACCATGGGGACAATGTGCCTCCTTCAGACTGTGGGGCTTCTCTTGCCTATACATCAGTCTGTAGTAAAAATAAGGAGAAGGATACCTTCCTTCTGTACTTAGACTCCCCCAGGGGCTATAGTAAAAATAAGGAGGAGGGCACCTCCCATCTGTACACAGACTCCCTCAGGAGACTGTGGTGCAAATAAGGAGGAGAACACCTCCTACCCATACACAGACTCCTCTTTAACTATTGGATTCTAATGACACAGCAAAAGGGCAAGATATTTAAAATTTTTATTTAAAACACCTGACGCACCAAAACCCTAAATCCCAGGAACCCTTGACTATAGCAATCAAAGCATAATTAAAATAAACTTGGATAAGAAGAATACCTATAGCGCTAATCCTAATTTCTATAAGACATCCAAGTATTCACCCTCCAACAGTGATCCATATAAAAATCAGACCTGAGACAATGCTCCTCCTACACCTTGCTTCAAGAGTTCTAGCCCCTAAAACTCGACTAGCCACCAGTTGATCAGACTCTCCTTCAGATCCAAGTTTGGACCTCTCAAAACCTCTCATTAGACCTGACCACCTTCTTTTGGACCTCTTAAACTCTTAAAACTATTAGGAATAGTCTTGTCTTAAAAGAACAAGCCTTTGTCCTAAACCCTAAAATTGTAAGAGAGGGAGAGAGGGAGAGGATAAGCTTACAAGAATTGAATGCCTTACCCAATCTGCCGTCCCCTATCTGAGAGTCTTCAAGTAGAAGGACTTCTCAGAATATGATACGTCGATTAATCCCTCTCGTGTGCGTGTGCCCAGAAAGAGATGCAATTGGCATATCTTCTTAATTCAAATCTGTGTGAAATCTATCATGTATAATTTGAATTCAAAAATGAAGCAAATCTGCAAGGGACACCTCCTTTTGGATAGGAATTCAAATGGCAGAAGGACTCTCAACACGAAGAATCACGTGAGTCCTCCTCTATCTTGTGCATGCGCATGCCCAGTAAAGGGCATCATATGCACCATTCTATTCATCTGATAATTTTTCATATTAATCTCATAAAATCAACATTTAAATTTGATCCTAATTTAGAAATATATCAGATAAATGTGATGCCTAAGACTCCTTAAAGTAGGAGTCTTCGCATCTCTTCGCATGACCAAAAGCATCTCACATGTGCATGTATCATCTAGATGAGTTTTCATGCCATTTTAAAAGCATTTTTCATACTTTAAAAGATGTGCTAGAGAGGATAGGGTCTGATTGAAGGAACCAGATCTAGAGTTTCAAGATTAGTCTTGAAACTTTTTCAAGATCAGGCAGCGAAAGACTAAAATAAATCATAATTTATCTTATAAAATTAGAAAATTTCTAGATCTAAGATCTTATTACATGATTATTACATGGCATTAAATCAAAAATTAAAATATAAAGAGCAAGAACTACATGTTGATCATATCAACATATTTCTATACTACATCTAATGTATGTAAAATATAATAGATCAGATCTATTATCTTGCAAGTTAGACATTCTAACTTTGCTGATCCGGGCTTAAGGATGATATTGCGAGTCACACATGTATCCGACCTCTAGGAGTCATCCACACGAGCCCATGAATCATGATCAGAAGTTCTGATCCAGGAAATCAGTATAGTATGCTTGTACTGCACTGATCCTTCTTCGATGGTCGATCAGATGCCTCCTTCTTCTTGATTAGGACTCTTCCAAAGATGAGAAGTAGGAGAAGGAGTTTTAGATCTGAGACACTCTTAGAAAACTCAATACAGAGGAAGGGAAGAGGTGAACACAACAACCCTAGAAGAAGACCCTCTTCTTCTTCTCTTTGCTCGCACCTAGACACCTAGTCTTGTGTCTATTGTATCTCCACGCCCCAACCTTCTTTCTCCCTGATTTTTGCACGCCCCAAAGGTCTTTCTTTACTCTATTTTTTTCAAAAATTTTATGAATAAATTTATTTTAAATAGAGAGATATGATAGAGTCCTTGTCTAGGTCAAATACCTAGTCAAGAATTATCCAAATATGGCAAGACAAGGGGCACCCAAGGCGCCCAACTCTTGGGTGCCCCCTCTTTCTTTTTATGCATGGACCACCAGCAAAGGGTGCACATTATGTGCCATAAAATCCACAAAAATTTTAGAAAAAATCTAGATAAAATCAGTGCCATAAGGAAAGAATTTTGGTTTCCTAAAACTCCATCTCATAGAATTTGAAATCCAAACTAATTCCTACTTTGATTTGATCCACAACCACTTTCTATGTAAGAGAGAAAGAGAGAAAAGTTTTGGACATATGTGAAGACCTGGGAGAGAAGTTTTGTCACAAAAAATAAGAGAGAGTGGGTGTGGGATAAGAGAGAGTGGGCATGAGGGCTAAATTGGCACAAGGTGGAATCCTAGTCTTACTAGGATTCAATCTATATCTTGTTCCAATTTGGTTTCTCAAACCAAATCAAATCAAAACCAAATCAACCCAATTAAAATAGATCTTAACCCAATTAAGAACCTAATTTAATCAAATTAAATTAGATTTAAATTAGATTTAATTTTTTAATCGAATTAAAAATTAGGTTGACCCAAGTCCTAATTGAACTAGAACTAGTTTTTTCTTGCACTTGGCTTATCCAATAAACCAATTGGACTTGATCCAATCAAACCCAAACTAAATCTACTTAAATCATATTGAATTAGACTTAATCTCAGCTTATTGGCTTAATCAAATTAAGCCAATTAGCAATCGAATTGCTAATCGATCCTCCTGCAACACTTGCACTAGGTTAAATGTCAATCGTATTGATCGTTTAACTCTAAAATGATTCTTAATCATTGATCAACCATCTAATCGGATTGTGAACTCTAATGTGTGTGACCTTATAGGTCCGAATCTAAATTGATAGTATAGAAATAAATTTTTGTACCAATCGAAGTGACCATCTAGCAATGGTACCCGACGGTCGGATAGGTCGAATGTATAGAACAACATCCTTAGAATCCATGCGGATATAGTTTCCATATAATTCATCCCCTTGATCAAAATGTTCATAGAATACCTTAGAGTTCAACTATCAACTCTGATTAGGTTGTCCACATTGTATTTCAAAATATCAAATCCATCTGATGGATTATCCTGGCCAAAGTTTTGCTAAATTAAAATACAACGACTCATTCTTCTCCAACTCTTGGAGTGGTCAATCCTATTTTGATCACACTCTAACTTCGCAAGTACTTGACTATGCCCAGAAGTCTTCCATCATTGAATTAAAAATTTAGTTAGTCCAGTACCAAAGCACAGTGAGTTGCTTGCAAGTCACTGAGGCGATCTCAGATCTAAGGGACACTTATATCTATATCCCATCAGAGACATTCTCGACAGCAGAATGCTCTGGAGTTGGTCACGTTCAATGATGATGTACCCTTACATCTCATCTGTATGCCATACCAGTGTCTCCACACTCCTTGGTTAAGAGGACAACCAACCCATATGGCCTACAGTGACCTATGCTCGATAGAAGCTGTCATCCTTATTAACAGCCTATCATTTGATCGTGAACAGTTTTAAGGACTCATCGATAAATCCTCTCTTTATCAAACCTAAATAGTCCTAAGGACTTCATCTCAACAACGGAGTTCATTAGATGATAAAAACTTGTGATGAAAATATCAAAAATATATTTTATTTATTAACAAATCAATTACAATACAAGGTTGCTCAACCGTTAACAAGTTGACGATCGGCTTTTGGGACATTTTTTCCAACAACTCCCACTTATCCTAAAGCCAGTCAGCACAGTATCTAATACCCATCTTCGACTTGTGGTTGTTGAGCTCCTTTATCGCCAGGGCTTTAGTGAAGGGCTCGGCCAGGTTCTCCTTTCTGTTGATCTTCTGAAAGTCGACGTCACCTCGATCCACAATCTCCCGGATCAGGTGGAAGTGACGCAAAATGTGCTTTGTCCACTGGTGTTCTTTGGGTTCCTTCGCCTGAGCTATGGCACCAGTGCTGTCGCAGTAGAGCAGGATCGGACCATCGAGGGAGGGTGCTACTCCGAGCTCGATGATGAATTTCCTCAGCTACACAACTTTCTTTACAGCATCCGATACTGCGATGTACTCCACCTCACAAATAGAGTCTGCCACAGTATGCTGCTTGGAACTCTTTCAGTAGATGGCTCTACCATTCAGAGTAAAGTTGTAACCTGACATGCTTCTGCTGTCATCATGGTCAGATTGAAAGCTAGAGTCTGTGAACCCCACAAGTTTCAGATCTAACTCATCATAAACCAACCATTGGTCCTTAGTATTTCTCAAATACTTAAGGATAGCTTTAACCATTTTCCAATAATTTTCTCCAGGATCAGATTGGTATCTACTCAGTACTCCTAGTGAGTATGCCACATCTAACCTTGTACATGTCATGGTGTACATGATAGATCCCACGACCGAAGCATATAGGACTCTACTCATACGCTCTCTCTCTTCAAGAGTTGTCGGACAATCCTTCTTAGAGAGAAAAACTTCATAGCTTATCGGTAGATAGCCCTTCTTGGAATTCTCTATGTTGAATCTCTTCAGCATAGTATCTATGTACGTAGACGGGATAACTCAAGCATCCTTTTAGATCTATCCCTATAGATCTTTATCCCTAGGATGTAGGATGCTTCACCCAAGTCCTTCATAGAGAACTGCAAGGACAACCAAATGTTTATTCCCTGTAGTGCGTGAATGTCATTCTCGATTAAGAAAATATCATCCACGTACAAGACAAAAAATACCATAATTAGACCATTTGCCCATTTATAGATGCAGGGCTCTTCTCCATTCTTAATGAAGCCATACATTTTGATCACCTTATCAAAATGCATGTTCCAACTCCGAGAAGCTTGCTTCAATCCATAAATGGATCTATGAAGTTTGCACACCTTGGACTCATCTGTGGATGTAAATCTCTCAGATTATATCATATACACCTCTTCAGTCAGCTCTCCATTCAGAAAAGATGTCTTTACATTCATCTGCCAGATCTCATAATCCAGATGGACAGCTATTGCAAGCATTATCTGAATGGATTTGAGCATTACCACGGGGGAGAACGTCTCGTCATAGTCAATACCATAACATTGACAATACCCCTTGGCAATCAGACAGACTTTATAGGTCTCTACCTTTCCGTCTGCGTCTCTTTTCCTTTTGAAGACCCATTTACACCCAATGGGTTTAACCCCTTCTGGTGGGTCAACCAATGTCCATACATCGTTGACCTTCATGGACTCCATTTTGGATTTTATGGCTTCAATCCATTTCTCAGAATCAGGTCTCTGCATTGCATCCATATAGGTGATCAGATCCTCATCATTCTCATCGAGTTCGATGGGATCACCATCTCAGACCAAGAAATCATAGTATCTATCCGACTGATGCGGTACTCTATCGGATCGCCTTAATGGTGCAGGTACATTGGGCTCTGAATCTAATCTAATCAAATCTGACTCAAGTTCAGCTACTAGTGTCGGTTCTTCTACCTGTTGAACTTCATCAAATTCAACCTTAGAGGTAGTGGTTCCTTCATCAAGGAACTCTTTTTCTAAAAAGGTTGCCTTAAGGCTGCGAACACCTTTTGTTCATCAGCATGGTAGAAAAAATATCTTTTGGTCTCTTTGGGGTACCCTATGAATGTGCATTTGTCAGACCTAGGTCTGAGTTTATCTGTAACTAACCATTTGACATAGGTCTGGCACCCTCAGACCCTAAGGTATGAAAGTGCTAGCTTACGTCTTGTCCATATCTTATATGGAGTCTTAATTACAGACTTACTTGGAACCCTATTTAACAGATAACAGGCTGATTCGAGTGTATATCCCTAGAAAGATATCGACAAGCTGGCAAAATTCATCATGGATCGGACCATGTCTAACAGAGTCTGATTTCTTCTTTCAGACACACCATTATGCTATGGTGTTCCTGGAGGAGTCCATTGAGAGAGAATCTCATTCTCTCCTAGATATATGAGAAACTCACAAGAAAGATATTCTCTTCTTCAGTCAGAACGAAGAGTTTTAATACTCTTCCCAGTTTATTTTTCTACTTCACTTCAGAATCGTTTGAACATTTCAAATGAATCCGACTTATGTTTCATCAGATAGACATATCCATATCTGGATAGATTATCCATGAAAGTGATGAAGTAGAAATATCTACCTCTAGCACTTGTGCTCATGGGCCCGCATACATCAGTATGTACTAGGCCCAAAAGGTCAGTAGCTCTCTCATCTTTTTCAGTAAAAGATGACTTGGTCATTTTATCAAGAAGACAGGACTCACAGGTTGGAAGTGATTCATATTCACTGACTTCGAAGATTCCCTCTTGAGTCAACCTGTTTATCCTATTCTTATTTATATGACCTAGCCTACAGTGCCATAAGTAGATATCTGATACACTATCTAATCTAGGGTGCTTGCCAATAAAATAGACTACGTTAATAAGTTGTGATAACATATACACATCATTGTTCAATTATCCACAAAATATAGTAACACCATTCATAATGATATTACCAACTTGTTTCTTTATTGAAATTTTATAATCATTTTTGGTCAGAAGGCCTACAGAAATAATATTTAAAAAGAAACTGAGACAGAAATGACAATCATTAAGAACAACGGTATGGGATTCAAATATAAGTTTCAAGATTTCTAATGCTAGAACTGGAACTGGTCTTCCATCTCCAACGTTCAGGAACCTCTCGTCTTGCTCGAATCTCCTACTGACCTACAACCCCTGCAACGAATTGCAAATATGGTAAGGACTATCGATATCCAATACCCAATCAATTATATCACAAATAAAAAATTTGCAAAGAGTTATCATATAAATACCTTGCCCAGCAACAGCTTGCTTCTTTCTCTGCCTGTTCGAATCCAGGGTGGCAATGTACTGAGGACAGTTCCTCTACCAGTGCCCCCACTTCTTACAAAAGAAACATTCAGCTTGACTCTTATCAGGTTTGATCTTTCTGGTCTGGTTTTGCACAAATATCCCAGCCTAAACTTGCACCTTCTTCACTTTCTTCTTCTTGTTCTTCTTCCCTTTTTTAAAGGATCGAGAACCAGAAGATGAACCTCCCACTAAGTTCACCGACTCCTTGTAGAGTTGGTGATCCTTCTCAAAGCTCTGAAGCGACCCCAGTAACCCATGGTAGTTTACTTCAGGCTTTGACATTCTATAATGAGTGAGGAATGGGAGATAAGACTTGGGCAGCGAGTTTAGTATTGCATCTTTCCCAAGCTGCTCATGCAAGGAAAAGCCGAGGTTGCTTAAATGCTCCATTAGCTCGATCATATACAATACATGATCAATGACAGAGGCACCATCCTGCATTTTGGTATTGAAGATGGCACAACTAGTCTTGTGCCTCTTCACGTCATCGGATGTGCCAAAGGCATCCTCCAACACTTGAAGCATGTCCTTTGGCTAAGCCGTCTCAAATCTATGATTGAACTTGTTGCTCATGGCAGCCAGCATGATGTAGCGCACCGTGGTCCGATCATTGAGCCACTTCTGGTAAGTGTCTCTGACTATTTCACGTGCATTGGCAGTTGGCTCCTCAGGCGCAGGATCCGTTATCACATATAGGATCCATTCATGCTCCAAGACTATCTTCAACTTTCGATACCAGCTACCGAAGTTGGGTCCCACCAACTTATCATTGTCCAACAATGATCGGAGCGATAGGAAAATGACCATATCTGCACAAAGAAAAATCATAACCTAATTAGTAATTGATTCATTAAACCTAAAGATTTGGATTTTAATCAAAAAGTTTCTCCCACTATTTTATTCGAATTAGTAGCCTCTACCTCCAATTTGAGGAATTACCCTAATTTCTTAGTGGGTACTAGAATCCACTTAGACTGCACACAAGCCCAACTTTGGTTGGCCAATCCATATACATCTAAGGGTAGGTTCATAACCAATTATTTCTCTAAATAATTTCTAGTAATTTTAATTTTGCCTCAGTCTCTAATCAGTAGGCTTTGGCCTCCACTGAAAAGGTCTAGTTAGGTCCAATAATTAACATGACCATACTTGGCCCTTCTAGCCAATGAATGATTAGACCCAACTTTGGTTGGCTAACCTAACCATCATTTAGAAAGATGCAGTCAAGAAATCATATTATGAATGATAATTTCATTAGTCGATAAGCACCAGGCCTTTGGGCCTCCAATGATTATCCAACTGATGGATCCATTATCATCCACTTAATGGGAGGCTATGATCTAGTTATCACCATAACTATTTCATTTTAAGGACTTAATAATTTTAAGGGATTTAATTGATTTAGAGGAGGAGGTCAGATGAACCAGCTTATGATGATCCTCCCACTGACTTCACCAAGTCAACTTAAGGGAGACCATTAAAAGGGCTAGTCTAGGAGTACCTAAATCAGTCACACTGATTTACCTAGCTGACATGGGTCAGCTCGAATAGTCAAGTGATCTGATCAAAACATAATTTCACCAAGAGGTCAGGTAAGTTCGATCGGTGGGAGGGTCTGCTAAAGCTTGCCTTAGATACCATCAGAAATGGCTAGATAAGCGGGCTGCCAATTAAAAATCACCAGTCTGATTTACCTTAGACACCAACTGGTTTAATTAGTTTCGATTAGATCAACCTAACAGTTCATGCTAGACCGCTTGACCAAGAATCAAGTCTATTTGATTCTCATTAAAGATATGGACTTGACCAACTACAACTATTGTAATTGATCTAGAGAATTCTTGACCTAATATAAGATAACAATTGATTAGATTTAGTCAATTCTCTAATTAAGTCCATCTTTAATCTAACCTTAGGTCTAACCCAATTAATGGACCTAATTACCACTAACCCATTAACCCAATGTGTTATGGTTTGTGTCTTAGGTTCTTCAATTCACAATCCTAGAACCTAATCAAACAACTTCTTAATTCTCAATTAAGTTTTGGGCTGAGGGTTGGGGTTCAGATTTTTGAAAATAATTTTTATATTTGTAAAATATTTTTACAATATAGTTCTACCAACTAAGTTGCATGTTTGATTCATAATCAAAATGCAAGTAAAATAAGTATGAAACTACTTTAGATCTAATCTAAATAGGTTCATGTAATTGAAACAATTTTAACTTTAAATTGTGCAAATTTTTCAGACAAATATATGATGGTTCTTTGCATGAAAATTATTAACAAAGAGATTTTATTTTAGATTTAAATATCTTTTCAATCTAATAAATTATAAATTTAATCTAGATCATATCTAACAAATTTATGATTAAAGATAGATCTACACAAACTAGGATAACCTTTGCACTGTAAGGGGTAAACCTTACAGCAGGACAACCTACAGTTCGTGATTGATCTAAAAATTTTTAATTTCAGATTTAAAAATTAGATTATAAATTAGATCTAATCTAAAAAATAATCTAAGTATATATAAATAATCATATAATAAACAACCTAGGCTCTAATACTAATTGAAGGAACCAGATTTAAGATTTCAGGGTTAGATCTTGAAACTTTTTCGAGATCAGACAACGGAAGACTAAAATAAATCATAATTTATCTTATAAAATCAGAGAATCCCTAGATCTAAGATCCTATTATTTGATTATTATATGATATTAAATCAAAAATTAAAATATAAAGAGCAAGAACTACATGTTGATCATATCAACATATTTCTATACTTCATCTAATGTATGTAAAATATAATAGATCAGATCTATTACCTTGCAAGTTAGACGTTCAAACTTTGCTGATCCAAGCTTGAGGATGATATTACAAGCCGCACATACATCCGACCTCTAGAAGTCGTCCACATGAGCCCATGAATCATGATCAGAAGTCCTGATCCAGAAAATCCGCACAGTATGCTAGTACTGCGCTGATCCTTCTTCGATGGTCGATCAAATACCTCCTTCTTCTTGATTAGGACTCTTTCAAAGATAAGAAGTAGGAGAAAGAGTTTTAAATCTGAGACACTCTCAGAAAACTCAAGATGGAGGAAGGAAAGAGGTGAACATAGCAACCCTAGAAGAAGACCCTCTTCTTCTTCTCTTTGCTCTCACCTAGACACCTAGTCTTGTGTCTATTGTATCTCCATGCCCCAACCTTCTTTCTTCCTATTTTCTACACACCCCAAAGGTCTCTCTTTTATCTATTTTTTTCAAAAATTTTATAAAAAAATTTATTTTAAATAGAGAGATATGATAGAGTCCTTGTCTAGGTCAAATACCTAGTCAAGGATTATCCAAACATGGCAAGAAAAGGGGTGCCCAACTCTTGGGAGCCCTCTTTCTTTTCGTGAATGGACTACCAGCAAAGGGTGCATATTATGTGCCATAAAAGTCACAAAAATTTCAAAAAAAACCTGAGTAAAATCAGTGCCATAAGGAAAGAGTTTTGGTTTTCTAAAACTCTATCTCATAGAATTTAAAATCCAAACTAATTCCTACTTTGACTTGATCTACAACCACTTTCCATGTAAGAGAGAAAGAGAGAAAAGTTTTGGGCATGTGTGAAGACCTGGGAGAGAAGTTTTTTCACACAAAATAAGAGAGAGTGGGCATGGGATAAGAGAGAGTGGGCGTGGGGGCTAAATTGGTGCAAGGTGGAATCCTAGTCTTACTAGGATTCAATCTATGTCTTGTTCCAATCTGGTTTCTCAAACCAAATCAACCTAATTAAAATAGGTCTTAACCTAATTAAGAACTTAATTTAATCAGATTAAATTAAATTTAAATTTAATTTAATTTTTTAATCGAATTAAAAATTAGGTTGACCCAAGTCCTAATTGAACTAGGACTAGTTTTTTCTTGCACTTGGCTTATCCAATAAACTAGTTGGACTTGATCCAATTAAGTCCAAACTAAATTTAATTAAATTATATTTAATTAAACTTAATCTCAACCCATTGGCTTAATCAAATTAAGCCAATTAACAATCAAATTACAAATCGATACTCCCGCAATACTTGCACTAGATTAAATGTCAATCGTATTGATCGTTTAACTCTAGAATGATTCTTAATCGTTGATCAACCATCCAATCGAATCATGAACTCTAATGTGTGTGATCTCATAGGTTCAAACTAAGTCAATAAAATATAAATTAATTTTTGTACCAATCGAAGTGACCATCTAGTAATGGTACCCGATGGTTGGATAGGTTGAATGTATGAACAACATTTTTAGAACCCATGCGGATATAGTTTCCATATAATTTATCTCCTTGACCAAAATGTTCATAGGATATCTCAGAGTTCCACTGTCAACTTTGATCAGGTTGTCCATATTGTATTTCAAAATATCAAATCCATCTGATGAATTATCTTGGCCAAGATTTTGCTAAATTGAAATACAGCAACTCATTCTTCTCCAACTCTTGGAGTGATCAATCCCATCTTGATCACACTCTGACTTCGTAAGTACTTGACTATGCTCAGAAGCCTTCCATCACTAAATTAAAAATTTAGTTAGTCCAGTACCAAAGCACGGTGAGTTGCTTGCAAGTCATTGAGACGATCTCAGGTCTAAGGGATACTTATACCTATATCCTATCAAAAATATTCTCGACAGCAGAATACTCTGAAGTTGGTCATGTTCAATGATGACGTACCCTTACATCTCACTTATATGCCATACCAGTATCTTCACACTCCTTGGTTAAGAGGACAACCAACCCATATGGCCTACAGCGACCTATGCTCGATAGAAGCTATCGTCCTTATTAACAGCCTATCATTTGGTCGTGAACAGTTTTAAGGATTAATCGATAAATCCTCTCTTTATCGAACCTAAATAGTCCTAAAGACTTCATCACAACAACGGAGTTCATTAGAAGATGAAAACTTGTGATGAAAATACTAAAAATATATTTTATTTATTAACAAATCAATTACAATACAAGGTTGCTCAATCGTCAATAGGTTGACGATTGGCTTTTGGAACATATTTTCCAACATTGATCTCACTGCCATATGGATCAGAGACCCAAAGGAGAAGGATCAAGAGTCCTTCTGCATGCTAAAATAGAGAGCGCGTGCGCTCCTCTAAAAAATGCACCAAGAGTCCTTCACAACTTGGACTCTTGATTTTTGGCATGGAAAAGGTTTTAGGCACCCCTCTTTGGGCTACCTCTAGGTGGCTGGACCTAACCCAAATACTTACCAAATTAGGTTAGCTAATTTACAAGTGTTGCCCAGCTATGCAACCCAAGAGGGGGGGTGAATTGGGTTTTAAAAATTTTAGGCTTAACTAATTACTTGTAAAAATTATATATCAAAAGCTTGATGAATGAGGAGAGAGACTTTAGTTTGAGATTAATTACTTAAAACAAGAATGCAAGGATATAATGGAGAATTAAAGAGAAACAATAAAGCATGCCACAAACACAATGATTTATAGTGGTTCGGTGCCAACCTTGCACCTACATCCACTCCTCAAGCTCCTACTTGGGAATTCTAATCCACTATACTTTGTATTCAACCCGAATACAACCGTCGGAAACTCCGACACTAGCTATCCCAAGCTAGTCCACTTGTTTCCCGGGTACAAACCGACCCAATACACTCCGATTTCAGGTTCGGATCAACCTTTCCTTGTTTTGGAAACCCTCCAAAACAAAAATAATTACTCACAAGATAAAATCAGTTTAGAGCACAAATAAGTACAAGAATAGCTCCTTAAGTGAGCGAATATAACAATAAATACGCTTTACTCAAATGAAGAAGCCCCTCTTGGATTTTCTCAAAGTGGATGAGAGATGAAGTAAATGCTTGAGGAGTTGGTGAGCTTGATTGATGGCTTCTTGAAGGCTTTAAATGAGCTCTTGAATGATGTTGAGTAGTTGGCTTGAGAAACCTTCTCTTGAATGCACTTGAATGCCCTCTTGAATGCTCTTGATTTTCTCTTTTCAAATCACTTGAATGCCTCTTGGATATTTGGATCTCTCTTTTTTTGTTTTCCACCTTTTGAAACCTTTTATAGCCTTAAGAGACAAGAGAAAACAAACTAGGCAGAAAAAGAGCCGTTAGAGCACAAAAAGCAGCAATAAAAAGCAACCAAATCTGGCTAAAAACTAGCCGTTACAGGCAAATCCGGACATATGAGTCGACTCATGAGTCGACTCATGCCTCAGGGGTCGACTCATGAGTCGACCTCTGTTGCAAAGTCCAGAGATTGGGTTTCTGGATTTTCTTGGCCCAAAACAGCAGAGGTCGACTCATGAGTCGACTCATGCCTTGTGGGTCGACTCATGAGTCGACTCACAGGTCGTGCCAAGCCAGAAAACCAGCGTGCCATGGCTAATCTTTGCGTGCCAATCAGCTCATAGTTTCATGAGTTGACTCATGAGTCGACTCATGAACTTCAAACCTTCATAACTCCAAAAATATAAGTCCAAAAATCATGAAACTTTCACCAATAGATTACATATCATTTGTTCTACACGATGATGCTATCAAATCAGAGTTTTGATGAAATTACGATTTTGCCCCTGTAGAGCATAAGGTCTTTTTCACATAAAAAATATTTGTATCCCTTCAAACTGTTTTGTAGTCATCAAAATCAATCTAGGAGCAACAATCTTCCCCTTTTTGATGATGACAAAACATTTGAACAAAAGTATTTTTCTGAATCATGAATTTCAAAAGATTGCATTTTAGGTGCATATGCTTGAAAAGAGTATGATTCTTTTGGCATGTGAAACAAATGGTTATATGCATAAATAGTTTGTCCATTTGCTTAAAGATTGGAAGATATGCTCATTGGATAATTGTTTTGGTGTTAGAGCAGAAAATTTGATTTTATTATCAGAGCAAACTGTATTTTGAAAAATTTTCTCAATTCTCAAAACTAGTCATGTGTGCCAAAGCATATTGAATAGTTGATTTGGAAAGAGTATTAGATCATTTAAGTTTAAGATGTATCAGAGCAAGAGAAATGAAAATCCTGCAATGTATCAGTGTAGGGAAAACAATTTTACAAAGTATCAGAGAAAAATTTTGCAAAGTATCAGAGTAATAAAAATAGTTTTTCAATGTATCAGAGTAAAATTGAGTAATGTATCGGAGTAGTAAAAAAAATTGTCAAAGTATTAGAGCAATGTATTCAATATATCAGAGTGGGTTTGGAATTTGAAAGCCTATCAAAGCATATTCAATGGTTTACAGCAAATCAGAGTATGAGTAATTTTAAAAGGTACTTATTTGCAGTATATTTAGCATTTGTACTTAAAATTGTCAATGTATTAATTTCTCATAATTTGTAGTGTTTGCTTTTGATGGATTTCTTTGTGTTTAATTTCTCCCCCTTTTTGACATCATCAAACAAGGTTAAGTCCTTTTTCTGAAGCATTCTTTAATTTCTCTTCTTGTAGGGTTTGCTCCCCCTTAATGAAGCAACTATTAACAGCAATCATAAAATGATAATACCATAAAGAGAAGACAATATTTCACAAAAGAGAATATATAACCAAAGTAAGA